>NC_092806.1:102036961-102354076 GCF_040954645.1 Diabrotica undecimpunctata
TTTACATCTTTAATTATATCAACAATAACAATATAAATTCTTTTTATCTTCCTAATTATCTCTTTGGTTCGTACTATAATCGAAGTGATCATATACATGGTGGTGTACTCTTTTTTGTAAAGGTTAATTTTAAATTTAATACTCCAATCTGTCAAGATTTTAACTTTGAATGTTGTATTAGTTTTAGATGTGACTTAAAAAAATTTGTTTACTCAATGTCTATCGCCCCCCTTATGGGGATATTTATATTTTTATACATAAATTATATTATGTATTTATTATTTGTTACGTTAAATATGATTGTATTATTCTTTGTGGTGATCTTAACATCGATTATCTTAAAGAGTCAAGGAAAAAATATATATTGATGGATTTCGTGATTAGTTTTGGACTTAACTGTAAAAATACTGAACCAACTAGAATATTTACAAACAAAAACGGTGTAATTTCACGATCGAAACTAGATTATTTTCTTACGAATATTCCTCAATTATACAATGAGGCGGTGGTGAACTACAATTTAGGTGATCATCCAGGACTTCATTTTAGTTTAAATATAACTGAGAGTAACAATACTACTACATCCCAGATAGCTACTTATAGAAACTTATCAAAGAATTGTTTGTCTAATCTTTTATTGAGTCTTGATTCTGAGAATTTTGAAAATGTTTATACATATTTAAATAATGTAAATGATGCATATAGAGCTGTTTTGAACTCTGTCTTCTATCATATTGATAAAATATGTCGTTTAATATCAAAACGCATAACTACTAATACTAACAGAAAATGGATCAATACTGAAATTCTTCAGCTTACTAAAAAGCTAAAAGATTTATTTTGGCTAGCAAATGTTGGTGATAATCCAGATTTAATGTTTAACTATAAAATACAAAAGGCCAACTTTATCCGTAAGGTAAAGGATACAAAAAAAGCCTCATATCAAAGTTATTTACATAACCAATACAGTAGTATTGATTATTTTTATTGTATTTTTAAGTAGTTTTGTACATCAGTCAAACCCACATTATTAAAACGTTTCAATAACAACTATACCTTTAACTATTTCACAAGTATGACAATTAACAACACATTTTTTTTGAGGTCTCACCATTTCATATTGAGAATGTTATACATCTTCCTTAAACTATACCAGCTCAGTAGGTATTGACCAAATCCCCACCAAAATATATAAATACATTTATTTATAAATATATTATATCTTCTGTTCTGTCTCACATCATCAACCTATCTGTTAAGGATGGCAAGGTTTTAAGTGACCTCAAAACGGGAGTAGTTAGTCCAATTTTTAAAAAAGGAGATCCATGTTTGGTTGATAATTATAGGCTTATCACTGTAATGAGTGTATTCTTTAATATTATCGAAAAGTGTATTTACAATAAAATGTTGAATTTTTTGAATTAATATGATATCTTAAATAAATACCAGCCTATGTTTCTTCCTAATAAATCTACAGAGAGTGCTTCTATTTAATTTTTTAATTATATCTACATTGCTTTGGATCGAAAAAGGTATGTGGGTGCTCTCTTTTTTGACATAACTAAGGCTTTTGACTCTATTGACATTTAAATTATACTGCATAAATTAGAAGCCCTTAGTGTTTGGGGTCATTTGTTGAACTGGTTAAGGTCATACTTACAACATCGTAAATTCCTAGTAAAAGTCGATAATAAGAAGTCATCTGTTTTGAATCTTGATCAAGGTGTAACGCAAGGCTCCGTATTGGGACCCTTAATATTTTTTTTATATATCAACGATTTGATAAATTTTTTAACTGCAAATCATACAGTTCTATACGCAGATGATTCAACAATGCAGTTGACGCGTCAACTGAAGTCGAACTCGTATCAAAAATGAACTTGGTAGCAAAGGAATTTACAACCTGGTATGAAAGAAACTTTTTAATGGTAAATGTAAAGAAAACTATTTGTATGCAGTTCTACTCTCGCTGTAAACCATCCCATGATTACAAGATCACAGTTAGTTTTAAAAAAATACCTTTTAGTGATACAACATTATTTCTTGATAGCATTCTAGAAAGTAATATGACATGGAATAAAAATATTACTGAAGTCTGCAAAACAATGAATAAGGGTTACTATGCGATTCTTCAGTTGAAAACACTATTTAATACCAATTAATTGATAAGTGTGTACTATGCATTGGTTTATTCATATTATGGCCTATAATGTTGTCTTATTAGGAAACTCTAGCAACTCTTCTTGAATTTTTATAACTCAAAAGAGAATTCTTAGATTGATATTCAATATTGATAATATGTCGTAAATATTTTATTGAACACAGACAGTTGACTTTACATGCTTTATATATTTATAAGTGTATTATTCACGTCAAAACTAAATTTTAAAATTTTACCCTCAACTCTGACTTTCATAATTATCCGACAAGACACGGGAGGTTGATATAGGCGTGTGTAAACACTCCACAACTCTTTTTAAAAGTAGTGCGGATTTTGCAGGATCTAAATTTTACAATTGTTTGCCACTTAATATGAGAAATGAAAATAATATTCAAAAATTCAAAATAAATTAAAATCATGCTTGATCCAGTTATGCGTTAACAATCTAAATGATTATTTTGACTTAATATGAGACCACAGGTAATGAGGACCGACGGGGTTCAGAGACGCTCTATATTGCATATCTTTTTTATATTAATCTGTATTTTTTTGATTCTGTTTTATGTAACTATAGGACTTATCCTATATCACAAGATGTCTCATTGGATTAATAAAGAATATTATATTCTATTCTATGCTATCTAAAAATACAAAGCCAAAATCCTAAAATATGGTTCAAAGATCTAAACTTTAACAAAAAGTAATGAGAGCTTGTTAGGATGTTTCCAAAGAAAAGTACTAAGACAAATCTATCAAGAGATAAATAACAATTGAGTGCGAAGAAGACGATACAACTTCGAACTTTACAGAATATACCAGGTTTTAGAATCATAAGATATATTAAAATAGAACGTCTGAGGTGTATGATGTTTGTAATGCGGATGAAACAAAATGATCTAGCTAGAAAAACGCTCCTTGGTAGAACCATTGACAAGAGAAGAAGAGAAAGATCCAGAGGAAGGTTCCTTAATAACATTGATGAAGATATAAGGAATATGGAATAAGTGTTCGGCAAAGAAAGGCGATGGATGACTGCGAAGAATTTCTTGAGGAGACCCACTTAGGGTTGTAAATCCAAATTGCTGATGATGTTTTCACTTTATGCACGAGGGATATAACTTCTTTTAACTAATAGTGAAAGAAAAAATCATCACCAACCTCCATTGAAGATTGCACCAAAAAACAATTGTTTAAAAGCTGCTGATTTATTTACCATACATTTTAAAGAAAAACATATAATCTAGAATGCTTTTAAAAACTTTTAATTTCTTTTGTTACTTAAATGAAAAAACCAGTGATGTAATTGAATATTTTTAGTGAATTAATAACTTATTTAAACAATAAAATCACTTCAAAACGTTTTAATACCTAATCCCTAAGCAGTTCAATTATAAAATGTATCTATTGTATGTATGATTTAGTATAAAAAACTAAACCATTTATTTTTTGTTTTTGATAAAATGAAAGGCAGATATCGAGCACACTTTTCTTAATTCAATCTTGCCCAAGTACTTTCGCCATCTAAAGCATCATCAGGGGCATCTGAAATAAGCTAAAAATCGTTTTTTTTTTTAATGAAGAAGTTGATTAACTTCGATAAAAAACTCGAAGTGAATGATAATATAAGTTTTTTTTGTGATTAACGTTTTAGACTTTTAGGACAAACAGTTTAAAATTATATAAAAATTGGTCAAAGCAACATTCTTGTCGGCAACAGGAAAGAGAATGGTATAAACGGAAATGTTTATTTATGGTGACATGTGACATATGACAGCTTCTATGAGCAGTCACAATCATGGACGTGTGATCTGCATATATTAAAATTCTATGTAAGTAAGCATTGACCAAAATTCCAACTGACACTACTATAGGAAATCAACTGATAAAATCTGACATATAGAATATTTTAATTTAACTAGATTGCATAATGCAGATCTCACACTTACAACTGTTTATAATAAGTAGGTTGTTAGTTTGAGAACAAATAAAGTAGACATAAAGTGTGAATGCAAGAAATAGACTAAACAATTTATTAGACAGTGGGTGGTTGACTACGATAAAATGGTCTACCAAGCACTATCAATACTGTAAAAAAGAGAAGAAATCTTACTATGAAATTAAAATACTAAAAATTAAAAACAAAATTAAAAGAAGTATATAAATGGGGTATAATTCAAGTAGTTCAGTTAAACCCCCAGTCAATGGGAGAATTATAAAACTAATATGTAAAAGAGCTACTCAAGACTAACTGACCAACAGTGGGAGATGTTGAAATATACAACTGTGGAGATGGTATATCTAAATTACGCAGAGATATGGAGAGTGTAATTAACGCCAACTATAAATTAACTAAACCTGAGCAAGCTAGTTTTGTAAATTGTTGAAGAATAAAATAGTAATGTTGATCAAAGTATGAAATTCCTAATGGGTATACTCAGTGCAAGAAGTCTAAACAGCCAAGCTGGGTCCACTACGAGGTGAAGCTGCAATAAAGTTTTTAAAAATAAAAAAACTTAACTAAAAATCCTTTATAAAAGGTATATAAATTAAAAACCCAAACGGGCTATGTCATGAAGACAAAACGTTTTCGAAAACCATGTTCCATCATCAGTGTCTAGGTATACATGTTTTAAGCCACTAAATTTCAGGGTAAAAATCCGTTAAAATTTATCTGTTACAATTTGGTTTACATTATTTGGTATTATATTTTACGATGTTAAAGATACCAGTGGATATGATAATTTGGCGACGTATGACTCCACATGAATTTGCTGGTCCTGAGACGAAGTGTCTACGAGGACTTGATGATAGCAACTCTGTTGCTATCAAATATCCAATGCTTTTTGCTCTATTTCTATTTCTAAAGCCTAGTCCTCTATACATGGATTTATATTCTGTCTTGGATTAGGATAGGTGTTATTTAATATAGGTTATGAAATTTTTTTATTTACATTTATTCCAAATCTATTGTATTGCAGTAACTAATTATTCAAAAGTAGGAATACTTATTCCAAGGACTGCTCTAAATACGTATTTTTTTCGATATATCGGTACAACAAAAATACATATTTTTACATACATATACAACTTATTTTTTTATTACTTTTTAGATTTTGACATACGCTAATTGGTAAAATTTACACCTTGTATAAAATTTCATCTTTGAATATAATACCACCGATTACTTTCACTAATGTATAAAATAATTTCATCTTTACCTCAAGTTTGGTTTGGGTTTGTGTTGTCATTCCATTTCGTCTGCAATTTTCTACTATATCTGGGCGGGAATTTACAAGAAATCGATGTCTCTTTGCAATAGCTGTATCTCTTATAAGTCTGTAATGGGCTAAAGAACAAAAAAGTAAATTAAATTTGATACTTCTGTAACATTAAACAATTTTTTATTTTCACTGGGTTTATTTCTCATAAGATAGACAAGGCGAAAAGCTCAGGTTCAATCAAAGAAAAAATATTCCCTCAAGATTTTAATGATAATCACTTTCATGAGATACCTTTAAATAAGGTTAAAGAGTTAACAAATTATAACAATCAATTTGTTCGATTCAGACAATTTTTTTTAATTTTTTTGATCATTCATAACAAAATAAGTTAGTTTTAAATAAGAGTTAAATTAAAACTAATGTTCTTTACTTGTATTTCTTAGCCTTAAAAATTGCAAGTTTGCAGTTTTTTCAGTTTTAAATTATTTAAAACTCGAAAGCGATCAAGTTTCCTCCAAAAACTACAACAGACTTATTTTGTTCAAAATGATCCGAAACATAAAAAAAATTGTCCGGTCCGAAAAAATTGATTGTTGCAATTTCTTTAAAAAAAATTCTTTTCCTGAGCGACCTTTGAACCTTATTATAAGGTATCTTATAAAAATGATTACGCAAAAAAGCTCATGGGAATATTTTTCCGAACGAACCCGAGCTTTTCGCCTTGTCAATTATTACCTATATAAATAATTTCTGGAAAATAAAAGGGGTATTTATTTTCTATTACCAACACAAATATTTTAACGGTTAACGGTTAAGCTACATTAGAATTAAATATATAAGTTAATAAAAATCACTTACCACTTCTTTTCTCCAATGCATATTCTGCATTAACTGAGAGTGCTAAAACAAAAAAAAACAATAAATATAAGATATTGCATTTATGCTGTATAAAAGAAGTAAATATTAATTAAATTTTTTTTATTTAAGCCTTTATTAGTCAGGTGGGGGGTTCATTGTGATCGAAGCATGCAGGGTTCGAAAGCGGAGGTCGAACAGAGTAGCGTGTGTTTTAGTAGGAGCCAGCATACAAGGCTTAGTAGTCCTAATAGTACTAAGGGGCGGAGACGCCGCGCGAACCTTGGTGACTTGTAAATATTAAAGTGAAGAGCGGATGGGAAGTTGATTTTAATTAAACTGCCGAGCAGCTGCCTTTCCCTATCCGTAGTCGGAACCTACCTTGGAGGAGGGTGTATCGCAGGGAGCAATGCTGTCGCCTTATCTGTATACCATATATACTGCAGAAACACCGACTGAACCCAGATTACTACTGAGCCTGTATGTTGACGACACAGCTATAGCAGCCAGTAGCAGAGCCACCAGTCTGCAAATAATCTGCAAAATCAGCTAATCGAAGACGCCTTGAACATACCTAAATACGTACCTTTAAGATACGTATATAGAGACCCAAAACAAAAGAGGATCCTGCGCACGATGGATGAAAAAGCACATGAAATGTTTAACAGCCTAAAAAACTATCAAAATAGGAAATTAAGAGAATTGCCTAGCAAGGACGAATATGAGAGGACGGTACATAAACGACAAAAAAATTAAATTACAGGATATAGAAAAATACAGGACCATTGCCTCCTATCAAGTCATATATATCTCTCTTTAATATCAAGTAAATATCTTATTTATTAGGAACACTAAATTCACCATTAGCAAAGTATAAAAGATTCGTGAGATCTTTTATGCAGCCGCTTATGGACATAGGCCCCTGAGGCAGGTCCAAAAAGGCCTCAGTCGCATATTCTTAGCATCGAGGTCATGTCCAACAAGTATGAGCTCTTTGGCCAGGCCTTTCGGGTGCTCAGCCGGCGAGTAGATCAAAATTTATTTTTGCCCAATCGGCGGCTAAGTAACCGAACACACACATAATTCGGACAGAGAGATATCAACTTAGATTGGCGGCTCCCTGTTCGGAACACATACTTTTGTTAGGGGCCTTATTCCCGTAGTCAAGTTAGATTAACTCGACTACGGGACCTGACTTGACTTGACTACGGAACTAGACTGGAGTCAGATAGGTACCACTTCAGTAACGAAGTGAGACCGGTTTGATCTTCGGACATGTGGATGCCACTATAAAATGGCATACACATATTCCTAGAGGCAGAGTTGATCGGTGTGTGTGTGTGTGTGTGTGCGTGAGATCCTCCGATACGGTATCGTCAGTCTAACTGTCAATTGCGCAAAGATGCGACTACCTCCTTCGCTCTATCTTGCTAGTTAGACGATGTCTTACGGTTTTTAACAACAGTACCAATTTTAGTTGAATATTCTGTACTTTGAAAGCGTATTTATAGTTTTTTGACTCCACGCGACTAATTGTGTAACAATTTTGTATTAGTTTTCCAGTCATAATTATCCAATAAAGTTGATTTAAAATATTCCAGAAGTCTTTTTATGTAGACTAATATCATTGTATGAATAATAATAATTATAAAATGGACAGTGGTGGTCGCATAATATTTATCAAGGGATATATTGCTGCGTACACCCGTGAATATCGTATTATAAAAATAATGATAATTATTTTTAGAATGGCTGGCAGAATACTAACCAAAAAAGAATAACATCAAACTGCCGACATTTTGTGGAATAACAGAGATAAAGCAACTTCAGATGAAACTCCTGACACCGACAATGAGTAAAATGATGAATATAGTGACCATGTTACTGACTCGGAACAAGACTGGAAGGAACAGTAACAGATGTTAAGGAACAATCAATTAATTATTTTTACACAAAGGACAAAACTCTAAAATGGCGAAAAACGTATGCACCTTTGAATATAAGAATAAGGAAACGTTACATAATTTCTGTTTTAAGAATACCGAGAGGGGAAGCGAGAACTACATCAACACCTTTGGAGACGTTTTCTTTATTTTTTGGTGACCGTATATTTGAATTGCTTTTCAAGATTATAAATAAATATATTGCTCATATACGTAACAATTTTTCAAGAGAGGAAGATGCAAAGAATGTAATGGTTGAAGAGTTGCGTGCGTTTATAGGGGTTTTATTTCTCAGTGGGGTACTAAAATCTGCTCATTTAAATTTTGAAGAAATCTGGGAAAAAGATGGTACAGGTTGTGAAAAGTTTCCCCTCATCATGTCGTCCTAAAAGTTCTTATTTATTATTAGATGTCTAAGATATGATGGTTTAATAACACGCGAAGTAGGAAACAAACATATAAACTTGGTGCTGTCAGAGGGATTGTAAACATTTTTTCATAAAGTTTTATTTCTTTTTATGCCACTTAAAGTATTTGCGATGGTTGATGCCATACCTTTCTATTTACAAACATTTGAAATATATGAAAGTCCATACAGAATCAGTAACTCACCATCATATATTGTAAAGCGATTTGTTGAACCAATGAAGTATTCAAACCTTAACGTTACAAATTACAATTGGTATACTAGTGTACTTTTCTGTTTACCGAATATATGTAAGCTGACAATGATAGGTACACTTAGAAAAAATAAAAAACTAATTTCCTAAGAATTTATGCCACATCAAAAAAGACAAGTAGGTAGTAGCAGTTTTGGTTTTACGGAGGAAATAACAGAAGAAAATATTTAAAAATTTCACTTTGGTTTTAAGCATGTATCACGATGATAAAATACGTAAAACTACAAACGATTTTTTGAAGCCAGAATTGATAACTTTTTACAATTGTACAAAAGCAGGAGTAGATATTTGTGATCAACTGTGTAGTACCTCTAATGTAGCAAGACAAACAAAAAATTGTCCCAGATGGAAGCTCCAAGAAAACAGAACAATATAAAAGCCCCATAAAAGATGTATAGACGACGAAGAGAGGGATTTTAAAACCAAAAACATCAGGTAGTGGCGAAGGAAAGTATCCGACAGGGCAGAATGGAAGAACATTGTTAAGCAGGCCAAGACTGGGTTGTAGCGCCATTAGAAGAAGAAGATTGTATTTTGGCTATTTTCTTTCACTTCCTAAATGTGGCTGCCAATAATGGCGTCAATTTTTAGGTGCTCACGTCCGTAAATAGTCCAAGTCTTTAACCCGTACAGAAATATTAAGAATACAAGGGCATTTAGCATTCTCATATTTAAGAGTATGTTATAAAATTGTTTTTTTTTAAATTTAGTTAGGCGACTCATCGTATTTTTTCCAGAACAGCTTAGATGAGTAAATTCAGTCAGTTTTAATGAATTGACTTAAAACTAATGCATGTAAAACGAGGATAATTTTATTGTAGTTATAAATGATATACTGTCTTAAAAAAATTCGACTTGATTATTGTTTTAACTATTACATCATCATCATCATTTAACCCGGATCTATCCACTGCTGGATATAGGTCTCCCTCAGTCTTTTCCATGTATTTCTGTTTTGTGCTGTTTGCATCCAATTTTTGTCGATCCGTTTTATGTCATCAGACCATCTTGTTGGTGGACGACCTCTACTTCGATGTGCTTCTTGTCTCGGTCTCTACTGTATTATTCTCTGTGTCTATCTGTTATCCGACATTCTAGCTATGTGCCCCGCCCAGTTCCACTTAAGGGTCATAATTCTTTCTATGGCATCTGTCACTTCTGTTCTCCGTCTTATTTCCTTGTTCGTGATCCGATACCTACGAGAAATGCCTAACATCGATCGTTCCATGGCTCTTTGGGTAACACAAATTTTATTTCTTACTTTCTTGGTTAGTGTTAATGTCTCTGCACCATATGTAAGTACTGGCAACACGCACTGATTAAAGACTTTTCTTTTAAGACACATAGGCAGTTCTGATTTAAGAACATAGCTTAGCTTGTCGAATACCACCCAAATGAGTCCTATGCGGCGACTTAGTTCGCACGTTTGATTATCTCTTCCTATGCGTATCTCATGTCCTAAGTACTTATATGAGGCGGTTTCTTCAATATGCATGCCATTTACTAAAATTTTTTCGCTTAACACAAGATTTGGATTATTTGTGTTTTTGTGTGGTTGATTTTTAATCCTACTTGTAGGGAGGCTAGGTATAGTTTCTCCAGTTGCGATACTGCATCATCGATTCTGTCAGCAAAAAGGACAATATCGTCAGCAAACCTCAAATGACTAAGCATTTCTCCATTGACATTAATTCCTTGTTCACTCAGATTTGCGTTTTTAAACATATGCTCTAATAATGTTTTAAACAATTTTGGCGAAATTGTGTCTCCCTGTCGCACTCACCGGTTTATTTTAAATACGTTGGTCTTTTTATCTGTCAGTTTCACACTTGCTGTCCCATTTTGATAGATGTATTTTATCATGTTTATATAGCGATGATCTATACGGCACTCTGTTAAGGCTTTTAGCATCTTTTGATGACTTATTGTGTCGAAAGCTTTTTCGTAGTCAACAAATATTATGACTAATGGCTTGTTATATTCAACACTCTTTTCTATTAAGTTCTCAATTACTTGTAAATGATCATTCGTGCCATATCCTGCTCTAAAACCTGCTTGCTCTCTTGGCTGATAGAAATCCAACTTACTTCCTAGCCTGTTAATAACAACTTTTGTAAATAGCTTATATACTTGTGACAACAAGCTAATGGGGCGGAAGTTTCTAAGGTCTCTGATATCTAAGTGTCAGTAAGAGCTTATGTCTTCCTAGTTTTAGGCTTTCGGTCATTACCCTGTCTTCACCTGGGGATTTATTGGTCTTCATCACCCGAAGTGCATTTTTAATTTCGTCAACAGTTATGTTCGGCATTAATTCTGAGCCTTGATTCTCTATCTTTGGTAAGGGGCGTCTTTCATCGGATTCACTTGTTTCATAGAGTTGTCTGTAGAGGTCTTCCACTGTTTTCACTTTTTCTTCCTTATCAGTCACAATATCGTTTTATTTATTTCTTAACTTATGTATGTTTTTTTTCCTGTGGACATGTTGTGTCTTAGAACTTTCACACTTCTATTTTTCTCTATCACCCTTGTCACCTCTCTCATGTTATGTTGCCGTATGTCTTTTCGGATTTCTTTGTTTATTGTTTTACTGAGTTGACTAAATTCTGTGTAGTTTGTGTTATACCTGTCCTTTAGCCTCCTTCTTTCTTCGATCAGATTTTTAGTGTTGAGACTTATTTTCTTATGTTTTTTCTTCATTTTAGGACAGCACAACTTCTCCGCTTCTTTAAGGGCTTTTACGATACTTACGTTTAAAACTTCGACCTGTGTTTCGTCGTTGATTTGTTGAAGGTTATGGTCAATGATGTCACGAAAGTGGTCTGTATTTTCGGGCGGAGTCCATTTACGATTGTCTGATTATCATTTTTGTTCGTTCATTCTTTAAATTGAACAGAATTTTTGCTCGAATCAATCTGTGATCGCTTCCAGTTGTAAATCTGTTTAAAACAGATACATCTTGTACAATTTTTTTTTTATTAGCAATGATAAAATCTATTTCGTTCTTTGTAAAACTGTCTGGACTTTTCCACGTCCACTTTCGTTGGGGCTTTTTTTGAAAGAATGAGTTCATAGAAAAAAGATTTTCTTGGTGTAAAAAATCTACAAGCATGGTCCCTCTTTTATTTCTTTTTCCATAGCCGTAGTTGGCTAGTGCGGTTTCACTTTGGTCTTCTTTATTTCCCAGCTTAGCATTAAAATCTCCTGTTATCAGAGTATAAAACGTCTTAGTACTTTTCAGGGCTGTTCTAATATCTTCAAGGGACATTTCAATCTCTTCATCTGTGTGGCTTCTCGTTGGTGAATACACTTGTATCAATTTTAATTTATATCTCGAATTTAACTTTAAGATTAGAGTGATAACTCTCGAGCTTACACTTTCTATTTTTAATATGTTTGGTACATGTCGTTTGTGTACGATAAATCCAACCCCACCATTTGATGAATTGTCTTCTCCCTTGAAATGGAATAAGTGGCCAGATTTAAGAGTATATTGTTCTTCTCCTCTTCTTCTGACTTCGCTGAGACTCAATACGTCCCACTTAATTGATTTTAGCTCTTCCTCCATTTCTAACAATTTAGAATATGAAGCAATATGCATAGGTTGTCGTCTATGATAACCTAGTTTAACCCGGGGATTCTTAGCACCCTCTACTCCGTCTTTCTTCCGACCGCTACCTTGGTCTAAGGTAGTGGAGTCGCCGGGCACTGAGGGCCGTTTGTTTCCTGAATTTTGCACACATAAATAGAGGAGGGGGGTTTAGCCGTTTCACTACCGCGCGGGCCAGTGCGTATTGGTAGTGGGTTAGGATG
The DNA here is from genome assembly GCF_040954645.1 of Diabrotica undecimpunctata. Lineage (NCBI taxonomy): Eukaryota > Metazoa > Arthropoda > Insecta > Coleoptera > Chrysomelidae > Diabrotica > Diabrotica undecimpunctata. The sequence continues at coordinate 102,049,632 of NC_092806.1, forward strand.
TGTAATGGATATGTACGAATTTGATGGAAATTTTTGGTTAGGACATGACTTCTCCTTGGTAGGGGACTGTAGAGAAAGTTAAGGCTTGCTTAAGGCAGGGTTGTGTCCCTTTAGCAGATCTGTCTTCTACCGGGGTCGTAGAAGAGTATCTACTTGTTCAACTATTACATTAAATGTTAAAACTTCTGCGTTATTATTGTTTGTCTAAATTACAAATGAATATATACATGGTGAGTCATGACGGACTCTATATACTCATACATCGTATGAAGGCCCCTAAGGGGAACAACAAATGACTAAAAGTGTCTACTCTCATTTTTTAATAATATACAGGGTAAGTTGTGAATTTTAATGGAAATTTCTATACGTGATAGCTTTTGAAGAGTAAGTTCGATGTGTCCCATATGTTGGTCAAACGTTACATTACTACCATCTACTCAACTGATTTTTATTCAAACTAAAAAAATCATTTCCGGCTTTAAAAAATGAGTCTGTTTTATTAATAGCAAAAATTTCAGCCCATATACGGTTTTTAAAAAATTTAACAGGAATTTTAAAAATTAACAAATAGACATATGAATCGGTCTTTTTAGAAACAACATAAGTCAATTTTTAGCAATATTGACATTTCTTTATAAACCAGTTTTTCACCAGCTTCCACCATATAGCAGTCATTTTGACTGCTTTCTATTTTCGACCCTCATTAGTCTAGAGTATTACTCATTCATATTTATTTTACACAAATTATGATTTGGGACTTTATTATTTACTTGAGGATTATAATTTCTCTTTTACAGATACTTAGTATAATTACATTTTGAATATGTTGATGTTGATGTCTACCTAGAAAAATGCGGTCCTAATGACGAGGTAGTCTAATTTTTGTTCTACTTTTCTGGGAAGTTTTTACTTATTTTATGTATAAAAAACATCGAAAATATTTGTTATTATGTAGTTTAAGTATACTCTTTGCAATTACAAGTTCAATCTGTATTTTGATTAATTTTACATTGTGATTTTTATTATTTCTGCTGTTATCATATCTCGCCGATATTGGACTCAGCAGGAGCTATTAGAGTGTCTACAGAATTTGTCAGAAGATGAATCTGTAGCAGAGTTATCTGATGAAGATGTATCCGATAATGAAGTTGACGAGTATGTGCCTAATACAGTTGATCAAGGACATTCATCGGGCAGTGATTCTAAAGGTGAAGTTGAGATTCAGGTGATGCCCAGTACTTCTGCTTTAACTTCGAATGCAGACTTCAATATATCTTCAGAAATGATTACCAACCGGGTCAGAGGAATTCGCAGAAGCAATTTAGAGAACTCTTCCATAGATACCCTAGGATGGGAGTTACTTGACAACAATGCTAGTACACCAGGTAAGCAACTATATTTTATTAGTAGCTTCTATTTATGTATTCACTTAGATGTATAATATTTTTGAGCATATTCTTTTTGATGTCACGAATATTGGCGATAATCATGGCAATATTTACCTTTTCTGCAGGATGTTCTTCTTGCTTCTTCTTCTTCCTGGACCCCGTTTTCCAAATATTTTTCCTTGCAGAATGGCTTGTAGAAGGGCGCATCTAGATTCATTTCGCACAATGTTTTCGAAATATTGTAACTTTCGAGATTTTATAGTGGTCCACGGGATTTGAAGTGTTCTCCGATTTAGCCACAGCTCGAATGCTTTTAATTTTCTGCATATATCTTCGTCAAGGTCAACTATTCAACACCATAAAAAAGAACAGAGAAGACGTAGCATCGCAGCATCATTACTTTTATACCAAGGGAGAGGTTATGGCTCTTGAAGAAGGCCCCCATCTGGTTGAAGGTGGATCTAGCTTTTCCGATGTGCGCTCTTATTTCTTGGTTGTTGTTTCATTCTTTATTTATTACGGTGCTATTTATTTAAATAAATAAATAAATGAGTATATACCTGCATACTAATTTATCTCGTTCATTTTAGGAAGGTGTATCGGTCAAAATGTTCTAAAAGAAGCTGCTGGACCAACCCCTTATGCTAAGAGAAGCATTAAAAGAGATTCTGCAGCTAGTGCATAAAATCATGTACTATTGCTGAAGGTAGAAGAAAACTCAAGGATGAAAATTGGCAAATTTCTATTGAAGAAATCGAAGCATTTATATCCTTACTGTATGTTAGGGGAGCTTATATGGCACGAAATGTTAGCATAAAGATGCTGTGGTCTGGTTCATGGAGTCCAAAATGTTTTTAAGAGGCGATGTCTAGAAACAAATTTACACAAATAATGAGTTTTATCCGTTTTGATATGAGAAATACCAGGTCTGAGCGATTATTAACAGATAAATTTGGAATTTATCGTATTTATTGACCACTTGCGTCGGGAATATGGAACCCATTTATAGAGAATTGTATATTATGTTATACGCCTGGCGAAAATATAACTACGAACTAATACTAACGACGAACAGCTTTTTTCCACGAAGGCAAGATGCCGCTTTACCCAGTACATGGCGAATAAACCCGATAAGTTTGGAATTAAATTCTGGCTTGCAGCTGATGTCGAGTCCAAATATTTGTTGAAAGGATTTCCTTACCTAGGAAAAGATGAACAACGACCAGCCAATCAACTTCTGGGGGAACATGTTGTTAGTTATCTAATGGAACTATTTATAAATAAAGGAAGAAATGTCACGATGGATAATTTCTTTATGTCCATAAAGTTGGCAAAAGAATTACGAAAGAAGGCCACCGTAGGTAAAAAATGAAAAGATGAAGTTGTACAAAACAAAAATTTTCAAACACGAAGAATTGACTTGACGCTAAGTTCTTTACACTCGAATGATATTAAAATGGGCATAGATACAAAGAAAAAACCGGAAACCATCATCTTCTACAACCAGACAAATACGGAGTAGACGTTGTAGATGAGATGGCTAGACTGAATTCAACCAAATCTGCCTCAAGAAGATGGCCGTTGCAAGTTTTTTTTAATATTTTAGATATGGCAGGAATAAATGCTTGGGTTCTGTATAAGAAAGTTACGGGCAGTCAAATATCTAAGCAGGATTTCCTACTTCAGTTAGCAGAAGAATTGGGAGAAGATCACATGACTAAGGGCAGGACAACATCAACGGATACAAATCTACGAGGTACAAAAAAACCACCAAATAATAAACGTAAGCAGTGTCAAACAGGAATTGCAATAGAAATAAAACATTTGAAATTTGTCATATATGTAAAAAATTTGTGTGTGGTTCATGTACAAGCAAAATTGAAAAATTTTGCTACTACATAAATTGTACTTAAAAAATTAAATAATTTATTTAAATATATTAAATATGTCTTTTATTATTAGTTATTAACTAAATAGGTTTTTATCAAATAAAAAAGAATACAAAAATGGCTGGCAATAGAAAATTCTAATATCCGTCATTTTGACCGCCGGCGGTGCTTCTAGATATGCACAAATGTTGGTGCTTCTAGTGTTAAAGTGCTTTGAAAAAGATAATGCGGATCTAAGGGCTAAAATACTTGCTAAATTCAAAAGCATGCTTACCAAGAATGCACAAGATTCATACTAACTAGGGCTTATAGGAAAGTGTGAATTAAAAAAGAAACGACCTCGAAATAAAAATCCAAAAAATAAAAAATATAACATTAGTTACTCCGTAACAGGCTCGGATGGCAAAATTATTGTTTGGAACACAGCTTTCAGAGAAATTCACACTGTAAGTCATGAATAAATTCGAAGCATTTCTAAGCTTCTTGTTAAAGGTAAAGCGCCACTAGATAAGCGTGGAAAAAATATTTCAGGAAATGCCAGATCTGAAAATTTAATAGAATAACTAACTGATATTTCACATTGCACACGGAAAGAGAAGCATTACTTAAACAAAAATTGAATGTGCGAATTAGTGTTGTGTCAATAGTTCATTTTAAAAGGACCAAATCAATCAGTGACCGACTCTGAAAACGATCGAATAATTTTAATCATTCGTTCGTTTCAATACTTGACGTTGCCGTTTAAAACAAATAACAAGTAACCGATTTATTGAGCTGAATCGACTGAAAACCGGTAGTATTGCTTACCGTATTTCATATGTGTATACACCTTCATTGTCCTTCATACGTTTATGTTAGTGAGTGTAGGACTTAGCTTACTCTTAGATTCTAGAAGAAATATTCGAGTAACTTAAACTTATTATATTCTTGTTTTTAGTTTCTTAGTGTCCCTAACTCAGAAATAATTATAAATTTATATGGAAATATGTGCTGCCTCCAAACATCAATATTTCTTGTCATTGTGCAAATTTTAATTTTGCGATATTTTATGATGCCTAATAACTATTAACAACAGAGGACATTTACTAAAGATTCTACTAATAAACAAACAAAAGCTTATATGGTACACCTTCACCTTTTGGATATATGATAGATTTCTTCAAGAGATTCTTAAGTAGGCACTTAATAAAGACAGAGTCGCCATTGATAAATATGTGAATGGTGATGGAGTTTTAACTAGTAAGATAATGATAAATTTTAAAAGTATGAGTATCTGAGTTTACTGTTTAGTCATGATTTATTTTTAATAGAGTTGGATTAAAGACAGATATTTCAGGGTAATTTTACCTGGTACTCAATTTGTGATCATGATGTAGTATTAAAAGGAAATATTAAAAATTATTTAGAACAAACACTAAAATAGAGAAAATCTATCAACGAAAACAGTTAAAACATAGGACAAATTAATGAAATATGGGCCAAAAAACAAATTTCACAGACTGGAATTAAGGGATAACAGTTAAACTGACAAAAACAAGAAATATTCAGAAATGCAATATTTAAAGGCTAATAACACTATTACATTACAATATTATAACATTATTGTCCATAATATTACAGCATTATTATAGTTAATAACATTGTTATTACTAGAGTCTTAAAACGTTTTAAAAATTGTTATTGAAAAAAAATATAACCACAAATTTGATCAAAAATTAAAAGATATCCAAGCAGGATTCACACAAAACTGTTCATCTGTGGACCATATAAGATATATTCTGAAAGGTTTCTTGGAAAAGACGACCGAATACGAAAAGAAAACATACATCAGCTTTGTGGACTTTGACAATGTGTTCGATAGAGTAGACTCGAGAAGTATTTGGAAAATAATAAATATCTAGAAAATAAACAAAAAAAGTATCAGCCTGATTAAAATATTCCACAAAAATGAAACATAGTGGAAGGTTTACAGAAAACGAAAAATTAAAAACAGTCAAACAGAAATGCCTATTGTCTTCGAAGTTATTTTTGGTAACCATAGATTAGACAGTGAGAAAAGTGGAAGATAGAAAAATGAAAGTAACATGGAATATGAAAGGAAAACTGTAAATCTCAACGACAAAATGATATTTAGTAAATACGAAAAGTTACAAGATCTTGGAAGGGATAGGTGAACAAGACTAAAAAATATCTGTTTAAAGATGTTTAGGCAGTAAAAAGAATAGATATTAATTTATATGGCCCAACATAGAAAAATATAATAGAAATAATAGTATAGATAACTACTCATAATAATTAGTGAAACCAATACAGAAAATATTAATGACGATGATGATGTTTTACCTTTTGTAAAAAAAATATAGATAAAATGGATCATTATATCTGTGGTTATATTAATTATTCGATGTAAACAATAAACAAAAAATTTAAAAAAAATTAAATATAAATTTTAACTTACCGACGCACAATAGAATTGAAATAATACAAAATTTCATTATATTGCAGTAATTGTATGTACTTAATTACACCGAAAATATGTATGAATTTGAATTTATATTACTCTTGTGCTATTTTGTTTAAATCTACACAAATAGTAACCTTTGATAACTTTGATCATTTTTATATTATATCTGTATCGAGTAATATAAATATATTATTATTTAAAATAAATATTTTTTAAATTTACAAAAAATACTTCAACTATGACCATGGCTACAGGAACACTAACATAAGATAATATATTATAATAGATAAACAAAATAAATAATAGTTATATGACTTTGAATTATGATACACAGAGTAACGGGTACAGTGATTGGCCACTTAAGGAATTGCCAATTGAACTAAAATTGTAAATTGTTATCGTTTGAAGTAAAATATTTTTTAAGGGTTTTTTAATAGCAATGAAACATCAAATTTTATAAAAGCTACATTTATTTTATTCAAACTCTGCCTGTATTGGTATGGGGTGAATTGAGTAGCTATGTAATCGATGCAGCCGGTCCCAAGCGCAAATAAAGAGGAGGAACAGAGGAGTAACACCTCTAAAAAAAAACAAGGGTTTAGTTGACCCGGCTGATAGCACCCTGTGAGGGTCTCTGTCTGGGGTACAGTTGAAAACCGATCAACCGTCTCAAAAGCAGAAGATGGCTGAAAAAGTCACAATGGTCGACAGGACGGAAGAACCAACAGCGTCTAATCCAGAATAAGCGGCTGAAGACAAGGTCCTGCAAACGGGGGTGGCAGCGTTAGGAATTAGCAACCTAACACAGAGAAAAGGGTAAAGGTAAGAAGAATGAAAATCGCAAGATGAAGAAGTCAAATACGGAAACACATTACCAGGTGGAAATATGTGCAACATATGAATGAAAATCGCAAGATGAAGAAGTCAAATACGGAAACACATTTTCAGGTGGAAATATGTGCAAGGATGGAACAAAAAGGCGATGAAAGTGATCAAGGAGTTTAGAGAAAGCAACATCGACATGTTAGTAACAACAGAAACCAAAAAGAAGGAATAAGCATAATATTATCAATAGGAAGATTATATGGGAAGATACTGCGAGAAAAGATAGAGAAAGCGATAAAAGGCAAAATCGGGTAGGATAAAATAGGCTTCACGGCAGGAAGATCATGCATAGACCATATATACACACTGGAACAACTGTTGGAATAGCAAAAAGCAAAAAATAGAGATATAGATTTAGCATTTGTGGACCTGAGAAAAGCGTATATCTCTGTAGTAAGGTCAGAATTATGGGAGGCAATGTACAAATTAGAAATACAGATAGATCTGATAGAAGTTACAAAAGCTCTGTATAAAGAAAATAAAGTGTCCATTAAAACGAAACAAAGGGACCTGCGTAGCGCAAGCGGTAGGATGCTTGCCTCGCATGCCGATGGTCCGGAGTTCGAATCCTACCGCCGGCAAGGACAACTGGACCATTTTAAATATGTCTATAGGCCCCAGGTCGACTCAGCCTGAATAAAATGAGTACCTTGGGTAAAACCATTACCTTGGGGTAATAATAGGCGGTTGAAGCGTAGCACTGGCCATATTACCTTCCGTGTATACCGTATACCCTAGATATAGCAGACTATCCTGCTATACTCCCAAAGCCGCGAAGCGGTATAAAATGGAAGACTATTATTATTAAAACGAAACAAATACCTATATACCTTAAACTTTGCAGATGATCAAGTAGTGATTGTACAAGACCAAGAAGACCTCAGTTACATGCCGAAGAAACTACAAGAAGAATATACCAAGGCTGGCCTAGACATTAATCTCGCGAAAACGAAATACCTATCTACAAGTGAAGAAGACATAGAAGATCTCAAGATTGACGACAACGTAACAATAAAAGGAAAAGAAAAATTTAAATACTTGGGGTTTATAATCACGAAAAAGACAACAACAGAGATAGAAATTAAGCAAAGATTAGGACAAACAAGAACAACAATCCGAGAACTTAACTCAGTATGATGGGATAGACACCTAAACATGAGGACAAAAACACAGATTTATTTATAAAACATATTATGACATATGGGGCTGAAAATTCGATTATAAGTAATAAAAAGAGCAGTTAGATAGTAGCAACAAGGAAAGAATGTCTGCGAAGATGCTTCAGAGTTACAAGAATGGATAGGAGAAGTAATGACGAAATAAAGCAAAGAACATCAATAGAAAAAGACATAACTAACATATAGAACAAAAAACACTAAAGTGGTATCGACATATAAGAAGACCTAGCGACAGCAGATGGATAAAGCGAATAACGGAATGCAGCCCCATAAGAAGGAGGAAAAGAAGACGACCCCGAAGGCCCTGGAAGAACGAAGTCGACGAAGCCATGAGTAAGAGAGGCCTAAACGATAGAGAATGGTACAAAAGATATTGGCATAGCTCGCAACAAAGGAAAAAAAACTATAATAAAATATGTGTTTAAGATGGAAGGCAACCGTATATACGTATTTCTGACTATTGGTCGTCTTCAGTACGGTGCAGCCAATTTAGAAAAGGAGCATATTACCTTGGCAATGGATGACTACAGGAGCAATGCGACCAATTTGTGGCAATAATGTAAAACAACAAGAAAAAGGTTAATGCGAGTTGATGGTCAAATAAAGGTAAAAGATATCGGCATAGCTCGCAACAAAGGAAAATAAAAAATATAATAAAAATATGTGTAAACGATGGAAGACAATCGTATATACGTATTTCTGACTATTGGTCGTCTTCAGTACGGTGCAGCCAAGTTAAGTGCAGCAAGATATTAATGCAAGATATGTATTTTCTATTATGTTAATGTTAATATTATGTTAATTTTTATCAGATGCAAAGACTGGGATTTTGTCATACTTCTTTTTCTCAGCCAAAGAAAAAAATAAAAATTAATAAATAGATTAAATAAATTTTCAAGACATCCTGGTAAACAAAATTTATGTAAGATTAACAGAAAGCTTTGCCTTTCAACAACTGATTTTTATAAACTCGCAGGTAAAATCTTTTTATATAGAATTAGAAATCCCATACTCATTATAATATTTTCACTGTTTGTATATGACCTAGGATTAAGGGATAATAAGGATCTATCCTAATAGGATAGAATATATTGTTATTAATTAATTATTGTGGAATGAATTATTTATTTGTAACCAAAGGGAAAGCCAGTTTATAAGCAAAAATTTTAGTTTCTCTAGAAACAGGAATGGGGTTTTTTCTTAATGATTGTAAACAAAACATAAAGCGTTTTGATTGGACAGTTTTTTTTAATGGGAGAATTGATAGTCGATGTAGGGGAAAAAGTGGCAGTTATTTTTTTGATCATCGAAAGAAAAGGTCGCGTATCGATAGAGAGTATGTTCGTGAGTTTGGATACCGGCATTGTGAAAGGAAGTTAGCAGAATTGTGGAAGGAGATTACAAGTCGATGAAAAGATATCCTTGGATCTAGAGTGGGAAGTTTATGGAATACGAAGGAAATAGTTTGGTGGCACCAAGTTGACAGAAAGAGATCCTTGTCATTAAGAAGTAGCTGAGTGTTTTCGAAAATTAAATTTCAAGTGTTAATTGTTAAAGAATTGACTCAGGTGTTTCGTACAGTCGCCGCAGGAGGATTGCAGATACGAAAAAAGAAAAGTCGAGGCCAATAGTGGCAGATCACATTGCTGTGAAACGTGGACGATTCTGAGTATTGTCCAAATACAATCTACAAAGAAAAGGTCAGTGATTTTCTGTTCAAAATTGAAAATTTTGTAACTGTGAATAAAGCTTGTTGAACCATTGTCATTACTATTTTAACTCATGAGTAGACTTTATTTGTAAAATGTTTTAAAGTTTTGTTTATGCAATAAAGGAAATATTGAAAAATTAGATAAATAAAAAGTTTTAAAGATATTCATTGAAATTGGCTTTATATTGGTTTTGTCTAGAAAAAAACCTAAAATATTCTTTTTGTGTAAATTTTATTGTATTCATTTACGCTGATTGATAAGATAACGGCAAAATTTGATAATTGTTTTATTCTTTTGTAGTCTCGTTCCAACCTTTGCTGGAGACGGTCGCATAAATTTGTTTTTCTAGTACAAAAATATCTATTATTATAGTAACCAGTTCTTATTGGAAACTATATCGTTAATTACTAATATTAATTATCAGTGTTGTAAAAACGCAAACAAAATAAAACAAGTGCTATTTCCAAACGCCAAATACCGGCAAATAAAAGTCATATACGTATCATAAATAATTGTTCGTGATGTATAAAATATTTATTCGTGATACAGGATGGACATAGACCATCCGTTCTTAAATGCAAACAAAGTGAGCAGATCTCCGCCGAGAACTTCAACTTCAGAAAAACACATTGCTAATCTGCAAATAACTACCATGCAACAACCATCGAGCAACAGAACCTCGTCTAGCGAACAACAAAGGAATGAAAATTGCTCAACCAATATAGTACTCCAAGAGACAGAGTCAACTGAGAATCAACATGAACAACCAGGTAACTCTTTTCTTTCTAATCATGCTTTTTCTTCTTCTTATCTACTGTCACAAATATACATCGCTAATCCACAAGATAGCCAAGAAAACAGAGATCAAGAATGAAAAACTGTTCAAGCCCACAAACGAGCAAGAAATGACAGCCCTGGAGGTGATAAACAACTAAAACAAACAATAATAAGCGATTACTGGCTCAAAGCACCCACACCAACGTCTAATAGATTTGCTAGCTTAGACGAAGTACCTGATGAGACCAACCAAACCAGAACTGATGCAGTTAAAGAAAGTATTCAATCCCCACCCATATTCGTTTCAGATGTAGGTGATATACAACCTCTTCGACAATTGTTAGAAACAATATCCCCTCTGGGATATTCCATCAAATGTCTCTATAACAACCAAGTAAAGATCCAGCCCTCAACTTCTGAATATTACCGAAACATAACCAAAGCACTCAATGAGAAAAATACACATTATTACACCTACCAAACAAAGGAATAAAGAACATTCCGAGTTGTGCTTCGTAATATGCATCAGACAGCAGATAAAGACGCTTTAGTACATGAGCTAGGATTAATGGGACACGAAGTAACCAACATAGCTAATATATATAAGAATGGATCCAAAATAGCGCTTCCGCTCTTTTATATAGAATTAAAAACTAAGCCAAATAATAAAGACATATATGATGTGAGAGCACTCCAGAACATGATTGTGTCCTTCGAACCACCATATCCCAAACGTCAGGTTCCCCAATGTACCAAATGTCAACGCTACGGTCACACACAACAATTCTGCCATATGCCTCCAAGATGCGTAAAGTGTGCAAGTAATCATCTTACTTTACACTGTCCACGAAAAGAACGCAGCAATAACGTAAAATGTGTACTTTGTATGGGAAACCATCCGGCCAACTATAAGGGCTGCAGCGTATACAAACAAATACAAAAAGAAAAATTCCCCCAACTCAGAAAGAATCAAGAGACCCACAGAACAGACACCCATGAAACCAATAGTCAAAGAGTAACCCCTGGTGTTTCTTACGCTCAAAAAACTTCAGAAAATAGTCAAGCGGATGAAATCACAAATCAACAAACTAATGTCGGCTCAAACCACTCAACGAAAATCGCCAACCTTGAAAACCTGATGACAAAACTAGTAGAGAGAATGGACACTATGCTTAATCTTCTTATGTCTATGATTTCCAAAATGCACTAATGCAACACAGACTTAAAATAGCCGTCTGGAACTCAAATGGCCTAACGAACCACATCCAAGAAATAAAAATTTTCCTCGACGAGAAGAAAATTGATGTTATGCTTGTATCAGAAGCTCATCTAACAGACAAAAACTATATCAAAATTCCAAAATACATTGTCCACTACACAAAAGATCCAAATGACAAGGCACACGGTGGCACAGCTATTATTATCAAATCTAATATAAAACACGATGAGTTAAATAAGCTCAGCGAAAAATACCTGCAATCAACTAGCATTGTCATCGAAGACTGGCTAGGTAACCTTACCTTATCTGCGGTCTACTGTCCTCCTGGTCAACCAATCAACGAAAACAACTTTAGCACCTATTTCAGTTCTCTTGGACACAAATTCATAGCAGGAGGAGACTTTAACTGTAAACATCATCACTGGGGCTCTAGGGTAATTACAACAAGGGGTAGACAACTGCTGAAGTCAATAACAGGAAACAACTCACAACACATATCTACAGGAGAACCAACTTATTGGCCTACAGATCCAAATAAAACACCAGATCTCTTAGACTTCTGTGTGATTAAAGGTATCTCTCTTAACTATTTAGCAATAGAATCATGCTGGGACCTCTCTTCAGATCATTCTCCCATTCTATTTGACCTAGACTCCAAAATCATACTCAGAAATAAGCCTCCAGTTCTAACCAATAATCAAACAAATTGGAAAATATTCCGAAGCGCACTAGCAGAACAAATACCAACGAACTTGCCACTTAAAACAGAATTACAAATTGAAAATCCGGTACAACAACTTACTACCTCCATACAAAAGGCAGGTTGGATTTCTACTCCTGAACAAACAACATGGAAGGAAAGCATAAACTGTTCGCAAAGTGCAAAAAACCTGATCGATGAGAAAAGAAAACTTAGGAAAAAGTGGTAAAACACACACGCTCCTATTGACAAACAAAATTTAAACAGAATTACCAGAAGACTTAAAAATCTATTAAAAGAAGAGAAAAACAGGGGGATCCAAACTTACTTAGAAAATTTGACTCTGTCCAAAGATACCAATTATTCTCTATGGAAGGCGACGAGAAAGGTAAAAGGTCCACAAGACGCCATACCTCCTCTAAAAAATGTCAAAGGTAAATGGGCAAGAACAGACACAGAAAAATCTGAGACATTCGCTGAACATCTTTCTACAGTATTTAGTCCATTTAACAGAGTAGTGCCATTAGAACAAGAAGAACCATTTAATTCTTTACTTGAGGCTCCATATCAAATGGATCTACCAATCACCAAGTTTAATATTAAAGAAGTAAAACAGATAATAAAGAATGAGATACAACCCAATAAGGCTCCGGGATTCGACCTCATAACGGGTAAGATCCTCCAGGAACTAATCAATGACTGTTACAGAATAATCACTATGATCTTCAATGCTATACTTAGTCTGCATTACTTCCCTCTACAATGGAAAGTGGCACAGATTATACTCATTCAAAAACCTGGTAAAGATCCAAAAGATGTCAACTCATACCGACCGATTAGTCTACTCCCAGTCATCTCTAAGGTCTTCGAAAAACTTCTACTACGAAAAATCAAACCAATATTGGACGAAAAGTGTCTCATACCTGACCATCAATTCGGTTTTCGTAACCAACATGGTACAATAGAACAAGTTCACAGACTATACACAACAATAAGAAGTAGTCTCGAGAACAAGCAATATTGTACTGCAGCCTTTTTAGACGCCTCTCAAGCTTTTGACAAGGTGTGGCATACAGGACTTCTGTAAAAATTAAAGAAAAATTTACCTTACCCTTACTCTAAACTGCTTCAATCATACCTTACAGAAAGGAGATATCTGGTAAAATATAGTGAAGCCTATATAAAACTCTATCCCATCCTATCTGGTGTACCTCAGGGTAGTGTGCTCGGACCGATTCTGTACCTGATATATACGGCTGACTTGCCAATAGGCAATAACCTAACGCTTGCAACATTCGCAGATGATACTGCTTTCTTGGCCTCTCATAGCAACCCAATAATAGCATCAGAGAGACTGCAACTACATCTGAACAAAACAAATGAATGGCTTAAACTCTGGAGAATTAGAGTAAACCCCTTAAAATCTACACAAATTACATTCACTCTAAGAAGAGGTACATGTCCACAAGTTAACCTCAATGGACATCCTTTGTCCCAAAAGCATGACGTAAAATACTTAGGTATTCACCTTGACAAACGTCTAACTTGGACCAAACATATATGGACGAAAAGGCTTCAATTGGGAATTTTATACAGAAAACTTTACTGGATGTTGGGAAAAAACTCTCACCTATCGATTGACAACAAGCTGCTGATATACAATACAATAATAAAACCCATTTGGACATATGGCTCACAGCTCTGGGGTTCAGCTAGCAAATCTAATATTATGATAATACAAAGATTCCAATCCAAAACTCTGATAACAATCGCTAATGCACCTTGGTATATCCAGAATGATGCAATACATAGAGATCTTCAGGTACTAACAGTCTCTGAAGAGTGCAAAAAAACTTCTGAACAATATCAAAACAGGTTGCGGGTGCATCCTAATACCCTGGCACACAATCTTCTCAACAACCAACAAGCGAAGAGATTGAAGCGACATGACCCCTTGGACCTACCTCACCTATCCTGACAGAGCCTACAGCAGTGGGAGTTACGCTTTCAACAGCACCCAGCCATTGTGATCAGTGCCGCTTTTAGTGCTCGCGTATCAGTGTATGTGCGCATCCTACCGGTAAAAAGCCAATTTGTGTCGTGATGATTTGGTCACTGGACCTTACATGTCTCTGTCATGTAAAGACAAAAAATTTTACTTATTGTTTTCACTGCAAAACAGATTGTAAAAATCTTAAATGTTAATAAAAAAAAAAAAAAAAAATTCTTTTGTAAATAAAATAAAGAATACCAATTTTTCGTAACATACTATTGTTATTATTATCCTTTTTTCTCTATCCTGATAAAGGACAACTAGGAAATCTTTGGACCAACACAACATAGGTTACTATAAGGAGATTTTTCACCCTAAGAACAATTAAGTTGTTTTTAATTTGCTCAATTAATCAAGTAAAAAAAATAAAAACATAATAATATATATTTATATTATACACTCTGGGCCAAAATTAACCGGCCACCTTATTACTTGAAAATATTGCTATAATAATATGGTTGCTAAACAGGTAATATTTAATTGTATACCGGGTGTACGAATTAAACTGTGTTTTTTTCTTGAAGTTTGCATCACCCTGTGGAATATTCTAGCATTTATAAAATATTGTAATTTAAACCTAACTATAGCCTCATGGTTTTTCATCATTTTGTTTTTTGATTCATTCGCTTATGTTAGATAATCCAAAAGTTAGGTAGTTTAACAACTAGCCATGTTTTTCATTAATAGACGGTTTAACTCACCAGCAAAATTAACTCAACAACCTTTATTATTGTTTTGTTTACATTACACCTGTGACAGTTTGTTTCCTAAATTTCGAAGTCACCGTAGGATTTTTGACATATAGTCGTTGTACGATATTGTTGCAAATCTGTTTCCGTTGTAATAACAGTTTTTGAACAATTTGTACTTAAAATTAACAATTAAAATTGTAATTTTATATCATTGTGAGCGAATATTGTTTAAGTTGAAATTTTAGTGCTTATTTATTGTTTGTGATTTTAAAAATGCCATTCGTTCCAACTGATGCTTCCAGGGCATATAGATATATATATATATATATATATATATATATATATATATATATATATATATATATATATATATATACATATAAATATACATATAAATATACATATAAATATATATATATATATATATATATATATATATATATATATATATATATATATATATATATGTATATATATATATATATGTATATATATATATATATGTATATATATATATATGTATATATATATATATATATATATATATATATATATATATATATATATATATATATATGAAAATTACTTAGTTCTCGGGAAGAACCGCGTTGAGAATTTATTACTCGACGTTTCGGCACCCATTTTGGAGCCATTATCAAGAGTGATACGGTTCGGTTCAAGTTCGGGGTCTCAATCTGCCTACTCCCCTCACTCGAGACGTACCAGTATCGTGTTCTATATTGCAAGAACTGTCTCTCGGCACTGAGGTCTCAATCTGCCTACTCCTCAGTGTCGAGTGACAACCGGTCTTACCCTGTGTCGCTGCTTTTATACTCACTGTATGCGCGGGAACGGTATGCGCTCACGTGGTCTGAACTGACGTGGCCTGGGCGGTGTGGGCGGGAGGTCGCTGAAGCAGGGGTCGCCATGTTGCCGGCAAGCTGTTAGGCCGTTTTTCGATTTCGATAGCTTCACGAATGATTCTCGATTTTAAGGAGCGGATGGGGGCGATGGTTTTTGCTTTTTCGAAATCTATTGTGTGGCCTGTTTGAATATGATGTTGGGCTAGGGCTGAAGTAGTATCGGAATGTTTGACAGATATAGAATGTTCGTAAATACGGTTATGGATTCGTCGTATATATATATATATATATATATATATATATATATATATACATATAAGTTTTGGATGACATTCGTTGGACTTTCCGAGTTTGAATTTGTATCAGTCCAAGTGTCTGATGAGGCTGGGATAGGCCGAAATAATCATAACTCTTTATTAATACCGATTCGAGCACGGGAAGTTTAACGAATTTGTCCTCCTAGGCCATATATCCATTTACTTTAATAAAGCGATAGCGGCTTTCGCTAAAAGATTTTTTTTTACACATTTCGCATAGCACAGAGGATACAGAAAACGATATTATCATATCGTTTTTGTTCACTGCCGCCAAAGCAGGTGGCGCCTTTGTAAGCTAACTACTGTTGTAGTGAAGTATTGGGAGACATTCGTTGGACTTACCGAGTTTGAATTTGTATCAGCCCAAGTATCTGATGAGGCTGGGATAGGTCGAAATGATCATAACACTTTATTGAAACCGATTCGAGCACGGGAAGTTGTCCTCCTAGGCCATATATTTGGCCATTTAATTTAATAAAGCGATAGCGGCTTTGTCGAAAAGATTTTATCTTGTACACACACACACACATATATATATATATATATATATATATATATATATATATATATATATATATATATATATATATATATATATATATACATATATATAGCAAAAAATACGACCGTTGAATAAATTTAAAATATATTCAATGGTTGAATAACAGACCTCAATATCGGTCAATAATTGGCAATGAAAGTCGTCAACTACTTTATTGATTTATTTGAATACGTTTTGCTTTTATTTTTAAAGCATCATCAGTTCACTACAAATAAAAAAGATCTTAGAATATAAGTAAACAACCAACAGGTTTCATACTTACAAAAACAATTTGTAGGTTTTTCTAGATGTTATGAAAACTCTACGATAACTTAACACTAAAGATTAGCAACTAAACGAGAGAAACGAAACAAAATACTACAAAAAAAAACTGTAAGAATACTATTGTTCATCTAATTTTAACCGATGGCTTCATTTGAATGTTGGTTTAAACTCTGTCGAGGGTCAAACCCCACTAATCTTTTTGATTGTTTTCTATCAGCTCTAGGATGTCATAATTTTCACCTGTGGCTTATTGTCGTACATGTGTTTCTTTAGAATTGCAGGGAGGAGGTACGATTATTGAGGGAATTAGAGAGCGGAACAAGGACAGACCTTTTTTAAAAAGGGATTCCTTTTTTCTTTTTCTTTAAAAAACAAACAGACAAAAAAACATGCAAAGAAGAATGGGAATGAAGTTACTGTCTTGTAAGGGGTTTTTTATTTGTTTTGTATGATGAGAGATCATGATGATGATTTGTATATATCTGGCTCAAGTTGTCGATGTCAGTTCTCTTATTTCAGGCATTCATTCAGGCTTATTTAGGGACGATGGACGTTGTAGAATTTGACACATTTCAAAAATGGCTTGCTTATGATAAATTTTTGTTTGCACAGTATTTTGGTGTTCGTGAAGTTGATACTGTGTTTGGTTGAAATGGCATGCTCTGCAAGGGCACAAGATGATTTAGAAATCCTATTGTCGCATTTGTGGGACGTTAGTCAACCTTGTAGAGAGCGGCTGGTCTGGCCAATGTAGCAGGAGTTGCAATGTACACAGGGTACATGATAGACGATATTAGTTTGTTCTAGAGGGGCCAATGGAGCTTTTGTCTTATAAAATAACTTTCCTAAGGTTCTGGTATTTTTAAGGCTATTTTGACAGGTAAGTTTTTAAAAAGTTTGTTAAGTTTGTTAGTGATTTGTGGGAAGTACGGGAGCGAAGCATATTTTGTCGTTTGTTCAGGAGTGAGAGGGGACTTATTCATCTGTATTTTGTTGGATATGGACGCTAATGTTAGCTGGTTGGGTGTTTCAGTATTGGACTGCCCATAGCTTTTGGAATAGAAATTTATTGTTGATGGATGCCGGATAGGAGTTATCTATAAAAATGGACTTCAGTAGATTGAGAGATTCTTCTTTGTAAAGCGGGTGTTTCAACATGTGTACTCTAAGGCTGAGGGCTTGTAACAGGTTAAGTTTATATCTGATTAGGTGTATTGAATGGTAATTTAAGAAATGGTTATTAGCCATTTCTTTTCTGTACCAGGTAGTGACTAATCTTTTATCCGGTGTGCGAATAATTTGCATATCGGGATACGGGATACTTTTATCAACCTCAAATTCACATGTAAATTGTAGGTGAGGATCAAAGCAGTTAAAATTTGATAAGGTGTCCACCACCTTATCCGACGGGGTTGCTAAAATCAGATCGTCGACATACCGTTTTACAAAGGGAACCTAGAAATCTAACTTCTTGATACTCTCATTAATAAGATCATCTAATACAAAGTTGACTAGAATAGGAGAATCTTCATCTAGAAAGGCAAATATAGTGACCTCCCTACTTCCATTTCTTTAAACAACGGGTAGTATTAAAAAGGGTGTTGCTTGTTGTGCATTTCTTTTCTCATATGCAGATAAGATCAAATATTTTTGATCAAAATCAGATCAAATCAGATCAGATTTTGATCAAAATCTGAAGATCAAATATTTTTGGAAGCAATGGATAACTTAATAACAGATGATAAGGTAATTGATATTAACATATTCAAATATATAATTAGACAAAAAGATACCCTAATTAAAGAGCTATACGGAAAAATTGACCTTATGAGTCAACATATTGATTTACTAAAACAATTAAATTCGCAAAAAAATGTTGTCGAACATCAAGAACAACTTATACATCAAAATAAGGTAATAAACAAAGACACACTTATGGATTCAGTCGAAACAAAATCAGTTCGTCAACCCATCAACGCGAACAAAGATCGCACTGTTGCCAGTTCTTCCCAGAAATGTGAAGTTACAAAGAAAGATGTTTCAGAAGCAATATTACAAGTAACTACAGAACAAAAGTTAAATGAGTACATATACGTAGGTGAAAGTAACCAGGAAAAATCTGAATGGACAGAAGTAGATAGAAGGAAAAAAAGAAAGCATTTAGTTGTGGGAAAAAACACTGAAATGATATTAAATGGAAAAGAAATCAAGGGAGTACATAAGTTGATAGACCTACATGTATACAGGGTCGATCCCGATATGACTGCGGAAAATATGAGGGAACTTATGAAGACTACATTTCCCGAAGTAGAGGTAGAATCCCTAAAATCAAAGCATCCTGATATTTACAGTTCATTTAAAGTTACAATTTTTAATAACAATTTTAAAGAAGCTATGTCTCCTAAAATATGGCCATGTGGAGCTCACGTACAACGTTTTTTTCACGTAACACCCAGAAAGCCGCAAGAGATGTAGATAAAAGTGTACGAATAGAATCAGCGGTAGTGCAAAAGAATATAGGAAACACCTGTTTTTGTGAAAGTGATATGATAAGTTCTGATAAACAAAAGTTGGTAGTAAATCCTGACCAAACCAGTTTGGTAAGCATTTTTCATATAAATACACAAAGTTTATTAAATAAAATTGATCAACTTAACATTTTTTTAAAAGATAAAACTTACAATATTTTGTGCTTTTCTGAACATTGGCTTAGAGAATCTGAATTAACAACAGTGATAATTGACAGATACTTTTTATCAACTTGTTACTGTAGAAAAAGTAGAGAACATGGGGGTGTTGCTATTTTCTGCGATGGCAAAATATCTACACGTCCAGTTTCTTTAAATGATATATCTTGTGAATATGAAGGTGAATTTTGTGCTTTGGAAATTATAGATATAAAAACTATTCTAGTATCAGTGTATAGAACAGGTAACGCAGATTTCCAAATTTTCTTAGGCCTATTTGAAAAATTATTAATATTCTGTTCTAATAATTATGTTCAAACAATTATAATTGGGGATTTCAATATTGATTTCAAAGGCACTTCAAATGAATTAAAATATTTTTCCGATCTAATTTCTTCTTTTGGTTTAACTATGAGGATTGATGAATTTACAAGAATCACTGCTACATCAGCAAGTTGTTTAGATAATATTTTAACAAATATAGATAATGAAATAGTTGGGTGTGGTGTTGTAGACCCATGCCTTGCTGATCATTGTGCTCAATTCCTGAATTTAAAAATAAAATCTGATCAAATTGACAATGATAGGATATTCAGAAGACACATAACATGTAAAGGCACCCAAATGTTAAAACAATCACTAAAATCTGTGGATTGGTCGTTAATAAACAATTCAATAACAGCAACGGAATTAGCTGAGTTCATAATTGACACATATGTAAAATTAACTGAAGTTTGCTTTCCAGTAAAAAAGTCAAGAATTCATTTTGAGGCACCTGTTTCTTGGTTTGACGATGAACTAAGGAAAATGCGAGTAAACCTTTCGAAGATAAAAATTACTGCTAACCTTACTAGTGATTACACTCTGTATAATCAATTCAAAAAACACTATCAATTAACAATATCAATAAAGAAAAAACTGGCATATGAGCAGTTTTTCTTAAAATCTGATAATATATCTCGAGATTCTTGGAAAGTCATCAATTATCATAGGAATAAAACTCAAAATAAAAAAGTAACTTCATGTAATATTTCATCAAATGAGTTTAATAATTACTTTACTTCGGTAGCGGGAAATATATTGAACTCGTTAGATGAGACAGATGAAAATGATGCCATGAATTTTTTGGAGGGAATATACTCCCCTTGCCACTCGTTGTTTTTAACACCTGTCAGTGATACTGAAGTTAGGAATACATTATACAGCTTGAAAAACTCAAAATGCACTGATTTTTACTTCTTAAACAAACAATTAGTGATAGAAACTCTGGATATTATTATTGATAAACTGGTCATACTTTATAATCTTTGCCTTATCGAAGGAATCTTTTCCGATGTATTAAAAGTAACAAAAGTGTTACCGCTACTCAAAAAAGGATCTCCAGAAGAAATTGAAAATTATCGCCCTATTTCTATTATTCCCATTCTTGGTAAAATTTTTGAAAGTATTTTGAATAACCGCTTAATAGAGTACATAGAAAAGTACAAAATACTTCATTGTAATCAGTATGGTTTCAGAAAAAAATGCAGCACTACTCAAGCAATTCAGGAAATTGTAAGGGAAGTAGTTGATGGCCTAGAGAGAGGTCACTTCGTGTCTTTAACATTGTGTGACTTATCTAAGGCTTTTGATTGTGTCTCACACACTTTACTTTTAGACAAAATGCACAAATATGGCATAAGGGGAAATGCTCTTAATTTATTTCAATCGTATTTAATAAACAGAAAACAGGCCGTTTTTTTAAATAATAACTACTCCAATTTTCACAATGTTGAACATGGAGTTCCCCAAGGGTCTATATTAGGACCTACATTTTTTCTTCTCTATCTCAACGATATATTTCATTATACCCACCCCTTAAGGTGTATATGTTTTGCAGATGATACAACCGTTATTAGTACCGACCAGAATCAATATAATTTAAATAACAAAATAGGAAACGATGTGCTTAAAATTAAAAACTGGTTTACACATAATAAACTAAAACTAAACGAGGATAAAAATCAAAATATAGCTTTCAGTTCAGATCGAAGACACATTTTTGGATATAGCATCAAATTGTTAGGGATTTTTATGGATGACAACTTAGATTGGAGCATCCATATAGACAACTTAAGTTCTAAACTCGCCAGTACAATATTTGTAATGCGTAACCTGGTTTATTTGGTACCTAAAAGTACCCTTAAAATGTGTTACTTTTCATTGTTTCATAGTCATATACAATATGGAATAGCTGTTTGGGGCAACTCTGGTCATGCCGACAGAATATTTAAATTACAAAAGAAAGTGGTGAGGATACTTGCTGGAGCGGATTTAAGGGATCATTGTAAACCATTATTTTTGAACATGGGTATTATGCCTCTACCTTCGCTTTATATGTATGCAACACTGTTGGAAATTCACGATAATAAAAATAAGTTTACTATAAACTCCCAATTACATGATCATCTAACAAGATCGAGGGATTTAATTAGGTCACAACGATTCAGACTATCAAAGAGCACAAAGAATTCAATTGATATTCACTTGTATAACTATCTGCCTAACGAAATAAAAATTCTGTCTCCACCACTGTTTAAAAATAGGATCAGAAAGCATTTTTTAACATATTGTTTTTACTCAAAGACAGAATACCTCAATACACCTTTATAACGTGTACCCAGTTTGGTCAGAATACTGTCGATTTACTATCTACATATCACATTGTATTATTGCTATTAAAATGTACTAAGTTTTATGTATTAGTTTATTTAGTCATCGATTCGGGAATATTCTTAATTATTTGCACATTTTTGTTACTGCCATATTTCAAAGATTTTTTATGTGATAGTTTAGGTTTGTTTTTTTTTTTTGTTTTGGTTAGAGATTTTTTTATCTTAAATTTTTAATTTTAATTCTTCTGCTAATACTTACATATGTATATTACTTTAGCCAATATGGTTAAGTTAATTTTAAGTTTACATTATTATATCTTTTATTGTATTTTTTATACGGACTTCAAACTTTATGTAAAGTGGTCAATAAACGTTCTATCTATCTATCTATCTATCTAAGCAGTATGAATGTACTGTTTGCATACCGCTTTTTTATTAAGCTTTGTACTTTTATTAAGTACTTGTTCTAAAAATTATTGAAGAAGAGGATGATGTTTCCTTTGGCATTCTTCTTGGTTGCATTTTACAAAATACTTACAGGGGAATCTGTGTTTCTTTAACCAAAGCCTACATAAATTTAAGGCTTTAACAACCATCCTTAAGGTAATGAATATCTGTGAAATTCTGGTTTCACTGGAGGGATTTGTTTCATGTATATTAGCACGCGCAATATTACTAAATTGCCTTTTTATTACTTTGGTCATTAAGGACTGATGTAGGTAGAGCAGAACAAACATTTGTTGCTTGATTATACAGCCAATCAGCAAGTTCACTTAGTTCCTAAAAATTTTAATAAGCACTGCGGTATATCGCTCAATTAACTTTAATTTGTAAAGTTAGTTTCACAATGCATTCATTTCATGCATAAGGGTGGGGTTATTAAGGTAGTCTTTTAAATTAGATGCTTCCAATAAAATACATAAATTTTTAATTGCGAAAGCAAATTATACCAGAATTTCAAGTTTTTCCGGTTTACGAGTTGGTAATCTACAAATAGAATTTATATGAGCTTAAATAATTCACTCAGGTCTTCCAAGAAGAATTTTTAATATAGCTATAATTTGGGGTACATATGAGATAAAATTAAAAAACTTGAAACACTAACTCTTGCTGGACCTTTTAAACACTTTTCCAAACGTAATAAATTCTCATAATTATCTACTTAACATAGCTCAGTAGATATTTCAAAACTACTAATAAAATCAGGCCAGTCATGAGGATTGCCTCTAAAAATAGTGAGGCCTCGAGGATACCTTCTTTTATATAATATATTTGAACTTTATCGTTATAAGTTGGCAGAGGCTTATCAAGTTTTGGAGTCAAATGGGTAACATGGTCGATAAACGGCTTATCTATATTTAAAAAAAGGAATTTATTGACCAAAGAATTAGTTTCAATTATTTAATCTTCATCAAAGTCCTGACTACCATTCAAGCACTCTTCTTCTTCTATAACTCTCCTAGACTCCTT
This sequence comes from Diabrotica undecimpunctata, assembly GCF_040954645.1. Lineage (NCBI taxonomy): Eukaryota > Metazoa > Arthropoda > Insecta > Coleoptera > Chrysomelidae > Diabrotica > Diabrotica undecimpunctata. The sequence goes on from NC_092806.1 coordinate 102,073,406, forward strand.
AACGTAATAGATCTCGTTCTTCCTGTAGAAGTTGAAGCTTTTTGTTTTGCTGCTTGTTGATGAGGAACTTTTTAAAGAGGTTATGGAACAAGATTTCTTGGTTTTGGAACATTTTGTGTGAGACTTCTTAGTGGCTGCGTCTACACATTCAAAACAGCACCATTTTTTACATTCTGTACATTCCACTATCCGTTCTTCACGATATGGTTTGCCGCCCACAGAACATAGATCAATTTTGGTTCGTCGAGTAATTGATGGACCCATATTTGTAGACCTTGTAAGATTGTGTGCTTCTGCAATCGCGTGTGATAAACACAATTTGAGCTAGTCAAGAATTTGTCTTTATTGTACAGCCACCAATTGACGGATTTGTAGTAAACTGTTTGTATTTGCGAAATAAACAACTCAAAGCAACGGGAAATTTTGGGTAACGTGATAAAACTAAAAAAATATTTAAAATACAGGGTGTTTAAATAAGTATTCCATACAAATAATAAATATTCGTATCAATTGTATTTGTCATATTTGTTAGCTCATGTCCTTAAGTTAGGTTATAGCGGATATAAATATGTAAACGACGCATATGATCATTTAGAATTATAATAACAGGTAGTTTAAAACACAAATATAGATACTCAGTAATTTCTTTATTTAGTATAATAAAAAAATTGTTTTTAAGCCGCGCATGGACCAGCTATTGATTCGTCGTAAATTTTCAAGAATTTGCTTAAGTTGTCAGACGTCTCACATTGTTCAGAAAACATCTTTGGAAAACATTTACTAACTCTAGTGAGAACCCTGAAAAAGAAAGTGAAGCTATAAAACTGTTACCTGGAAATATTTTTTCTTACATTTTAACAGACGAGAATAAAAAAATAAAAGAAGCACATTTAAAAATTATTTTTGTTTGTATTGATATAACTGTACGTATTTCAGAAGATGCTTTAACTGGTTCCGTCAAGAAAAATATTATACTAGTTGTTTTTCCCCACGTTATGCGCCACTTGTTAGGGTAAGAAAAAATTAATTTTCACAAACAATTTCTAAATTGATGAACTTACCCATAACTATGTTGTATTTGCAACTATAAGGACAAAAAGGAATAAAAAATACACAAAGAATATCGTATGTACCTTTTATATATTTATTGCAAGTGGTTGTATATTGTTATTGGTATTTTTAATTACAAAACCAGTTGTTTTGTCTTATTTTCTTTTGCTATAAATATAATTATATATCATTTTTTATGTACATATATAATAACAACCTTCTAATTTGTAATTATCCAAAATAACTATTACTTTAGGATTTAGGAGCCAGGGGAATTAGAGTATGCCAGTTTTTTTTGATATTTCAAGATACGCAGATTCGCAGATTCGATATTTCGAGAGTACCAGGCTGAAAACCTGTCAGATAATTTGATATTAACAAATTGATTGTTTAAATGTTTCTATTTTTCTTTATAGCTCAGAACTATCAGACACACCTTTACCGAAATGAAAATTGTCCCTTTTGAAAAATGAACAAAATGGCGTTTAGTTAACTCTGATCCGATTATTAAAACCGTAGTTAGAATTATAGCAAATTATAGCTTTTATACGTGTGATTAACTATTAAAACCCCTTAATTTTAAAGATAATTGTTTAAGTCTAAAAAAAACTTGGCAAAATTACCTAACCTTTATTAACAAAAATGTTGTCAAGATTTAAACATTAAAAATTTCACTAAAAAATTGCGAATTAATTTGTTTATAAAAGATTAAAACAAAATTAAGGTACAACCTTTGAAAATCTGCCTACGTAATATTTTTTTCCCACTTTTCACTAATTTGTTGCCACCCTAATAATTCTTACCACCACCAAACGAACCTTAAGGGGAGCAATTCTGCTAGCTTAAGATTCAAGTAAGCAGAGTTGAGAGAAAAACCTTTTTGCCGGTGGCACATTTTTTTACACATTTTTTACTAATTTATTACCACTTTAATAATTTTTCACCACCTTACTACTGTTGAGGGGAGTAAATTTGCTGACTTACTGTTAAAACTAGTAAAATTCCAAAAAAAAATATTTGTGATATATCACAGTGCTCTGTTAGATTAAAATTTAAGGAAAAAATTCTTTTTTCCAAATTCACTCCTCTCTACTTATAACTAAAATAAAAAAGTGTTTTTTAAATGTTTACTAAACTTTAACTACCCTGATAATCTCGCACTCATAAACCAATATTATTTGGAAACTTTCCTGCTAGCTTAATATTTGAGCAAGCGAAATTGGAAAAAATATATTTTTGAAATACCACAGTGTTCTGTTAGGTTTTAACGAACGTATTACCACTCTTATAACTGAAATAAAAAAATGTGTTCTGTTAAGTTTAAACTAAACTTTGACCAAATTATAATTTGTCACCCCTAAACCTATCTTATTTCGAAACTTTCCTGATAGCTTAATATTCAAGAAAGCGGAATTAATAAATATTATTTTTGAAATACAGTGTTCTGCTAGGTTTTTACGAATTTGTTACTACCCTTGTAATTTTTCACCCTCAACTAACCCATGCAGAAAGTCAACAGTTCTTGGGTTAAAATTTAAGGTAATGAAAAATTAATTTTTACAATTTTACTTTGCTCTATCAATCAATAATTCTGTTTGGTTGAAATTTATGGCGAATTTTTTTTTATATTCCACAGTATTCTACTTATAATTGAAATAAAAAATTGTTTTGGAAAGTTTTTACTACACTTTCACGACCTTGACAATTTTCCACCAATAAAGGAATTTTATTTGGAAACGTTCCCGTTTGCTAAATATTCGAGCCAGCAGAATTAAAAAAAATATTTTTGAAATACCACAGTGTTTTGATAGGTTTTAACGAATTTATTACCACCCTTGTAATTATTCACCCCTCAACTGCATTAGGGATAGCCAAATTTATTACCACCCTATTAATTTTTCACTTTCTAACTACTCCTTGTGGGAAATCAATATTAAGCTGTTAAACGAAAGATCAAATATTAAACTAGCTAATTCAAATAATAATTTTGAAATACCACATGATTCTGTTTGATTTTCACTAATTTTTTGCCTCTCAACTTATCCGTGGTAGCTTAGGTTAAAATAAAAAAATTTATTTTTAAATACCACTGTGTGCTATAAAGCTTTTCCAATTCATTTACCACCTTCACAATTGTTTACACCTCTATGAGAAACCAATTATTCTGCTAGGTTGAATTTTACACTGACAAAACAAAATTATAAAAGGTATTTTTAATAATTTTTTCGTATTGTACTTTTACTTTAACCTTTTGCTATCTTCATGTTTTTCACCCACCAGACTGGGCATAAATTCCGCACTTTTTTGGGGCGTAAAGTCGAAATTTTCAAAACAAACTCAGAGACAGTACAGAGGCACTATATTCGCAATTTATTCCCAAAGTTAAATAATAGTGAAGAGGGCGGTATCAATCTAAAATCAGATTAAGACTGCTGCTCCCACTCCTTGATTGGCTGTACACTTCGCTAAGGTCTATGGATGTACCCAATAAATACAAATCTTTTAATCTTTTTACAATGGGTGCGCAAGGTGTCCTGACGCTCCTTTACAATTAGGTAATTAATTTAATAGACATAAGAAAATTATTTCAATTTGAATATTTCTTACCTGGTAAATAATCTGTGAAATTCTGTGAAACAATTCCATTGTATTTACTAAAACCTAACTTGATTTCAGTTATTTCATATTCATAAAAAGGACTCATGATTCGATTTCTCTTAGACATGTATTCACGACTATAATCAGAGTCAATTTTTTAAACCAGTTAAAATTTATAATTTTTGTAATAAAGTATCTTCAATATTTAAACATTTAAAAAATAAATATAAGTTTATTAGCACAGAGTAACATTTCAGAATGTTTTTAATTCGGGTAGTTGAGAAAACAATAACTATGCTGGCAAAAATATAATAAAAGTCTAGCAGAGCACTTTTGTGTTTCCAAAAACATTTCGCTTTAGCTAGCGTGAATGCCTAGCTTGTTGAATATTTCCCATCAACTGTGGCTTAGTGGGTCAAAAATTATGAGGGTGGATAAAATTCAGTAAAAACCCGGCAAGCAGTTTATACTTTTAGTTACTAGAAGGGTACAGTAAAATTGTAAAAATAGATTTTTTATCACCTTAAATATCCACCGGGTGAATGAGGGGTAAATAATTATTAGTATGGTAATAAATTCATAAAATCCTAGCAGAGCACTGTGGTTTATCATAAATATTATTTTTGTAATTCTACTAGTTTTAACCGTAAGCCATCAAAATTGCTCCTCTTAAGAGTGGTTTATTGGTGAAAAATTACTCAAGTCATAATAAATAAGTGAAAAATGAGTAAAAAATATTACGTGGGTTAAATTGGATTCCGCTCATTTATCCCCGCTAGCTTAAGGATCCTGACAATATCTCAATTATATTTATTAAAAATGATCCCATGCCAGCCTCGCAACATTGCTGAATCTTTATAACAAGATATAGTATACTCAGCAATTACCCAGACTGTGGCGTAAATCAATTATCATACCACTAAAAAAATCTGATCTACCCTCAAACCTAACAAAATCATACATACCTATCTCTTATAACCTGTTCATTGTGTAAACTGTTTAAGAAAATTATTAATTTAAGATTAACATGGCTTCTCTATATGCATTAATTGACGCAGCGCAATCCGATTTCAGACGTCACCGTTTAACCGTTGACACTTTAGTACTATTACTAACACAACCAGCTTCCGCTATTTCAAATAAACAAGATCTGATATCTACCATCTTTGATATAGAACGAGCTTTCGATACTATCTCGCGCCAAGCCATTCTTGAAAAGCTTCGTCAATACAAGATAACAGGAAATATTTATTTCTTTATAAAAAACTTTTTACAACAAAAAACGTTCAAAGTAAAAACAAACGGGGAAATTTCGGTCACATTCGGGCGGAATAATGGAGTCCCACAAGGTTTTGTACTCAGTACAACACTGTTCATTCTTGCAATAAATAATACTTGTTCCAGTATTTGTCCACCAGTCAAGCACTTAATATACGCAGATGACCTTATTATATATTTTTAGGGTAAAAGTACAATTGCCACATGCAACTTGCTCCAGACCGCTGTAAATCAACTTAGCGAAAGTTCAAATAAAACGGATTAGCTTTTTACAACCACTAATTCGAAATTAATACGGTTTAGCAGAAGAGCCTTTAGCTAAAATTCAGTTTGACAGTAGACTAACTTGGAAACAAACAGCACATTGGTGTAGTACAGGGCAAAGGACGAAACCATTTTACTTAATAGAGCTTTAATCCGCTCAAAACTAGACTACGGCAGCTTCATGTACATGTCTGCATCAAAATCTGACTTAAAGCTATTAAACTATGTGCATAACACTTCTATTCGTCTTCGCTATCATATCTAGTCCCATAGACAGCATTTACTGCTTGGCTAATGAACCACCTTCTGGTTTCGACGAGACTATCTTCTTCAAGCTTACTTTGCTTCCATATCCGCAAATCCACCAAATCCAGTCTACCACTTAATTACTTTAACATCGCCTCCGAAAACCCCGCAAAGGATCCAATCAATATTACACCTTCAGAAATTAACTTAAAGACGTTTTAAACTCACCCGATCAAGTCTTTAACCTAATTGGTTTCTTGAAAGACATTGAGTTATTCAACAGAATATGACCCCTAGTTTAAAAAAATTTTTTTCGTAAATTATTTTGTTAGTTTTTTGTCGAGATATTGAAAATTGATTCAACTAGGCGGTTTACGCGCGCTCGCAATCACCGTGAGCTGACCGTTCGCCTTGGAGCGCGTTATTAAAAGTTCCATATCTTGGTAAAAAATTACCAGACATTTATCAAAGCTTGAAATGTTCGTTGTGAGTTGTTTTATAACTTCTATTAGTCAGATCTTTAAAGTTTATGGCTTGATTTTGTTTATATCTCTTATAAACAGATTAATTCGCAATTTTTTATTAAAATTTTTAACGTTTAATTGCTATAACTTGTTTATTTATAAAGATATACTAATGATTCAAAGTGTTTTTAAAGTTAAGTTAAAAGAACAATGGTTTTAAAAGTTAATTGTTTGTATGGAAGCTAGGTGATACTAAGGAAAACCCCATCGAATGCCTATTTTGCAATAGTTTCAAACAATCAAATCACACATTATCAAACGTCAATATGTTAATTCTTTCCAAAGTAAAGTGACAACTTTAATTTTGGTATATTAATTATGTTTATTAGATTGGGAGATACAATCATTAAAACAATTAAATTGTTAATAACAGATTATCTGACGGGTTTTCAGCCTGGAGCCCTCGAAAAATCTAATCTACGCACTAAACACATTAAAAAACGTTAAGGTACCGAGGGGTCATAAAAGTGTATACTCAACCTCTCCCTGGCTCCTGAAATAAATGCGGCAATAACAAAATAATCATTTTGTGTCTTATGTATTCAATAAATGAATTGTGTGTGAACGTCAAGGTATTAAGGGCACATAAAAGTGTACACTCAACTCCTCCCTAGCCCCTAGACTATATGTGCCAATAACAAAATATTAATTTTGTGTCGCATGTATTGAATAAAAAAATTGTGTGTGGATTATCAAATGGATTCATTGTTTTTAAAAATAATCACTTAATATGTTAAAAATAATTGCAACAACCGGGGTAAATACTGATACGACCAATCGGAATTTTAGTTTTTATAAAAATTTTTAGTTTTAATAATGTTACATTCTAACTTACTCGCATGCTTCAGCTTTACTATGAGGAAGCTCGTCTTTGTCTACTCCTGCCGCAGCTTGTTCAATACACTGCCTATATGTATCTCCTACTCTGTTTGTCTCCACTTTTTTGTAACAGTCTCTTACCTCTTTAGCTATAAATAGAAAATTTTTATAAATTATGCAATAAATAGTGTTTTTCTAAATATACTTAAACAGACCTAAGAACTAAAAGTTTTCCAGTTATACTCGTTAATACAGTCATTTTTTATTTATGTAAGATAGCTGTACTTTTAAAAACTAAAGATGAAGACCGGTAAATTATATGGAAAAGTGACAAAATTTTAATGAAACATCGTAGAAAATCTTTTAAAGAGAGAGTTTGTTAGTTAGTAAGTTATGTAAGTTATTTTTGTTAATTTGTTGCTTAGTTACTGCAAAAATAGCTTCAAAAACAATTTTTTTGAAAAGTATTAATAAATTTTCTAAAGATTTAATAAAAAAATTGATTTTGTTTGAAAATAAGGACCATGTCACATATATTCAGCTTTAAAAATTTGAAGAAATTTAAAAGCTTTTAGTAACAACTTTATTATGTGGTCTACATAATTTCGGAAAACTTCAGATAAAAAAAGGTTACTTGAATTAAATTTAAAAAATTATTGCTAAATATTGTAAAATAGGTTTACAAAAGATTTTAAGCTTATAATCAATTAAAATAACTCAGACACAATAACATGTACGAAGTTATTTGCTTTTGTATTCGTTAGGTTGCAATTTTTACACCAATTCCAAAAAAAAAGTAATGTGCCATGACCCTTAAAACTTAAGTAATATTTTCTTTTTAATTCACTATGGCCTTGTTTATACACAGTAAGCACTTTAAAAATGAGCCGTCCATGATGCAACAAAGATAAAGGGTTTAAATGCGAATTGATTTTACTATTCCAAAAAATAAATTTAGAAACTCAAATTTCTAAAAGTCGCAATATATCTGGTTCTAATCAGTGAAAATTAAGGTTTTTTTTATTTGGGGTACCCCTTGCGTAAATCATAAAAATGCTTTTAGTTAATTTGTGAATTGTTTATTTGACCGAGTAACTTGTTTAAAAAATTTGAAATAAATATTTGTTTTACAAAATTTTACTGTTTTTTAATATTATTAATAGAAAAGGTTATGAGACAATAAGTAACTTAAATATTTATTTATTATAGTTATAAACATCATTTAATCCCAAATTTTACAAAAATCATTTTTTTATTTGAAAATCAAATTAATACTTGTTAATTTTTCTTGAATTATGCTTATTTTTACAATCACTCTTTCTCAAAAATATTACATACATATTTTACACAAATGAATTGTTATAAACTTGTATATCTATAAACTGAAATTATGGAATTATGTTGTATTATATAATTACCACTTCACGAAAAATAATTGTACAAATATTATACAATTAATTTGTTTAAAGAGTTCGGCCATGACAAAAGTTGTAAATAAGACGTTTGTTTCGGCTCTTGATATTTTTGTGTTAAACTGTGAATATTAAACGTTATAAATTACAGTTAAAGTTTACCAACATTATTTGTAACTGTAAGTTTAAATATTTCTTATTAGTTAAATTTAAAAACGCATTCTAAACTGAATTTATTAGTTTTTTTAGATGGTTTATCGATCGCAAATAATTATAATTTTATCAATAATAAACAACAACCAGTGTTGTTTTTTGCTGGGGCAGAGAGGTACTATATTTTAGCTACTGAGAAGAATAACAAATTGGTATATCGTCGGATGTAACTATACAGAACGTCTCTTTAAAGAGCAAATCTTATTCCTTGGCAGCATCACAGCAGAAATTTCCTACTAAAGATCAAGCACTTATTTTTAGTGCTTTAAATAACGCCCGTCTATAGGAATATTTAATCCCGCTAGGCACTTTATTTAATCCAAAGAATATCTTATTCTCTTCTCGGTTATCTATTAATAGAATATGTATGTATCTAAATAGTAAATCTAGCGTAGATGAATTTATGGAGAAATATTTTATTGTGCAAGTGTAAGTGCAAGGAGAAATCGTACGAGCTAGAAGACTTATAACGGCTGCTAAAAGTCTAGTATTATCTAACGTTAGTCCAACAATTCCCCATGATGTACTTATCCAAGAATTAAAAGAAATGGGCTTAAACCTTGTTTCCGCTATAACGTTTTTAAAATCGGTGCTTCACGAGTATAACCACATATTAAGCTTTAGAAGACAGGTATTTGTCAGTCCACATAATGTCACTATCCCAGATTGGATTGAAATAAATTATGAAAATACCTCTTATATAATTTCATATCTCAAGACAATCTGACTTATTATACTTGTAAGCAATTAGGCCAACTTTCAAACAATTGTCGAAACGTCAACAATATACCATCAACCACTCAGACCCAAAATTTAAATATACCGAATCCTACTTCTACGTCAAATTCGCAGTCTTCTATCGATATTGATAGCCAACTACATCAATTTGGGGTAGGTGATCCAAATATTACACCTACTCTGAAACCATCTTCAATTCCTTCTATTCTAGAAATTTTACAACCGCCTAGTGAAACTACAATTGCCGATGAGAACATTTTCACTAAAACTTTAACTGTAAAACCATCGAAAGAAAAAGACCGACAAGCTTTACTGAAAACCACAAAATCTAAATACATACCCAGTTATTTACTTCCCTACCCATATCTTACAAAATCAAAACCCAGAAACCAAAAAAATCCAAACGCACAGCATCAACATCTGATTCTCTTAAATTATTTATGAATGAAAACTCCACATCACTTTGATTAAAATATGATCAACTTATTGTACTAATTAAAAATATCCAAGGCAGTCAATCACCTATAGAAATTGTCAAGAAATATACATCCGATTTTCTTAATCTAATTAATCTGTTAACTATATCTTATCCATACATATCCGACAAAACTACGAAACATCGTTTCACCCGTCTTAAAAATAAATTGCAACACTACCTAGGTAACGATATTACAGACAGTGAATTATCCTTCCTCGATACATAATTTTCAACTCTATACTACAGTGGAATATCGATGGACTATTCCATCGCCTACCTATATTACAAATCATTCAATCAGAATACTACTCTTCAGAAATAATATGTCTACAAGAAACTAACCTTACTCTTTCCAGTATATACTCACCAAAACAATTAAACTGTTTTCGAAAAGATAGAACGAACACCAATCGCGCTAGTGAAGGAGTGGCAATCTTGGTAAAAAATTCAATAGACCATGAAACCTTTCCACTCATAACAGATTTCGAAGCAATTCGACAAAAATCCACGTGCAGTTTCTTTAAATTCATCATCTGATACCTATACTTTTCCTAATAATAAAAATCCTAACGTAGCACATAATAGTCGCATAACATTTCAAGAACTTAATTCAGCACTTTCAAGCCTTAAAGATTTTTGTCCTGGACCCGATGATATCCCAACCATTTTTATAAAACATCTTCCGAACTCAGGCAAATATCATTTACTTGACATATTTATTTCATATGGACGCAACGGCATTTTTCTTCAATATGGACTAATTTCTACGTCCTACTTCTTTTGTTCTTGAATATGTAATTAGACGGTTGAGGTTGAGCGGAAATAACATACTTACAAACAAGTCTACCCAATTAGCAGCATACGCAGATGATATAAACATAATGAGCAGAACAGTGGATGCAGCGGAAGAAACCTTCGTTGAGTTGAACCAGAGTGCAGAAGCAGTAGGGCTAGCGATAAATACAAATAAAACAAAACTACTCATACAAACCATATCAAATAGACCGGTGCAACAACACTTTATTGACGATATAGAACATGTAAATAGATTCATATACCTAGGAATGGATCTGGTCGCAAGCAATGAAGAAGAACTGGAAATAAATAGAAGGCTTGTGCTGGCAAATAAAGCCTATTTCGCGATGGCCCACATATTCAAATCGCGAGACGTACACCGGAAAACAAAACTTCGGGTCTATAAAACAATAATCTGGCCCATAGTAAGTTATGGTTGTGAAACATGGGGATTACACAGAAATCTGCCAATGCATTAGATGTGTTTGAAAGAAAAATAATATGGGATCCTTGGCCCAATAAGTGAAAACAACAACTGGCGAATTAGGTATAATAGAGAAATATACGAGCAATATAGCGAACCAACTCTAGCACAACATACTAAACTGCAGAGATTACGGTGGGCAGGGCACGTGGTCCGCATGCGTGAGAATAGAATCCCCAGAAAATTATTAAATGCAAGAATGCAGGGAAAAAGACCTGTTGGAAGACCTAAAATGAGACGGGAAGACGAAGTCGATGAGGATGCCAGGAACTGCCTGGGAATGCGTTCATGGAAAAGAACAGCGGTAAATCGAGATGATTGTAGAAGCCTGTTGAAGGAGGCCAAGGCCCGATTTGGGCTGTAGCGCCATTGGATGGATGGAATATGAAAAAAGGAAACGTATTTTTGTTTCATTTATCATGCTACGTACGACGTGTATACAGATAACGACATTGTTTTGTTCACCATAAGAATTATTATTTATTGCAATCCCATCTCTAGAGTATATTTATTATAATGCTCCAAAACTAATTTTTTGGTCATTTTTTACCCTTAATAGCAATACAAATAAATAAACAAGTAAATAAGTAATATACTTTATTTTCACTGAAAATTGTACAAATTTTATGGACAAAGCTTATAACAATAAGACACGAACGAAGAAAAAAAAATAGAATAAGAATCGTTTGTACTTTTGATTAAAAAAAAACAATAAAATTTTTCAAAAATGAAACACAAAAAATACTACCTAATTAAGAACCTACAAACTTATAATATCAAACAATTAAAATTAGGAAAACAGATTAGTGAATTAAGGGCTCAAATATTTCAACTTCTTGTGCTAAACAGTAAACAAATCTGTCATACAAATTTTTCCTCATATTTTGCAGTAGGGATAGTGTAATGCTTGCAGAGAAATGAAGTTATTTTGTCCTTAATTCGACTAGGTTTGTGGCCCTTTCAAACCGATGTCTATGTTTTCTTTGAGAAAACCCCAAAAAAAGAAATCGTTAGGCGCTAAGTCACAGGATCTAGCGGGCCATTTAATTGTACTACGTGTATTTATCAGTCGATCAGGAAACGTTTGATTGAGGAAGTCTAGAGTTGTGATCCAAACACCGATCCTGTTGGAAATAAACCTCCTGAAAATTAACGGGAAGGCGTCGAACTGCCGAAATGATCTCATTCTGTAAAAGTTGTAAATATTTAGATCCGTTTAGGTTTCCGTCGATAAAAAATAAACCGAAAATATGGTCGCCTAACATTCCAGTTCAATCATTTACCTTTTGCGGATGCTGCGTTCGTACTGAAAAACTGAGATGCTTATTTTTCCAAGAATAATACCTTACAGCGGATGGATTGTGTTTTTTATGTAATGAAAATAAAGATTCGTCAGAAAATAAAATTATTTTTTAAAAAGTGTACATTTTCATTCTGTTTATCTAACATAAATTCACAAAACTTCATCCACCTAAAGTTATCTTCCGGAAACAGTTCTTGTGTTGGATGTATCTTAAAACAGCGATACCCATTCCTTTGAGAACTCGCTAGACAGTTCGAGCATTTAGTTTAACTTCCCTAGCAATTTGTAGACTATTTCAGGGTTTAGCTTCCAAAAAAGTACAAATATCAATATTTCTGTTTTGACGCTCCTCATCGACAGATCTAACATCTAGTCCATTACGTTCATGATACTTTTTACAACTGTTTACACATCCCGAAGTTTGAAAGTGTTTGATGGTATTTTTAACTGTTATAACATTTGGTGGGGCTCTATTTTCGAAGGCAACAATAAATAAATCAATTACTTCGCGTATCGAATGACCCTGATAGTACCATGTTACAAGTTGCACTTTTTCTTGGACGGTATACAACGTAATATGCATTTTATTAATTATTTGTGTATTCTTCCTTTGAAATTTTTAATGTCAATGTGACAATTACAATTCGTACCTACTGTGAAATATATATAGAGGTGGAAACGTGTAACATGTCACAGCAATTGCCATTTTGTTGTATGGTCAATAAAACAATGTCGTGATCTGTTATTTAAAATACATAAAAATATTTAACAACAAACCTGTAAACAAAATATTGACTTACATGCTATAACATCTTTGTTAGCATAGATGAAGGATGTTACTGAATTTCGCATTGCTATAAGTAATTCTGGAAAATAGCTCTGACTCTCCTTTAAGCAGGCTTTACTAAGTCGAACCACTTCTTTGCTACAGTCATTAATGTTTTGTGTAAATTCAGCTTCTGATACGGAATATATACGTTTTTTACCTGCACATTCTTCGACGTCATCAAATGCTTTCTACAAAGAACCAATTAAATATTCTATATTATAAAAATAAATTTACTTAAATATAAATAATTTTAAATAAATATAATAAATTCTAAGTAAATAAGAAATGTTAATACCGAGAAATGCAAAAAAAAATCTTAATTCGGTTTGAGTGTCAAATAAAACTTAAATCGCATTTTAGTTTAATCACTTCCACACACGAATTTAAATTTTAACCCAACTTGTTGTTTATAATACGAGGTTTGTCTTTTTATTTTTTTGTGTAGCCATTTAGAGGTAGCCACCAATAAAACCTTTTAACAAAAATATTTTATTTACATCAAGAGTTTCATTGTTGTACAAGAGTTGTGTAGATACAGTAAATCTTTGAAATTAGCAAGTCGGTCGAAAAATGGATCTTAGCCGAGAACATTTTCGAGCAATAATATTTTACAATGTTCGGCGAGAATTATCTTAACAAAAATGTCTCGAAGAAATGGTTTCTGTGGAAATAAAGCATCAGATAAGTCAACTATTTCCCGCGATATTACGAATTTTAACGTGATCACTTCAGTCTTAGCGACGAGTCCATGCCAGGTTCACCCAAAAAAAGCAGGCAGACAGCAAAACATTAATGCAGTTCATCAACTTATTAAGAATGACTGCCGTGTAATATTTTGGGCTTATTTCCTTTTTTGAATCTCTAATTATATCGGAGATAAAAAGGCAAAACTCTACAAAAATATGGTTCAGTCAGAGACCTAAACTCTAACAAAAAGTAGCGAAAACATGTTACGATGTTTTGAAAGCAAAGTACTACGGCAAATCTCGCAAGAGATGAATGACAATAAAGTGTGAAAAAGACGATACAAGTTCAAGCATTATAGAATATACCAGAAACTAGAATCATAAAGTTAGCACATCTGAGATGTAAAATGCATGTAAGGAGGATGAAACAAAATTACACAGCTAGAAAAATGCTCCCTGATAGATCCATTGGTTAGAGACGAAGAAGAAGACCCAGAAGAAGGTTCCTTTATAACATCGATAAAAACATAAGGAATATGGGAATACGAGCTTGGCAAAGAAATGCGATGGATGGCTGGCGATAATTTCTTCAGTAGACCCTACTCGGGGTTGTAAATCCAGAATGCCGATTATGTTTACAATTTAAACACGAGGAATATAACGTATTACGACTAATAGTAAAAAAAATGAAAGATAAATTTGCAAAAGTCATTCCCAACCCCCATTAGAGATAGAACTATAAAGAAGTGTTTTGAAGAAATTGTTGCTGATTTATTTATCACACAAATTTAAAGAGAACAATATAATCTAGAACGTGTTAAAACACTTTTAATTACTTTTGTTAGTTAAAGGAGAAAATTAGTTGGCTTTTAAATTTAAACCTTATTTATTTGTGGCTATTCTTCGTACGTTTTGAAAGTTCCGAAACCTAAGAAAATCCTTTAAAATGAATCCATAGGAAAAACCACTCTTAGAAATCGAGTAATGTAATTAATTATTGTGGTGAAGTAATAACTAATTTAAACAATGGATTTATTTTCTAATACTTTCTTATACCTAATACCTAAGCAATGAAATTATGTAATGGATCTATAGTATTCTTTTTGATGTGCCTATCCATTACGAATATTGGCGGTCAACATGGCAATCTTTATCTTATCTGCAGCAGCGCGAAAAGCTGCACAGATGTTGTATTGAACCAGATTCTGAGGTTCTTTAACCGAGATGTTCTTCTCTTTCGTGGACCTCGTTTTCTAAATATTTTTTCCTTCAGGATGGCTTGAAGGAGAGCATATCTGGATTCATTTCGCATAATATGTCCAAAGAACTGTAACCTTCGAGATTTGATGGTGGTCAGTACTTCTCGGTTCTTATTCATTCATCTGAGGACCTCCTCATTTGTGACTCATCTGAGGACCTCCTCCCCGGTAAGTCCACGGGATCTTAAGCATTCTCCGATATAGCCACATCTCAAATGCTTCCAGTTTTCTGCACATATCTTCGTTCAAGGTCCACGATTCAACACCATAAAAAGGACAGAGAAGACGTAACCTCGCAGCATTCTTACTTTTGGATCAAGAGAGTGGTTGGCACTCTTGAAGAAGGCCCCCATCCGATTGACGATGGATCTAGCTTTTCCAATGCGTGCTCTAATCTCCTGGTTGTTGGTCCATTCTTCATTTATTAGGTGCCGAGGTAGTTATAATGCGTCACTATTTCTACAGGGGATTGGTTGACGTAGAGTTGACCTTCTGTTATCCTTTTCTTGCTAATTATCATAAGCTTTGTCTTCTTGACGTTTATATTGAATCCATATTGTTGACTGTGATAAGTGATTTTGCTCATAAGAACTTGTTGGTCTTCTAAGTCGTCCGCAAATACTATGGTATCATCTATAGTGTTATTTGGTAAAAAAAAACTAAACAAAAATATTACAGAATGAATGAGATAGTAGGTGTAATTAATGTTGAAAGGTTACACAATAAATTTTATGATTTTGTTGCCAAAAATGTATTCACCACAGCAGTATGTGATTTTGCTGCTTTGAAATAAATTTTGTACACTTATTTAAATCAACAGTCTAATTTCAATTAAACACTGAAATTTTGTTTGCACACTTTAAATTCATATTAAAATTAAAAAATTTAGATATATGTTCTTTGAGGTTTATTGCTCTAATATGTTTTTTTATTTTCTGTTGTTGGTTTGTGAATTTTTATGCACTTGATTTCAGAACCTTTAGTTGGTTTACATGAAGTCGACACTTACATAGATTTATGGGATTTTTTTATATATTTATTTATCTACTACTGCCATTATCAAATTTTTGACTATATACTAAAGTATGGAAGTAAATATGAAATATTTTTATATAATTTGTGGAATAATATTAACAATTGCCTTTTCCTTTTACGGTAAATGTGATAAGTGGTTTATTTTTAAAAATATTCCTATATATAGAAAAAATGGTCTAAATATTGGCCCTGCACATATTGTGCGCCCCTGTAATTCTCTAATACCATTGGTGCTATACAGCAGGGGTCACCAAATGGCGGACCGCGGTCAGCATCCGGACCGTAAGCTTGTTTTTGCGGACCGCCGTAAATTCAAAACATAGTAATAAAATTATAGTGTAAAATTATAATCAAATCTAAATATATAAATATCTTTACATTTTAAAAATGCACAGTACTAAGACTATATACTCTATAGAAACATATAGTAATCCAAACAATATGTTTCGACTAAAGGGTTTTTCAACATTTCAGGAAATAGCTACCTAAAAATAATCTTTTAGCAAACTATAAAGGGAAGCTGCCTGAATACTAAATTAATTTAATTTTGCATATTATTTATGATGTACCCAGTAACCAGTTTATAATAAAACTAAAATGTTTTTTCCAAATTTTCAGGTAATAGAACTATAATACAATGAATTTCTTTGTATTTCAAATTTTAAAATTGTTTTGTATTTTATACTAGCATTATTTTAATTTGCATATTTCTGACAGTATAGCCACCATTCTGTGGAATTTTATAATAATTCTATTGTATTTAATAAAACTAAAGATTACTGGGGTTGATGTTAGATATTTTAATTTAACATTGATCTTATCGAATACCTAAATATCGATGGCAAAACATCGACCTTTGAGCCAAGGGGTACGATGTTTATCAATCATCGATTAATATCGCGCATCCCTAGTCTCAGTCTCAGTTTTGCTTGTCGCATCGCAGTCTTCGATCAGTTGTTATACTGAATGTTGTTTACGTTTTTATTCTTTTTATCGTGTTTCTAGTTAATAGTTTCAAGTGTTGTTTTCTATATAATTCTAGCGTTGTTTATATTTTACATTGATATCAATATTGATAAGACTGTGGCAATAATTATAAGTTCGAATGTTAAACGGCATTAGAAAACAAAACATCAAATATTGGACGAAACATGCAGAATGGAAACTCTAATTCGTAGAAGTAAACTTAAGAGTTTACTTTCAAATTACGCTACAAATACGGAAATTATTAAGCGATCAATGACCGATCAAGAAAAATGTTCTGAGGCTTCTTTACGCATTTCCTGGGCGCTTGCCAAACATGAAGCTATTTATTGACGAGGCTATCGTTAAAGAGTGTTTTCTGGAGTCAGGAAATTCATTATTTGAAACTAAAAAGGATGTTGTCGATACTATTCAGCGTATTCTAATATCTACTAGTTCAAGCACAAGGAATACACAGGTATTGGCAGATAAAACATACAAAACGTTAAAACAAATCTTGGCTGTCACTAAATATTTTTGCTTTGGCATTGGATGAGTCGTGCGACATTATAGATACAGCACAGCTTGTAATTTTTTGGGCGTAGGTACCTGGACAGAACCAGTGAACAGTTTGTTAAAGAACTTTTGACTATTTTGCCAATATCAGGAACTACTACAGGAGAGAATTTAGACAAGGCTGACGGCATTGCAGCGATGGTTGGGTGTAGAAAAGGTTTAGTGCTTGAAAGATTCTTTGCACTACTTGACAACATAAAAGAATTTCTGTCCACTATTAATAATGACGCTGCAAATGACCATTTGGCCTACCGCTTGGACACTGAAAACTTTGCAACTATCGCATTTTTGGCGGATATCTTAAGACATCTGAACTTCTTGAATTTAAAACTACAATGCACGGGAAAACTTGTTTGTGAACTTTTGTCGAATATTAGAAGATTTTTTAAAAAGACTGAACTTTTTTCTGAGGATATTAAGGCAGAAATTTTGAACTTTTCTCTCAATCCGTTTGTGATAGTAATAAAGATATTGATGTTACTTAGTTCTTACGTTTTATTAATGAACTTGATTTGGAATGTAAAAAACGATATACTGATTTCCACAAAATTGAAAATGTTGTGCAACTGTTAAGCAACAGTTTTTTACTCAATCCTAATGGTGTACGGACCAGCGAAGCTTGGAAAGTAAAGTAAACAAACGCTATTTAAGGTAACCTGGTAAGCTGTAAATGTTCAAATTGGTTTAGATATGTTCCATAAAATTGTTGGAACACTATAGATGCAGAAATAAAACAACCAAAAACAGTATCATTAAACGATTAAATTAAGTTCAGTTCAATTAAGATACAAAAATATTTCAAATTACGTCGCAAAAATTTATTAAACAAAGACGGGAGAAAAAACATTATAATAGTTTTATAATCATCTTTTTCCTTAAGTTTAGTTATACCCCTCCCTAAACGAGGTGGCCTAGTTGCCTGGTTCTAACTACGTAACCAGGATGATCCTCTGAGTGGGGGGTTACAAGTACTGGAGGCTTTCTGGGTAATCCTCCCACTGGTTACGCCACTGCCTGGTGTAGTGCTGAGTGTCCGGACCGCGGAAGTGTAGTATTTTTTTGAAACGGACCCTCAGGGAATATAATTGATGACCCCTGCTATAATACAGTATCGCGACGAGTAACTATGGTTTATCTAAGTTATAAACCATTTTTTATAACGTGGTTAGTTCTCAGGTTATAGTTTGAAAGTAAATTTTGTGATTCTTTGTTTGCCAGTTTTTGAATATTTTTACGTAAATAGTTTAAATTATCTTGTATAAATATTGTCGTTATATTTTGTTGAAAGGATAGTAGAATTTGTATAACAAAGTGTTATTTACACATCGTTTCTAATAACGTATTTTTTTTTGCAGATACACTGTGGGCAATAACAGAAAATCCTTTAAAAATCGAATTAGGAAGGTATTGAAAAAAAGCGACATGGTGTTGGCTATACAAAGTATATTAAAAAAAGGTGGGATTAAAAACAGCCGTTTAACAATTTAACGTTACTATAAAAACTCTACAAAGATTTGTGTATCAATATCAAGAATCAAATGGTAAACCCACTGAAGTATTTCAGTCAAAATTGGAAAGAAAAGGAGTACTGGGAAAAATACCTAGATGCTGTGTTAGTGCAGTATGTCTTAGCAATGGAGGTGATATTTTATGGTGTGACCAAAAAGGACATGTATTATGGCATATTTATGAGCTGTGAGAAATAAAATAAGACATCTTTTTAAAAACGAAACAGCAGGACGCAGTATAATAGACTCGTTTTTGATGAGCCATTACGTCATTTTTCATTACGTAGGACATTTGTCATTACGTAGGCCAACTGGAATTTTGTTTGCGAGAGCTCTTGTGCCGCATAGAAACCGCATAGAATATTTAACGTAGACGTGACGAGTGTATTAGTGGTGTAAAGTAAAATTCCGAGAGTTGTGAGGCGTTACGGCAAAAGTCAGAGCATTGCATTAACATTGGCGTGGGTCACTGGTAACACTAATAGTTTATATGAGTGCTGGAGGTCAATATATTTCACTAATGTTAATTTTTCCTAGCAAAAATAGAAACGACCAAATGATACGTGGAGAACCAGCTGAATTAATTTATGAAGTTTACCCTAGCGGTTGGAGTCAACCAAACAGTTTTCTTCTATTGATGGGCATTACAGTCACACATGCAATTTGGATGTTATTAGGTTGGCTGTAGAACATCATGTAGTTATTTTATCATTGCCGTCTTACACGACTTATAGGCTCCAACCTTTAGATAAAACAGACACTATCATCAAAATCGACATGAAGGCGCAACCGGGATCCATCAAAAACTCTCCTTTGTTTAAGCGCGTCTACTAACTGCACACCCATCAATGCTCAATTTAATTTTAGAACGTTTTACCTTGGAAAATACCATAATTAGAGTATTATTTTCAAAACGTTGGAGAAGGTCTTTTCATTATTATGGCCTGAAAAGATTTTCGAACATCTGATGCCTAAATACCTTTTCTATCAGCATCGTATCCTGCATAATCTAGCCAACATACCATCAATGCATTCAAAGTGCAGTATTACCTCATATCTGCTTGACTTTTTCTGCATAGGCCAAAATCCCTATTGTTTGCTCTAGTCGTTCTACGCAGCTGACGGGTGGAGATATACATCACGTTTAAAGCGCTTAAATTGGCCAAATTTGTCATTACTCTCATAATTATATAATATAATTATTGCTAAAAAGTAGTAGGTAATATTAGTTGCGTCTAAAACTGCTGTAGTAAAAGTAAGAGTATTTGGAGTTTTTATCGGTTTTTGAGTTAAAATCATAAATAGCATCAATGTAAACTGTTTCATTTATCAATGTTTAATTTATATAAAAAGAACCTTTTATGTAATACTTACTATAAATTAAATTTCACATATTATTACAATCTGTTATATATTTTGGTACCCATGCTAGTGTCAGATATTCATTAGGTTGGTAATCTGTCAAGAAGGGCTGTTGTGACATGGCGTCCAGTAGACTTAGAAGTTTAGTTGTTACTGTTAGTTATACGGTTTCAATTTAAAATTATTAAATGGTGTTCTAGTCAACTACTTGTTTCATTATTACACAACATTCTGGCGACTAGGATAATATAGTTTGTGTGGGGTGAATTCGAAAGTTTATAGAAAATGGCGTTATTTGGCAATATAGAAGCATTTGGCGGGAAAGCTGAAGAATTCGAGATATACCTGGAACGAATAAAGCATCTTTTTGCGGTGAACAAAGTAACGAGAAAAATAAAAGTCTCAATATTTATCACGCTAGCTGGTTCTAATGTTTATCAGGCACTGAAAAATTTATCGGCACCTAAAAGCCCAGGTGAGCTGGGATATATGAAAGTTGTAAAGCTTGTATTAGCACATTACTCACCACCTATATCTGAAATTTATGAACGATTTTTTTTTAACAAATGCAATCAGAAGATGGATCAGTCTGTTTCAGAATATATAGTTGAAATTCATAGACTTGCAAGCACGTGTAACTTTAAGCAATTTTTTCATGAAGCATTACGAGAAAGGTTAGTGTGTGGGTTAAGATCGGAAAATATTCTACGAAAAATATTATCAGATGACAAATTGTCATTTCAAAGTGCCTGTAAAGCTGCTAAAGCAGCATAATTGGCTGAAAAACAAGTTAGAAATTCGTCTGAAGAAACTAGTGTAAATAGTGTCGGTTAATTTTAACCCTTAACTACCATGGCCAAAAATAGTAACATTTGTACCATGGCAGGGTCAAATTTGACCCCCCCATTGTTTTTTTGTATCAAAAAATATTCTTTTTTTAACTTGTTTTATTTTAAATTATTTTGTTTACAGCTACTTTTACATTTATATAAAAATAAACGAATTTGGTTAATTAGATTCAACTTTATTTAAAAAAAACTTTTGTATTCAGTCAAATTAACATAGGCACTTTCTCGAATTATAAGAAAAATAATATCAATGTGCAGTTTTTTTTATATCCAATGGTGAAATCTAGGTATCATAGCTCCTACCTAA
Source organism: Diabrotica undecimpunctata (assembly GCF_040954645.1). Taxonomy (NCBI): domain Eukaryota; kingdom Metazoa; phylum Arthropoda; class Insecta; order Coleoptera; family Chrysomelidae; genus Diabrotica; species Diabrotica undecimpunctata. The sequence goes on from NC_092806.1 coordinate 102,094,981, forward strand.
AATAAAAAAAATCGATTTAGATTTCGTATCTCAAAAATGACAAGCATGATTTTACCTTAATTTTCAACACAGCTTATGCATAACGTCTATATGCGGGAATGATTTTTGCAAATAAAATCTCGACATTTATCGCACGATGAGCTTTCTTTCTTTTGGTTTTTGGAATATGGACATATTTTACACCTTTCCCTCTTTTTTCGTCGTTGTGGTTCTGGATTTGCGGCAGGCATTGATTCCTGAAGTCCGGAAACTTTAAAAACGGCACTACGAATTTCTCTCGGTAAACAAGTTTGCTGAGCTCTACGAGTTAAATGGGCCTTAATAAGTTCTTGACCTAAAGTGGTTAGAAACAATCTTCTTTCCATTATTTGATTTTGCTGAACTCCATTAAAAATTACGTTAGCATTTAATCCTTAAATGTCCATAATGCGAAACCATATTACTTGAGGCCATCTACGACTTCTTCTGCCAGTTTTATAGCATGCACATTTCTTATCCAATGAATCCACCTCACCTTTTGTCTCATTGTAAAAATTTATAATCTCTGGCTTTCCATTAACCATTGTATTGGAATGATGCATAGTTGACACTAACAATACTGCACGATTTTTCTTAGGAACAAAAGATACAAGGCTCTCGCTTCCTGTAAAACCAACTAAGGCAGAATTAGGTGGCCTGTTTTTTTGGGGTTAAAATTCAGCAGGAACCTCTCTTTTATTTCTTTTTAGAGTTCCAACATATGAAATTGTATGTCTTCTCAATTTTTTTATGAGCTCAATGGACGAAAACCAATTATCTGCTGTTATGTTTCTATTTGTACCAGAAATTGGTAGAATAAGTGTCAAAACATCTAGAGTGGGGATGGATAACTTTTTTGGATTTGCTCTGCGTGTATCTTTTCCAGTACATATAAAACCATTTAGCAAATAATGTGTCTTAGAGTCTACTAAACACTGCATTCTCAGACCGTATTTGTCTGGCTTATTTTTGAGATACATCCTGAATTGGCACCTTCCACTGAATGCAATAAGCATTTCATCTATTGTAAGATATTCACCACAGCTATAATTGGACTGGCATTATGGACTAATTAATTATAAACATATTAAAAATATTGGATATAGCTGCCAGTTTATCTCCGTGCGCAATACGTTCTTGTCTAGTAGCTGGGTCGTCAAAACAAAGGCTTCCAAGCAAGAAATAAAATCAGTTTATTGACATGGTTGCTCGAAATATATCACGGCCAGTACCATTCGTAGCAAATAAAGACCTTAAATCTTCATTCTTGGATTTAAATACCCTAGCTAAATATATTATGCCTAAGAAGGCCTTTAATTCAATTATGTCAAGATGATTGGTATATTGACACGATAAATTGTGAATATTATATTTAGGAGCCATATTAGTTATTCGTTCATTGGTTTTCTCAAAAATTTCTTGCAATATATCGTGGCTAATAATACATTCCCAAGCATCAACTGGTTTCTCTGGCATACTAGCTCGAGCTTTTCCAATAACACCAGGTAAATGACTAATTAAATTATGCTTACGTGTACGAGAAAAGGTGGGAGAAGTTTTAGACCACGTGTACCTATTTTTGCCATAAAACACATCCCTTGATTCAGATATATCACTTTCTTCACCCGAATATTCACTACCAGTTTCGGAATTATTAATTTGCCAATTTTTTTCGTCATCATCGTCCCATTCCTCTTCACTGTCTGTTTCGTGATCACTGTGTTCACTAGCCTGGTCTAAAAACTCACTGTCACTATCTAGTCCATTGTCCATAATTTTTTGTCCCTCCTCTTCAAGTTCTTTCTGTGTCAGAGGACGTTTATTGCTACTACACCCCGCCATTTCAAATTACTCGTTAATTGCACTAGAAACACTTATACTATAAGCGGGTCAAAATTGACCCTATGCGTGCCTAACTCTGCAGTAGTAACAGATAAACTAACGGAATTTTCGTAGATCGATAAATCACCTACCGGTCGAAGATTAGCAGAAAGCGCGCAATGCTCAATCTATGTTTCGGTAGCGAAACTTGGCATTAAAAACACGGGGGGTCAATTTTGACCCCGCCATGGTACTTAAGGGTTAAAAGTGGTGAAGGTAAAGGATGCAAAAAAGTTTGCATCAAATATAATCGTCTGCATGCCAAGGATAAGTGTCCAGGCAAAAAAAGGAGATGTTTTTCCTGTCAGAGATTTAGCCATACTGGAAATGTGTGTCCTATGTCCAAATTAGCCAACATTGGTGAACAGAATCAAGATAATATAGTTTATAGTGTATCTAATGCAAATCAGTTTGAAGCGGTAAATAATGATCTGTATGTTTAAACTAGATATGTAACAATGATAATTTAGCTCATCAAGTGAGGTTAATAGTTATTAAAGTATCAATACAGTTCGAAGTCGATACAGGTGCTTGTAAGACTGTAATGGCCCACACAATAATGTTTGTTGATTTATTAGATGTACCTCCGAATAAAGTTTCTTTAAAATAAATTCAGTTTCAGATGAAAATATAGTACCAATAGGAAACTTTAGGGTCTGTGTATGTAATAGAAAGGATAAATTTAATTTGAATTTAACAGTCATTGAATCTGACAAGGAATTTGTTCCTTTACTTGATAGGAATTGGTTAGATAAATTATTTCCAGCTTGACAAAATAGTTTTTTTTATTAAATATCTGAATTTGTCAGAAAAATCCAAGTAGGTTGGGCTGTTACAGGATAAATTTAAGAATGTTTTTGATAAAAATTTCTGTTCTTCCATAAAGAAATTTGAAATTAAGTTTAATATAAACCAAAAGTGGAGCGAAAACTTGAACAAATGCTGCAAGTGGGTAAAATAAAACCAGTTACTTTTAGTCAGTGGGCATCACTCATTGTTATAGTACCCAAGAAAACCGGAGATGTCAGGATTTGTTCAGATTTTCGAACTACCGTAAATAAAATATCGAATGTAGATCAGTACCCATTGCCAAAGCCCGAAGATATTTTTGCTAGTTTAGCAGGAGGCACTATGTTTACAGTATTGTATCTTTCTGGGGCATATCAACAATTAACAGTACATCCTAAATACCAAAAATATATGACAATAAATATACATGTGGGGATGTTTCAGTTCACTTGATTAGCATAAGAAATAGCTTGTGCTCCAGCACTATTTCAATCAGTTATTGATCAGATTTTATGTGGTATACCAAAGGTTCACTGTTATTTGGATGACATACTTATAAGTGGAGGGTCCAAAGAGGAAATGTTGAAAACTGTTGAGTTAGTTTTAAGTAGATTGAATGAATGTAATGTCAAAGTAAATATGGATAAATGCAAATTTTTTTAATCAGAAGTAGAGTAGGGCATAAAATTCATAGTTTTGGAGTACATCCAACTGAAGATAAATTACGGGCAATAAGAGAAGGACCAAAACCGAAAACTCGTAATCAGTTAAGAGCCTATTTAAGACTTATTATTTATTATAATAAATTCATTCTAATGTTGTCATCTCAGTTACACCCTTTGTATAAATTATTGGAAAAATATGTAGAATTTAAGTTTACTTATGAGGCACGGAAGGCTTTCATGCTTAGTAAGCAGTTGATTAATAGTAAACGAATTTTAACACATTATACTCCAAATAAACAAATAGTTATTTCTTGTTATGCAAGTTCCTATGGAGTAGGTGGTGTTGTCAGTCATAGGGAACATCGTGTAGAAAAACCAATACGCTATGCTTCTAGTTCGTTATTAAAAGCTGAACAGAATTATTAACAATTGGAAAGGGAAGCTTTAGCGATTATATTTAGTGTAAAAAATTTCATAAATATATATATGGTGGATCATTTACTCTGGTGTCTGGAACATCAACCATTAAAAATTATTAACAATTCCAAATAAAAATATTTCAGTTATGTCAGATTCCAGCATTATTCGGTGGAATATAATATTATCAGCTTATGATTATGAGATAGAACATAGAAAGGGCTCACAACTTTTTGAAGTAGATATGTTATCCAGATTACCCTTACATGATTCTACTGAAGTTGATAGTGGAATTCCTTTAACTTAACAGATGAATTACGAAATAATTATAAGGTCATTGCCAAGATGTCCAGTAAAGATTCAGTACTAAGACAAGTAATAGATTATGTTAAAACAAGTTGGCCAAATAAAGTTGGCAGTGTATTTAAAGCATAGTAAACGTAATGAACTTTCTATTGAAGAAAATTGTATAATGAAAGGTATAAAAATTGTTGTCCCAGAGGTTTTACGCAAAGGTACTTTGGAGCTTTTTCATGAAGATCACGTAGGTACAGTACGTACAAAAATTCTTGCTAGATCTTTTATCTGGTGGCCAAACTTGCAACCAGAAATTGAGGTTCTGGTGAGATCATGTCATATTTACCAGGTAAATAGAAAACAGCATGCAAAATATTTAATATTATGGTCTAAGCCTAAAAATGTGTTTTCTCGTGTTCGCATTGATTTTTGTAAAAAAAAATAAAGTCATGTTTTTTCTCATAGTGGATAGTAAATCAAGATGGCCTAAAACTCACATAATGTCTAAAGGCACGAATTTGACTCAAACTGTTGAAAAGTTAAAAGTAACATTTTTAGTTCTAGGTTTACCTGATGTAATTGTGTGTGAGGGGTCCACCTGTTAACTCATTAGAGTTTGATAAATTTTATCACATAAATGGTATTACTCTCTTAAAGGTACCAGCTTGTCACCAACAATATAATGAATGTGCGGAAAGACATCCGTTGAAATTGTCAAAGAGGCAATGGATAAGTATGTTTATAGCCATTTCTCAGTAGAATAACAACTTCTAAATTTTTCATTTAGTTATAGGAATACGCCAAGAAGCTCAGGTATAAGCCCAAATAAAATTATTTTTAAAGTCAAGCCGAAAACAAGGTTAGATTTAGTAAAACCAAAGAAAAACACTGAAACAAAGTTGTCAAATGTGCAGGTAACCTTGTTCTCGGCTGGTGATAAAATGTTAGTGAGGGGTTTAGGCCCATTGTGTAATGAAAAGTGGAAAGTTGGAGAAATTTTGGAACACATAAGCGCTGTGACATATTTAGTTAAGGTGAAAGACAAATAGTTATATAAACATGTTAATAGTTTAAGAACATCTGTTGAAAACAATGAAAATGTTATTGATACAAAATCCTATTCACATAAAACTGAAGATGCTACTAATATTAAAACTGTATTACCTGAGAAGATTGATGGGTCCACACCGTACAATATATCATTAAATAATAATGTAGCACAAACGGTAGTTACAGACATAGGTAACCAAAATGCAAATTACAGTTCTACTCTGCAAAACTAACCAGAGGTGCTTGTACGCCGTAGCAGTCGTATAAGGCAAATATCTCAAAGGTTGGATTTGTAAACATAGGTTTAGATTTTTAAAAGGACAGATTCGAATGTAGTTATGAGGATCTAATCCTTTGTAATGCCCCTTTGTCCGCTTCTTCTCGATCGACGGTGGTAAATACAATAAAACGTTGAAGTTGTGGAGTAAAAATGTTTTTATTGACAGCTACTAATAATTACACTAAAGATGATGGTAAGGTAACTTTACCATAATCTCACCAATAATATATACCTCAGTACAGAGGTTATTGCTTCTATCAAATTAACAAACTTTAAACTATGAGCTTACAATACAATTTAATCTGGGCCGTAATTGCAACACTTAGGAAGTTCAATTGAAAAATATATTTTTTGGCAATTTATTACGTTGTAGATAAATGAACTAATTATTAAAATATTACACGATATGTTCACAATGTTTCAATGATACACGGTAAAATTATAAAATATTAAGGAGTTTAGAATAATGTGAGATTACAAATTAAGGGATTACTTACGATTGAACATTAAGCGAATATAAATTATTTTATGAAAGGAGAAAATGTTATGTATTTTGGTACACATGTTAGTGTCAGATATTCCTTAGGTTGGTTATATATCAAGAAAGGCTGTTGTGACATGGCGGCCAGTACAGTTTATTGTTACTGTTAGCTGTACGGTTTCAATTTAAAATTGGTTAAATGGTGTTCTCGTCAACTACTTGTTTTATTAATACATAACACATTGTATTAACTAGTTCTATAAAACGTTTCCGTAAAATGATAATACTATTACAATGATATAAAAATATAATTTATATTTGCAATAGTAAAAATGCATTTACAATTGCAAAAGTGAGGTTAAAATTAGGAACACATTTTTAGTATAAATAAATTAACTGTAATTATATATGTTGTACAATAAATGTGAAATATGTAAATTGGTATTATAATATTGTTAAAACATATACATAATAAGCTAGTAAACTTTTTACAATATATAAATATAACTTAGGTATGTGCATCTGAAATATCCAAGTTTAGAACAACAACTGTCAAAAAAATTTAGTTGCAATACCGAAATACTACGATAACGTTACTTACTAACGTTCCGCTATATAGTGATGAGTGTCTTACCACCCGGCAAAATAGCGGAAAGGATAGAAGACAGATTAAGTTGTGAGATAGTATAAGATAAAGCTAGTTCTTGACGTGGCTATTTCACTTCAGTCATAATTATACGGATGACCTCGAAAATATTTTATTTTATTAATTTCTGATGTTAGAATAAATAATTGAATAAATTAAGATATATTATAGTGAAAAACATTAATTATTAGCGATTTTAAATTATAAATCTTTAAGTTTATTTAATAATAAAAATAACTTAACTGAAATATTTGATTAAACTAAAGGTAGGTATGTTTGATCCGAAAACAATTATTGTATGTGGAATTGGCGTAATATTTAGAGACGTGGTCTGGTGACAAGAAGATTGAGGTTCAATTCACACCAAGGATAAAATTTTTGTTGTACTCAATCAAAAAATAATAGAAAATATGATACATATTACGTAAAAAGTTTTCGAAAAACTTATTATTTACAATTTATTCTTATTCCAATGTTAAAAAATAGAAATACAAAATAATTCAAATTCAATTTCAGTTTTACAGTCTTCAGTTGTGATTGCAAAATAATCCTGTTAAGACTGGTTAATGCCAAATCCATCAATAAATTCTCAGTGTTAATATCAATTTCTCTGTACAGGTAATGATTTTCAAAACAATTAACAACATTGTAATGGATGCCCGCGAACAGCTGCCTGCTTTACAGCTAACCAAATCATCAAGCCGTCAAAAATAATAACATACCGAGAAGTGTTTTTGCACGGTATACAGAAACTTTTTATTGAAAAAACAATTCGTGAAAATGGTTTTAACGGTCGAGGAAAAAGTGCAAATTGTTGTCTGGCGTGTGAATGGATTATGGAGGCTTATTCGAACATTTATTGTAAATGCATTTCAGTAGAATATTTTTTTTTTATTTTTATAGAATTTCTACCTATTTAAAGGTAGAAATTCTATAGAATTCTACCGTAGAATCTTCTTCTGTAGAATTTCTACCTATATTTTGGAAGTACATTTATTTAGAACGTTCTTTTATGTTTGAAGAATTATTACTTTATTTTCGAAAGTACGACATTGTTTTTTCAATAAGATTTTCATGTTTTACTATAAACACTTCTAATAAAAACTGAAATAAATGTCTAGTGATTTAAAGTAAAACGATATAATATCTGCATAATTTCAAATTTTTAAAAAAGTAAAACTTTCATGTGGGATTTAAACCCTGAGGGCCTGCATGAGATCATCGTGACTTGAACTCTGATCCATCAAACATTTCTTTAGTGACAGTTTGGGTTATTGTTCTGCTTCTAATGAAGGCTTATTTAAACATATTGTAAATACGTTTATTTACAATATTTTTTTTTTGTAGAATTTTTACTTATTTAAACATTCTTTAAACGTTCTTTTAATTTTGAAGAATTTTTACTTTATTTTCGAAAGTACGACGATACATTTTTTTTTCAATAAGATATTTGTGTTGAACTTTAAACACTTCTAATACTAGTAACGACTGACATAAATGTTTAGCGATTCAAAGCAAAACGATCTCTGCATAATTTCAAATTATTAAAAAAAAAGAAAACCACATTGTGGGTTTTGAACTCTAATCGTCTGCGACGTCTGTGTCGAGTTCTTACCACTAATCCACGAAGGATAGTGATTAGTCCGTGACAAGAGTGTATGAAACTCCTCACATCATAGTAGAAATTATTCTTGGTTAATAATTTAAAACTTTAGATTAAATAATTACTATTAATTAAATTATTTTATTTACATTTTTGCTTTATTGTGGTCAATCAGTTTTTACTTTATGTAAAATTAAAAAATGTAAATACGTCACACATACGTTACACATAATAATTATGACCGAGGTGATTTACTCGAAGCTAACGTCTAAAGGTGTGAGACTATCGATAATGGTAATTTAAATTATAGGTTTCTACCGATTATTTCCCACCTCTACGAGTTTCATCTCTTTTTATTTCACAAGGTAACTGTGTTTTCTATCTCTTACGTTAAAAAGTCGGGTGGTAAGACACTCATCACTGTATAAGTAATTAATATACGGACGATATTTACGATTAATTACAAATTTTTGATTTTATTTTTACAGGTTTATAAATGTTTTCAATGGTGTTAACCTTGTGGTGATGAAATAATAACTTATGGAGGGCGATACTTGTTCAGTTGCACGTGACGAATAAACTAATGAATTGCTACCAGTATCCCTCAACCATGAAGCATGTACTTTATTCGGGATACTTTTATTATTATTAATACATTACTGGCAAATAACTATCCCATTAATGATTTAAAAGTAACCAATAAAACTTTTTTAAATATTTAATTTTTTTTTAAATTGCGTTTAAAAGATATTAGATATACATAAGAGGTGAGGTTAAGAAATATTTTTATCTACATTTATTATAAATTTATAGTATTGCATATATATGTAATATATATTATGTAGTATAGTAATATATCTTATTTTTTTATTAGTTTTTTTAGATCTTGTTACCCGCTAATTGTTAAAATTCACACCTTGTACAACATTAAATCTTTAAATATTTTACCATCGATTACTAGTAGAAAGGTAGACACTTAAGCCCACTTTTTGTCCCCAGGTTTTTTGTTCCATTCTTATGGAGAATAGGGCAAATTTCCCCAGCCCCGTATCTCAAATTTCCCCAGATTTCGACCACAACCTCGGCAGTTTTTAATCAAAGTATTATTTATTAAATAAAAAATTCTACCATGTGTAGGACTTGAACCCGCGACCCATACATTCATGACTAGACGTCCAGACGGCCAATCGGTCATATGAATTAGGTAGGCGTCAATAGGTATAAAAAAAGTATTTATCAAAGATGGTCATGACGAAGCAATCCGTGTACAAACCGCAGAGAATAATGCAAAAGCGAATAGTTTGGCGATATGAATATTTCAATTATATTTTTAAACTTGTGTGTTAAATATAAAAAGCCGTAAATATAAAGTAAGATAAAGAGAAACTATTTTTAACAAGGTGGTTTTTAGTTGTAAAGAATTATGTTTTGAATCGAGTATCTAAAATATGAAAAAATTACGAATGTATTTAGCAGAAAAACACGTGAAATTGATAAAGTTGAAAGCAGGCTGCGATATCGACAAAACCGCAAACTGTTATATATCGCTCGGTGTAGAACAACAGCAAAGACTTCATCGGTTCAATTTGAATATTATTTTTTCAAAGAAATGTGTGTTATGGATTATAGTGTAAAAATCAGAAAAATGTGGCAAAATGCAAAAATTTTGTGAAAAAATATGCAAATATACATTTTTATGCGTGTAAGGACCTACCAAGAACAACGCTTAACAGAAGAAAACACAGGTAAGTAATATGCTGTACTATTATTATTCAATGTCTGACGTCTAAAATGATTCAAAAACGTAAGGAAGGTAAAAACGCCAGCATGTTGTTTTATTTTGTAAAAAATGTAGATTTAATACACATTAAGTACAAAATGGCGGCTGTACCGGTAAAATATGTCAAAAGGTGGTAGAATAATTAAGAGTTTAAAACAGTTTTACTTTTGCTTACAGAGTATACCAAAGGGTTAAAAATCCCAAAAAGTTCTAAATTGTCAAAATCTAAGGCGTAAAGACCGACAGGAATAGACGAAGTTTACAGATACTAAGGTAAGATATTGTTATTTTGCGTTAAGTTTGCCTAGTTTTTTAACAAATACCATAAATGTGCCTGGTTTTTTAACAAGCATGTAAATAAAAAGTCTACGCAGGTTTTTTTTTGCAAAATGCCCAATATGCAGATGTCCCAAATGCCTAATGAGCATGCGCAACAATGCCACTTTATTTGCTTAATAAAAAAACATTTTTAAATTTTGTGTTATTAAAAATTCTTAAATGTAAAATAAAGAATACATGAGTACCTAGAAAAAATGTTACACAGTACAAGCATTGTACAAATTATATAAACTTATAATTTTAGATGAGAAGCCGAGCATGAAGCATCAGTGCCCTCTGTAATTAATATTTGAAAATCAACAACAACAATTGACAACGTTAGACGCTGAATAAGTAAGGGTAAGCAAATGTTTGTAAATTTTCTGTTTTAAAGAAAAGAATATAAAAAATGTGTAAAATTTTATTGTTTTTATTTATAAGCAATTCCGGTTTAAGTATTAGAAGTCATAAGTTTGTACAATATGCGAAAAAAATAATAAATTTATCGTTTTCACCGGTTAGATAACATTTTCCTGTTGTTTGTTTGAGAATTGTCGATCTTCTAATAGTGTCAATTTATTTTACATAATAATTAAATGAAATATCACAAATGTTTAGTGATTGTTTTTACATTAAGAGTAAAGAGAGATGATAAATAATAGACAAAAACATATTGATTTTTAATAGATGTGTTTGTTATTTATTCAGAGAAAAATACAATATTTCATTAATTAAAAGCATGTCTTATGAGCTATTATTTAAAAATTTTCACCTCTTTCCATGGCCCTACCCAAAGGGGACGATACTTCAGCATTATATGACATATTCGTGGATATATCAGAGAATATTGAAGTATTGGAGGTGTTTTAAGCCTCGTTAAGATTCTCCGCCATATGTCTTAATATACAGAGCATAGAAAGACATAAGACAGGCCTACGGTATTTGGGCCCGTCCATGCTTTGCTTATGTAGAAATCACAGAAGTAGTGTAAGGCTCAGTAAATATCTTTTAGTGATCTGTGCAGAGTATCTTTTGGGTATCAGGCAGCTAACGAACACATAGCTCCGGAGTTAACCAGACCGGTTCATTAAGTAGCTAGTGACTCATAACATATACCTTTTGGTGATTTAACTGAGCATCTTTTAAGATTTTTATTATACGGAGGTTTGGTCAGACCTTAGTTCAATGGCTACTACTTTGGGGTAGTCTACCACTGACTAAATAGTACTGACTCTTGTTTTGGGAAGGTTATCAGGAATTAAAGCTAAAAGGATTTTTAGACTTAAATAGGTGTGATGGTGTCAAAATATAACCTATGCAAAAGTACAGTAGCTCTTAAATATTTTTTTAAAAACGGTAGATAGCATTTTTTAACATTGAAAATAAGATAACATTCTGAAATTTTGAATATTGCCGATGTTTTTAAATTGAATGATAATTTTCAAAGCAATTCATTTTACATAAAAAGTAATTAGCGAGGCATTTTTAGGATTTGAATGTCGAATTTCGTATCTTTAAGCTGTATGTAAACATTGGAACTGGTTACATTTTAAATTTCTTCTAGTAACTTGGTCATATTGACATCTACACTAGTTGTTGTCGAAATAGGATGACTGAAATTGTCATTTAAAGCCACAATACGGATTCTGTCACCCTTTTGTAGCCAATTTGCTTTTTTATATCGTTAAGAGCAGAATCTAATTTATTTTCATAAAATCAGACATAATCAGACCACATCTTGATACGTGTGTACTCTATGAGTATTCAACTGTGAAGGAAGAGTTCGACATGTGGCACACTATTAACATCAATCTAAGAGGCCTTGTAGCCTAGAGGTAGGGTATCCATACACTCATCATTATGTACAATCTTTCGCTTCTTGTAATCCATCTTAAATGTCTTCGACACCCTCTTTCTCATTACAATGTCTTTAGTGTGGACATCGTGGCATATTTGGTCATATGTGAGCTTGATTTGTTTGGTGGGGTCGTGTATGATAGCAGTCATAGCGGAGGCATTGAGTTTTAGGCTGTTTTCATAGTTTAGAGTAAAGCCTTTGATTTTAGTCACCTCTTTGCCCTTGACTGTTTTGTAGTAATAACTTTTTGGACCAGTTTTTGGACCTTTTTTCAGTTTTATGGCGTTTGTTCGTCCTCCAAATAATGCTTCACGAGGCTTTAAGGGTTCAACAATTTGAGGGCTCGGTGCATTTTTACATTCTTTTGATTTTACCCATTCACATTCCCACATTTCTACCAGTTTGTAACCAGCTTCTTTTATTTGTGCGGCTCTCCTCAGTGTTCTTTCGTACAAGTCGCTTATTGTCTCATTGTTGACATGATTAATTGTGTTGGGTGCAAAACACTCTGGATGGTCATGCCAGAAACAACCGTGGTACTGGTACACAGTATTTGCAGAGTCATCATAACCATCCACTTTTGCCCCGCAGATCGTAATTTCGCCGCCGTTAAGAGCATGTTATACCCCTGGAAACTGACTCAGCCATTTTAACGATGCCAGGCTATACGTCTCCTTTATGTCCTGTTTTACAACCCCAATAGTGTTTAGCCATACAAACACTAGCAATGGTCAGATATTGGAAAGGGTCTATGTTGGCTATTCCCAAAAATGTCTTGCGAAATTCTAAACACCCACGCCTCAGAATATCTACATCAGAGTCACAGTAAGCATGAAGTTCTTTTTGAAAATCAAATACATATGCTTCTTGCACGTGCTCAGCATGCCATTTTAAAAAGGTTTCTCTTTGTGAGGGTTTCATTATATTTGGACTGTAATAAGATGTGTCAGGGAGTGGTCCAATGCATGAATGGTTTTCTAGTTTGTTAAAATAATGAGGAAAATAACCTTTTTCCAACTCAGTCAATCCAAATGTTGTCGGAAAACTGGCTAAGGGTTCGGCAACAAAATTCGAACTATCAATTATTTTTAATTTAATAGCAGGTACTTCCGAAAGCATCAGTTTTGACCCGTTGTAGATGGTGTACGGTTTTATCGTGTTTTCTACACAGTATTTCAAAATAAAATACGAGTCGTAACCCTTAGCGTTGTGAGCGATTGCTGTATACCCTCTATGCTCTTCGGATATTAGCCATTTACAGAACTCTTCGTTATCTTTAAAAACATATTTGTCACCCGCATAATCATGGACTATTATAAGATTCGGCACATGAATTCCGGTATCCTGCATTGCCAATGCTTCGATCATAATCGAAAAATAAATATTTTTCTGTATATTTGCATCGATTTATGGGAGTTTTAGAGAGGTCGTTGCATTTACATGGTTCTTTACAAATAGTTTTTGCTTTAGTATTGTATTGACACCCATTATTTACTTTGTTACTACGACTATTACATATACAAGGTACGCCACAAATTCCTCCTTTGGCGGGTTTTTTCATCATATAGCACTGATGTGTAGCTATCTCTAGGAATGTGTTATAATTCCTGCACATCGAGTAGCCACACACATGCTCATTGGCTCTTTTAAATACTTTATTGCACTTTTCACATTTAAATACTTCTTTGCAAACTTCTATATCGTTTGCCAGACATTCATCATTGTAGCAATAACGATTACAGTTCTTGCACAGAATTTTGTTTTGGACTGCGTGCTTAGGTTGTCTGCAAACTGTGCAAAGTGGTGCTTATTTGCGCCTTGATAAGGTATATCGCACTTTGTACAGTAAAAACGTGTGCCATACAACCCTTTTAACCTGTTGATTACATCGAAGTGGTTACCGTTTTTATATAGATAAATTTTGTTTGTTTTTTCGGGACCCTCGTATATGATTGTGTTGAAATTTTCGGCGCAAATTATCTTTATTTGTACATCCAGTAGTTCTTCGGCCTGTTTAAAATCAGTCAGCGTGAAACCTTCGATATAACAACCACCCAACAGATTGCAAAGCTTTTCTGCCAAAACAGTCTGCAATTTTCGACCCTCACGTACGCTATGGAGATCACGTTTGATCAATTTGTGACCCAAAATCTCGTTTGTGACGTATGTTAAGCCCACTATGACTGCTCGAGCCCCGAATAAGGTGTCATTGTTTTTAATCTGTGTGATGCTTTTTTTGGTGCGACTATCCTCTTACAAATTTATCATTCTACGACGACCGCTACCCCTAGGCATCTTAAAGATTTGAATATCCAATTTTGTGTCACCCAAAAGAACAGTATCGTTAGATGTTAATATGTTCTCAACTTGTTGCAACAAATTGTCCATATTGTTTTCTGTGGTTACTTTTGTCGATATCGGATGATTAAAATTGTCATTATGGGCAATTATGCGAATTTCATCACCTTTTTTGTAGCCACCCTGTTTCTTTGCATCATTCAGTGCATTTTTCAACAAATTTTTCAAATTCTCTTCGCCGTGACTAAAAGAACCCCCTGTATGCTGCTCGCATGAGAGTTGGAAACTATGTAGGTACGCACAAAATATAGTTATGAACCTACGCGCTAAAACCTTCAATGACCAATTTTGAACCATTTTGAAAATTATCAAAAATTAGAAACTTAAAAAAATCAAAAAAACTTTACAATTTTTCAAAAAACTAAAAATTCAAAATGTAACATCTATTTTTCAAAAATTTGCACACTTACTGTAAATGATGATAAGAGCTGATATGAGAACGCACGTCTTATCAGTACGACTGTCTGATAAGAAGTGAGAGTAAATCTCGTTTTGCGCCTTTTATACGTTTTCACCCTGAGTCACGTGACACTCGTTGAGGGTGTAAGAAAATGCTGTTTGAGAAAAATCAGGGGTGTTTATTTTTAATTTTACATAAAAACAGCTGTATAAAGTACTTAAAACATATCAGTTAGTCATTTTACGAAATCCCAGTTGTAAATTATCTGTATTTTCGAGTTGCGGCTAGCTATTATTATAATGTGATAAAACAATGTAAAGAGAGTTTATTCAAAATAATAAAAGTATGTATATTTATAATTAATTATTAAAGAAAACAAAATCTATTTTCCCAAAAACGACGATCATTTTTCCATAAAATGATATTAAAATTTAGGGCGTTGTCCCGCTTCGGAAGAACTCGTAGGGCTAGACAATCTTTGCAAAATTAACAAGATCTTGCCTGTCGACGAGGATTACGTCATCGCTACTTTTAGACACAGATAGTGCCGTGTGCAAAACATACTTGTTGTGTTTTCTCAAGATATGTCAAACGGTTAAGATAGGTGATGTCATCGATCTTTTTAGGTAAAGATAATGACGCGGGGCGGCGATTTGTTTATGTAGATAATAAAAAGGTATGTTAAATCCCATATTATTTTATTTGTTAAATTAATACATATTACATGATATTCTTGAAGGAAGGCGTCGGTTAGTGAGATGATGATTTCTAAAGTATTTCGTTTCCTTAGTAACCGCTAGGTGGAGAAAATTAATGAATAAGCTCTAGATTTCGCAATTCATTTATTATTTCTTCTGCTTCTTTTCCATTTAGAGTATCGTTTTTCGAAAGAATTTGGAGGCCTTCTACAAGTATATTTGAATCGTTACTTTCATTATAGAGGGTCCATATTTCTTCCACTTCGTCAAGTAACTGTTTGTCTACAGCACTCAGACCCTCAGTACGAATTTTCCTTGCCTGCTGTATGTCTGGTATATCATGAACATTGTTGTGTCTTTTAGACTTTTGATGTATGTCTGACGCATCGTGGTCATGTATTTCGACCTTTCTTGTAATACCATTTACGGTCTGCGGTCTTCCTTTACACAGTTGTTGCGATGCATCTTGGTCGCGTGATTCGGCATTTCTTACGTTAGAATGTAAAGTCTGTGGTTTTTTTCTTTAACCTAGGTACATGGGCTTAATAATTTTTTCGTATTTAACGGCGTGAGATTGGTGACGAAGCCTGCCTCGTCCATCCTTGTGGGCACCTGATATATCTAGCAGAGATTTGTAGATTTTTTGATCGGCTAGTGTGTATTGTAGAGGGTTTTTGGAAAAAAACAATTCGTATAAATCAGGTGTAGCTTTAAAAATGTGTGAATCCATTTGAATGTTATCTTTATCAAAATCAATGGGTTGAGTTCCAAACTTCCAGTCACCGGTAGAGCAATTAAATCTCGGGCCATATACCAGATCGATGTTCCTCACATCTTGGATATATTTTTTAAGATAAGGGTTAGCATCGTCACCCTTCACTGTTAGAGTACGGCGAACTTCCGCGGGGTGATTTGCTTGAATAGTTTGTGCTTCGTCTTCTTCGAGATCTGCTGTTTTATTAGTGTTGGTTTCATTCGCGCAGTTAAGTATTTTATTAAGAGGTGTAGTTACTGGTTTTAACGTCGATTCTAGTAGCTCTTTTTGGTCAGCTTGCATTCTTTTTAGATCGTTATACTTTGCTCTCACAATTGTGGCGAGCCTTTTTACTTTAACTGCTCTGTTTGACGACATCTTAACAAATGATGTCATAGGTTTCATCTCCTGTATTAATACCCTCTGTGTACCTCTGCTACCCTCTGTTATGCTCTAGTATGTTCTCTGCTATCCTCTGTGTATCTCTGTTATGCTCTGCTACCCTCTGTTACTCTCTGGTATATGGTCTCTGTTACCCTCTGTGTGTCTTTCTTACGCTCTGCTACCCTCTGTTACGCTCTGGTATATGGTCTCTGTTACCCTCTGTATGTCTCTGTTACGCTCTGCTACCCTCTGTGTGTCTCTGTTACCCTCTGTGTATCTCCGTGTAAGTCTGCACCCATCTGTTAGTATATAGACATTGTCCTATTAACACTTTATTTGATTCTCTTTTACGATTTTTCTTTTAAACAATACCTTTCTTATTTATTATCCTGTACAAAATGACTCTGTGGTTTCTTGTTTGTTTCTACACACAGATATAAATTTCGAATCTCGACCTGAAAATGTAACAGTCTTTGATATTCTTTTATACCTATTACCTTGCTTGTTTGATAAATATGTCTGAGTGCGAGTTCCTTGTTCAAATTAACATTTTATCAGAAAACTTTCAATTCATCAATTTAAATTTGGTTCAATTCACACAAGATCATGACTTTGTGTTAATTACTTTTACAATAAATAATTTCGTCCACAGAGGTGAGATATGGCTAGGCAATAATTATGGTGAGGGTGACTTGCTTCAATTACAGTTTTCTATAGATAAACAGATATTTTACATCGAGAACTTGTATGTGAACGAGGGTGAAACGATGGAAGTGTTCGTAGAAGATGGCTATTTTACCTTTGGTACTGTCTACATTGTTTTCACGCCTACTGTCAACAATGCTATAATGATTCTCTAATCATTTAATGGTTCTATTGTATGTATTTTTTTACTGTAAAAGTGTAAAATAATAAAAACATGAAATTTTTAAAATTTTTATTTCGTATTTTTTTTTGGTGGTGGTGGTGTCGTTGTTGGTGTTAGTCTCCTCTTCATACTCCAGCTCCTCCTCCGCCTCATGCACCTCCTTCTTTTCCTCAATATCGGTTTCTAACCTGAAACAAAAGACACATTATAATATACATATTTCAGAACCTTTAATACTTACTCATACAGACCTGGCTCGCCCACGAGTTCCAGGATATCTCTAAAACAATAACAATAATTATAAACGTAATAAAATAACGTTATATACATAGCACATTAACTGTATCTTTATACTTACAAGTCGTCTATATCGCTCGCCAGGCTGAAAATGTAAAATTATTTTATGCAAAAAAATAACAATAGTAAATCTAATTACTCATACAAACTAACGTTTCCCATAGATATGTAACTGTAAAATTTAGAAAATACTTTAGGAATGTATAAACACCAATGTACTTGCTGTATCTCTGGGCACTGTTTAGGGGTAGCCTCCTCGCTCTGTGTACCCTTGGACTCCATGGAGGCCCTCTCTGTTTGGGTGGTCGTAGACTGTTGCTTACAAGTACAAGGATCCATCCTATGTTTGGCGTATTATCTAAAAAATGTTCTTACACAAATAATACATACTCAAAAGAATATATATATATATATATATATATATATATATATATATATATATATATATATATATATATATATATATATATATATATATATATATATATATATATTTTGATGATGTATTATTTGTGAATGATGTTTTAATGAGCAATGAGTGTTTTTTAATTATATATATATATATATATATATATATATATATATATATATATATATATATATATATAATATATAGGGTTTTTATCGCGGTTCTCAAAGAATTAGTTTGTTAAGCACTTTTTAAAATTATCTTTATTATATCTATTATGAAACACACATATATATATTTAACATAGCCAATGTAAATTTAAAATAAACTATCTTTAAATTGAAATTCTTATGAAACTAATTAAATTATATAGACAATCTAAAATTTAAACAAACTATCTTCAAAATTGAAATTGTTATGACACTAACTAAATTATATTAACAAAATTTTGTACATTTCTCTCACTGAATGCCTAAATGAAACTGTTCTCCACTATATAGATTTTAATCACCACTCAATGTCTTCTATAATAAATTGGAGTGGCTAGCTGTAATAATTTAGTATTGAGGCTGTAAATATATCTAATAAACCCGTCTAATAAATTGTCACCACTCTAATAAAGGCTGTCACCATTGTAGAAGACGTCTGTCTCAATATCCTTATCAATGCATCTACAATTCTTAAGGGATACTTATCCCTGCGAGCGGGGCAAGGCTTACTGGTTCCGCTAGTCTGGACTGACTGGTTCCACCCTCGCGGATTTACAAGAGGGTAGGGAGATTTTTTTTGGAAGGAAGGGGATTAAGGACTTCTCGGTCTCAGGTCCTGCAAAGAGTAAGAGGCTATGGGCTTACGTTAGAAGCCGGAGCACTGCATAAGCGAAATGTGTATCTCTTCTAGTCACTACCTGTAACGGCCAGGAATAACAAAAAAAAATTTCGAGTTTACAATGTATTAAATAGACTGTACACTACAAAATATCAGTTATGACCAATAATGTTCGATCAGGCGCGAAGGGAGACGAGAAGAGACAAAGCAAGGAATTAAGGTCGGACAATTCCGTATCATTAGATATAACTTGGGTTAGTATATAGATCTTAGTTACCTTAGCGTATTTAGGCTCTAGCTAATGAATACGCCTCCAGTACTCCAGGGGTTCGAGATCGCGAACTTTCGAATCTCCAGTTGCCGGCACTTATACGTCACACTATCCCGTCGAGTTAAATAGCGCGCTTACTGGCTGCGTATCGTCCGATCTCCGCACTTCTTGCGTGGAGCGCTCTAGAGTGCCAACTTGCCACTAGTCCCCCCTGGCGTGGGACCACTCTCGGGCGCGGCGCTCTTACTGGACGCTGGCCCGCTTCGTTCCGTTTTTATCTATCGCCAACTCGTATCTTAGATTCTTTTTGTCATGTCCGAAGTGGAAATTTGTTTCTACGTTTTCGCTGATTATGCCATCTATTCCATGTGTTAAACTGGATCAGGCCATGTAAAACTTCTTAGTCAGCTCAATTCTTATCACTTGTTTAACAATTCGTACCTTGTATTAATTTCCAACAAGGTCTAAGTGTCGTAATTTTTTAAACATTCAGGCTTGTGTTAAACTGGGTCAATTGTTTTGTTTTTAATTTGAAATGTATACGTTAAACTGTGTCGAATTTCTTCTTTATTAATTTGGAATATATAATAATTACTTAAATAATTATTACTCTTTACTAAGCTAATTGTCCCTTAATTTTTCCTTCTTTATTTCCTTGCTATGTTTACATTACACTTCGTTCTCAGCTTCGGTTATCCTTGTTTTTGTGAAATTACTTTTTCCAATTATCAGCTTCCACCAATTTAAAATATTTTTCTTCTTAATAGCATTTATATTTATTCTTCTTTTTATTACACCAATATCCAATCACCATATAACTATTATAATTTGATTTCTACTAATCTCCGATCATAATATAATTTTTAATTTCTTCCAATCTCCAACCAATATTTATCTAATATACTTTCCAATACTATCAAATTTTAATACTAAATCACTGATTATTGCATACTTTATACTTTCTTCCTAATTCTGACTGAATAATCTTGAATTTACTGAATAACTGACTTCACTAACTGTAACTAACTGTGTCTGTCTTCTTACTAACTAACTGTCTGACCATTTTGAATCCAAATTACCAAGTATTTATATCTTTTCATTGTTCCAGAATCATCTGGCAAGAAAGCATATTCGAATTGTTCTATTTCCTAAATATATGAATGTTCTCGAAAAAGTATATGTTCGATTATGTCAATTTCACAGACATAACCATATTCGCGAAGGTTCTACCGTAAACAAATGTTAAATTCTGTCTTCTAGAGAATTCTTTACTTTTCTATCGAGAATTTTATTGACATTTAGGCTTTTCAGATCAGAATATAAACTTCTGTAAACATATAAAATATGTAAATTAAACAACCTAAATTATTAAACTACACTACTTCAAATCCGTAACTATATTTAAACTAAACATTTTAAATTAACAAATAAACCCACTTTATATTCGTAACTATTATTTAACTGTCTGTCACTTATTCAGAGTATATTTGGTTGATTATGCACATGGCTCACTTAAATATATCATAATTATTAAAAAAAACTTTCTACACTTATTATATGTTAATTTCTTAAGAATGCCCTTACATAAATATATTTTATAAATTTCTCTAGTATATAACTTATAAATTATTTTCTTTAAACACCATCTTTCTTTCTCCTATATTAATATCATCTCAATATATATATATATATATATATATATATATATATATATATATATATATATATATATATATATATATATATATATATATATATATATATATATATATATATATATATATTTATGTAACTTACTCGACAGTCTCGGGGCAATAGCAAAATAACGAATTACACGTAAAACAGATCATGTTGTATGGTTGTGAAACAGCTTGGTAGGCCTTATATATATTAGCTTAAACCACGAATATTTTGTTATGCTGCATTTTATGAAAAACAATCGTAATTTTTTGTTATGATGCATTTATGAAAAAACAATATCGGTTTGCATCTGTCTAACCATATTTTTGTTTGTTACATTTTCCCCTATTATCTGGAGGTAAATCAATACTTTTAATAAATAATTGGTAGTACAAAAATCATTTCAACAAAACAATTTTTCAAAAGTGTGGTAACGTTTCGGTTATCGCCATTGCCCTTGCATTTGTGTGTTGCACTTTTACCTATTATCTGCGGGTGTATCATTGCTTTGATAAATAATTAAGTCAGTATAAAACTGCTTCTGTTATCATTATTCTTTTTTCCGTTTTGGTAGGTTTAATCAATGCAGAAGCTTGCATAACACGATCAACAACAGATTCTGTGGCTAGATATACGTTTTTGCAAAAACAAGTCTTAAGACCAAATCTTGATACTACCCCACCATATACATACTATAAAAAGCCTGCTCGAGAGCATTGAGTACTATTTAGTGTCTACAACCAGAAGCACCAACACGATACCTCCAGGTATGTATATTCTTATTTTCTTATAATATTTCTTTTTTTTTTATTTTGTAAATGACTTTTTATACATGGCTATGTCTACTTATAAATATTACGTAACCGCTTTACTGTTTACTGCTGGTTTAAAGGAATCGGTTGTTTTATTTGTATACCTTTCATAGTTATTGCTAGACCCTTGCTGTACATTTTCACAAGCAAGCGGCTGTTCAGTGAAATACGCTAGATAGGAAACTGTGTTTGATATCATTTGGCTATGCGGCTTTGTTTGTTAGTCTACTTACCCTGTGTTCTGCTTTCAACACCCTCTTAGCACATGAATTATACTTATATCTACTTATTTTATCAGGAAATTATGTACTAAAGTTGTTTTCTTTAACAAACATATCACAGTACCTTATTAAACTAAGGGTTATTGTAAGGGATAACTTTTGAATCGTCTGAGGTTTCAAAATATCGATGGAAAATCTTGCTTTGTGTTATAGTATAAACACGGTGCTTGTCAGATCGAATGAGGTTCTGTCAGACAGTTACCTTTTTTTGTAGTTATCCAGGCAATCTATATAGTCCTTGAAGTAACTTAAGTAGACGTCATGGATTCCATAGATATAAACATTGAGATCTGTGTGGAAAAACCTAACGGAGAATTTCGTATCCAATGGTCTTACCAAACACAGCATTATTCATGGGCTTAAAAAGGTTCTTTTCAAACTCATTTTTTCGCTGTCTTCCGGAGATTTGTATTCATATCGATGTAACTCTTTAACCATGGAGCCTGTTTGAATTTAAGTACCCTATGTATCTGCTTCAGAACTAAACCATGCGCAATTTTCTTTTTATATGTCCTTTTTTTTAGTACGGTTATGATTTTTATGCAGAAGATGGTTATTTTTACCGAACACTGCATTGTTCATCAATTTGAATAAATTTTTCTGAAAGCTATTTGCGGCTGCTGCTCGTAAGTTGGTATTCAACTCAACAAGGGTTTAATGATTGAATTATATGTGTGTTTTTATAAAGATTTTTACTACGTTGGCTACGACATATTTAAAGTATATGAAGTTTTCTACTAAAAACTGTAAATGCATCATCCAAAAACATTCCTACATCCTTATGACATAAAATATTTACTATTACCCCGTTTTTAATTATATATATATATATATATATATATATATATATATATATATATATATATATATATATATATATATATATATATATATATATTGTTGTACTTTTGAATGTCCATAAGCAATAAAAAACCGATATACAAATTTTATTACTTAAATAAAAATTAAAATTATTAATATTTCATAAAGACACGGGCATATAAATTTTCAAACATCCTGTATAAGACAAACTATGTATTTTAAGTTGTTCGAAGAATTGTTCATTAGGCCTCAGAGACAAGACTTTCAAATATTATCGATAAGAAATTTAAATAAGTCGGTTATTAAGGAATGGATTTACCCGGAATAAAAGTGTATATAGAAAGTGTTGAACAATAGACCGGGATTTGCGGTGGTTTTCTCCCCGAAAGATTATATCGGTAAAAGTTTATTAACAAAAGACATTGAATTGAGAAACAGGTATCGTTTGTAGCTATTAGTAAGAAATATTTGTAAAGCAGATAGATTTAGTTAGAATAATTAAAGAAGGTTGTTTTCTGGAATTACCCGAATGACGTTTTATAGAGAGAGTTGGTTGGTAACGATATACGTCACAAGAGGTGGATGATTTTTATTGGTCAATTTTTGAATGCAAGGAGGTTGGTTTTGGCTATGAGATAGGAGAGAGAAAAAAAGGTTAGTTAGTCAGTTTTCGTCGTCCAAGAAGGAAGGAGCTTTGTGATTTGTGTTTTTTTTTTTTGTAGTCCCGAAGACGTAATTTACCGGGTGTGTTTATTTGATGTGTAAAAGCTGACCAGTGTGAGGAACGGGGTACAGAGAGATAGAAAACCAAAGGGTATAAAAATATTAATAGCAGACGAAGCCGGAAACATTTGGAGTTATAAACAGGCGCGGAGATTGGCTCAAAAGGAGGCTGGATAGACTAACACGAGTTGTTGGGTTGCAGATACAAGGACAGATAGGAGAAAGGTGTACGTCATCTGGACCACAATAGGAGCAGAAGCAGAGAAAGGATTTTTTTGTTGTGGCGTGGCCATAGAATTGCAACGGCAGAGAAGGAAAGGTCAGTCAATTTTCATTAGAGTCGGAGTGTGATTTTCATTTATTAATTAAATAAATTGAATAAATAATAGAGACAGTTAATTTTGCGATCACTTAAAAAAAAAAGAATTATAAAAAGAGCTTAGTTATAACACATATTAAAAATCAATGTAAAATAACATTTGGGTCCATGATAGAAAACAACTTCTCATATATTTAAAGTTAGTATATTGCAAATATTACAGGATTGATTGTTATATAAAATTTCATTAAAATAAAGGACATCTCACATATAGTTCAGTTGAAATTCTATGTATTTTATTCAGGTCATATTACCTATTCCGATTAGGAAGCCAATTGTAAAATATTTTGAATCCACGATCAAAGGTACAATTTAAATAGCCTGAGATTGTAATTAATTAATGCTGATTTATTGTGATTAATTGGAGATTAGATCATTTAATAAATATAGACAGGATTTTTCCTAAATAAGCAATATAATACAATTTAAATAGCATAACAATATATATATATATATATATATATATATATATATATATATATATATATATATATATATATATATATATATATATATATATATATATATATATATATATATATATACAAAACTCAAATATTTGGGTGTGTAGCGGAAGATAGGACAAAGAAGTACTCTTTTTAGTTAACCAAGCTTTCGCAAATCTTTATTTGCATCATCAGGGTGCTACAATAAACAAAATTAGTACAAAATACAGAAAATAATTATTTTGCATCTTACACTAATTGAGGTTAGTTGTCGTGATGTTTATTAAATGAAATGTGCAACTCATTTGATCCCTACAAATGATGGCGAAAACTATCCAAAATTGTTTTTAAAAAAACGTTCTTTAACAAATACATATTTAAAACACTTTAAAACACATATACAAGAACACTCAAATAAAATATGTTAAAATAATTACAGAACATGTCATAATATAAATGTTCTGTAAAATCATAATGTTCTGTAATTATTTTAACATAATTTTATTTGAGGGTTCTTGTATATGTGTTTTAAAGTGTTTTAAATATGTATTTGTTAAAGAACGTTTTTTTAAAAACAATTTTGGATAGTTTTCGCCATCATTTGTAGGGATCAAATGAGTTGCACATTTCATTTAATAAACATCACGACAACTAACCTCAATTAGTGTAAGATGCAAAATAATTCTTTTCTGTATTTTGTACTAATTTTGTTTATTGTAGCACCCTGATGATGCAAATAAAGATTTGCGAAAGCTTGGTTAACTAAAAAGAGTACTTCTTTGTCCTATCTTCCGCTGCACACCCAAATATTTGAGTTTTGTATTCTATTTGATCAGCGTTGATGACAAGCGTTTATCGCTTTTTCAGTATATATATATATATATATAATAGTTTTCTACAAACTATATGCTTTATAGAACAATATTTTTTTGGTCAAACTGATTAACGAGAAACGAGATGAGACCACTCGTTTCATCCTTTATGACAGCACGCAACAGGTCTCCTCAATATGAACCGTTAAAAACTCATTGTAGTGACCTGTACACTGCAGATAAGAACGACTTCCTGTCATGTATAAATTTTTTCAGTAATCTTTGACGGTTAGGGTTTATTATGTGTTTTTGTTCTATATGACTAACGTATACAGCGTATAATAAGGAAATTATATAGTAAATCTATCGTCTCTTTTCCTATGGTTCTTAGAATTGTCTATATTGAAAATATATATAATATATGATATATTGAATATATTGAACAATATAACTGTACAATGAACTATATAATATATTGAACAATATTTATGTTTCGTAAATATTTCTTTGTTACTTTACTATTTTCTGTTCGTTTACTTCGTGCAGCATGAAGTGTGAAGTGAAGAGTGCTATCACCATTTGTTTTATCTACTTCGTGTAGAATGACATTACTTTCTATAGGTAGTGTTATGCTATTCTCTTTCTTGTATGTAACCCTATTTTCATGTTTTTAACTATTTTTTTGGTGGCGGATATTCTTTAAATATCTTTGTACGAAAGATTTGACCTTTAGCGACGCCTTTTTTTTTCGGGTCTATACAGAACTTGTGCACGTATTTTGCTGGACATTTGTTACTCTATTTTTACCGAGATACTGTTATGAGATGTTGTACTGTCGGCTATTGTCTGGCAGGGGTGGTTGGTGGGAATACCTATTAATCTGTTTCCTTTACCATTGCTCCTTTCTCCTTACCTTCCTGTCGTGTTATTTTTTTGGTGTTATTTATAAGGTCTTATGGCTGTAGTATATCTATTAGTTTTTGCGGTTGAATATTCATCACCATTACAAGTGATGCTTTCAAGGTTTTGTTAGATTTGAATTTAAGAGAAGGACCCGCTGTTTGGCTCGGTATTCTAGATTTCCATATTCTGTTGGAAAAAACCCATCTATACTTACATTTTTCCGCTTTGGTCAGCTTTTTTTCTACCTTTAAAGACGGTTTTCTAGCTTGGTGTTGTCAGGTAGCTTTTCAGCTTCTGTCAGTAGCAAAAATATCGACATCTGAGTCGCAATAGGCATGTAAATCCCTTTGAAAATAAAATATGTAGTTTTCAGCCACTCTATCAACGTGCCGTTTTAAAAATTCATCCCTTTGTTTGCTTTTCAATGTATTGGGGCCATAATATGTAGGGTAGGGTAAAATCCCAACATAGTGCTGGTTCTCAGGCACATTGAAAAAATGTGGGAAGTAACCCTTTTTAGCCTCTATCAAACCAAAAGTTTTAGGGAAAACGAACAAAGACATCGGAAAATAATTTAAAATATCGACAAACAGAACATTACCAACAGATGGTGTGATTAATCTTATTGCGAAAATTTTTAAATTTTAACATTTTGTTACTTTCCTAATTAATTCTTACACAGTCTTTGATGTGAGCTTCAAGCTGTTTTAGCGATAAAAATGATTGTAAGCACCTATCGCAGATATGATCTACTCGTCCTTTGCAACAGCTTTTATGAACATTTAATTTTTCATGAGTTCTAAAAAATGATGAAGACAGTGATCCCAGAAATATTTTGTTTCTTTTTCAGTACTTAACTGTTTTTATAATAGACGAGATAGGGTTTTTATCTACACATAGTGGTATCTAATCGGACCTTCTGCATCGTTGTATTTATCTTGAATAAGAAGAAGATTCACATGTTTATCCTTCTTGTTCTTTGTTAGGAAGGTTTTCAGGGCCGTAAAATCTCTGTTTTCTTTTTTTTAGAACATAAACATTTATGGGTATATCATTCTGTTTTTCAACATTGGGAATCTACTTAATTGTCATAAGCCACTGAATAGCATGTAATTTCAATACATTAGAATAATGCGGATACTTGGATACTCTTTGTGGATCCTTAGTAACAGGACACAAAGCGCTAACTATTGACCAATAAAAGCATTTTTGATCGAAATTATGTACAATAATGCATGCTTCTTTCGCTCTTAATCTGAGGAGGAAGTTTGACGTATGAGGTATTTTTTTTAGGTTGGTGTTTTCAAGTTCGTCTTTAGCTTAAGGGAATGTCTGTATGATTTTTGTACCATCACCCCACGTTCAGTTTTGCAAATATTTTCTTAGTGCTTCTCTTTATGGAGTTTGGTCTATATTTTTCTCAAAAGTTTTGTACTGATACACTAATTTTGTTTTCTTTAAATAGCCCTATAAAGCAGAGAGAGAAACATATTTGGTATTTATGAGAGGATTTTCAATGGTTTTTTACTTTTAGCTGTACCGTGACTAAGCATTATCGTCGAACTTTAAATATGATACTTATACCGGTTTTTTTTGTTAATTGTTTTTAATCCTATATTTAACCTATTTTGAACCAGCTGTTGTAGTGTCAGTTTAACTGGCATGGGTGGTTGGTGGGAATACCTATTTATCTGTTCCTTTACCATTGCTCCTTTCTCCTTACCTTCCTGTCATGTATATATTTTTTCAGCAATCTTTGAAGGTGTGGGTCTATTATATGTTTTTTTCCTCTATGACTAAAGTATACAGCTTATATTAATAAAGAAATTATATAGTAAATCTATCGTCTTTTTTCCTGTGGTTCTTAGCGTTGTCTAAAACGTTCTGTGTCAAAATCTTTTGTCTCTTTTTTTTTGAGAAATATTATTTTGCTTAGAATATACATACTGAGTCTTGCTCACAAGCCACTTCAGTTTTAGGCATGGAAAGGTGTGAATTACCTGCCACTAATGGATTATTTGTGCTGTGTTTGAAAATTTTAACAGAGCATGACCTGCTACTGGAACCTTTGACGCTATGGCTGAATTTTTTAAACACCCGCACAGATGTAAAGATCGTAAGTTTTTACCATTAAGTATATTTACTTTAGTTATTACGATTTATTTTGAACTCTTTATTAAATAACACGTTACCTATAATTTTCTACTTTTCATAAATAAATAAATTTTTGCATTCCGAATATGTACAATGGGTTATTATGAACTATTTGTTATCATCACCTACACTTACAATACCACAGAACTTTTGCGGTTTTCTGCAACACTGATACTTAAACTGTAATCTTTACTAATTTGTAAATACTCGATTTAGATACATGATTCAAAACATAATTCTTTACAACTAAAAACTACCTTGTTAAAAATAGTTTCTCTTTATCGTACTTTATATTTGCGGCTTTTTATATTTAACACACAAGTTTAAAAATATAATTGCAATATTCATATCGCCAAACTATTCGCTTTTGCATTATCCTCTGCGGTTTGTACACGGATTGCTTCGTCATGACCATCTTTGATAAATACTTTTGTTATACCTATTGACGCCTACCTAATTCAAATGACCGATTGGCCTAGTAGTAGTCTGGGCGTCTAGTTATGAACGTATGGGTCGCGGGTTCGAGTCCTACACATGGTAGAATTTTTTATTTAATAAATAATACTTTGATTAAAAACTGCCGAGGTTGTGGTCGGAATCTGGGGAAATTTGAGATACGGGGCTGGGGAAATTTGCCCAATTCTCCATAAGACCGAAACAGTTTTTTCCCTAGATCTGGGGGACAAAAAGTGGGCCTAAGTTCTACCTTTCTACTATTACTTCTACTAATTTATAAAATCCTTTTATTCTTACCTCAAGCTTAGTTTGGGTTTCTGCTGTCATTCCATTTCGTCTGCAATTTTCTATTATATCTGAGCGGGAATTTTCAAGAAATCGATTTCGGTTTTGCACTAGTTATATCTCTTATAAGTCTGTAATGGGCTGAAGAACAAAAAATAAAATAAATTTGATACTTCTCTAGAAATAAACAATTTTTTTTTCACTGCGTTTATTTCTCATAAGATAGACAAGGCGAAAAGCTCGGGTTCGTTCGAAAAAATATTCCGTCAAGATTTGATTGATAATTACTTATATTATGAGATACCCCAAATAATGTTAAAGAGGTCGCCCGGGCAAAAAATTTTACACATTTCTTTTAAACAGATTATAACAATCAAGTTGTTCGGCCCAGACAATTCTTTTTTAATTTTTTGGATCATTTTTAACACAATAAGTTACTTGTAGTTTTTCTGCAAACTTGATCGTTTTTCAAGCTAAATTTAAAACTAATGTTCTTTAAGCCTTGAAAATCGTAATTTTGCAATTTTTTCTGTTTTAAATAATTTTAAACTAGAAAACGATCAAGTTTACAAAAACTACAACAGACTTATTTGTTCAGAATAATCCGAAAAATTAAAAATTTTTTTTTTAATTTCCGGTCCGACAAAATTGATTGTTTGCAATTTCTTTGAAACAGAATTGTTTAAAAAAATTTGAACACTTCCTCGCCTAGGCGACCTCTTGAACATATTATGAGGTATCTTATGAGAATGATTATGCAAAAAAAAAGCTCATAGGAATATTTTTCCGAACAAACCCGAGCTTTTCGCCTTGTCTAATAGTACCTATATAAATGTTTTCGTTAGTTAATAAAAATCACTTACCACTTCTTTTCTCCAATGCATATTCTGCATTAGCTGAAAGTGCTAAAACAGAAAAAAAACAAAAAAAATTAATGGGAAAATCCCAGTAGTTGGTTATATACCATCGTTAAAAAAATATACAGAAGTTAAAACACTTCCACCATTGTATTTAGGTATATAAAAATATATAGTTAAAACTTTTACAAGTATCGTCAAAATTTATATAGTAGCATAACGTTTTCGATCTAATCAGATCATCTTCAGTGCCTTATGTAGTTGAAGCTAACAATGAATTTGTGGCTATGACATCCATATATGGGTTTACATCTTTCCAAAATTAAATTATATGGTGACTCTAGTTCGATGACATTGGATAAAATGTATTACTTGAGGAGCTACATGTCTCCCTGCTTGGTTTTTAACACGTGGTTCTTGTCAGTTAAAACGACACAGAGCCAGTTGGTCTCAAAGCAATATTAGTTGTCCATCCATTGCAGCAATATAAGTCAAAAAATAATTAATCTCTAGTAATTATACACGTATTTTATAAAAGAAGAAGATTTAGTCTATTAATATCTTAAAAAAAATAAAACAATTTTGACAATATTGCAAAATCATTTTGCAAAAACATGTCGATTTTTTGCTTAAAACAATAAGAATAACTTTTTAATGATTGCCTGCAGAGAAATTAATTTTTCATATTTAATTAGCTTGTATTTTTTAAAAATTTAAAAAGAAAAAAAGTTAAAATTTGGAACGAAGTTATTCCGTTTTTTTAATAATTTACAGCACCTTTGTTTAAAACAATTAAGCGATTTAATTAACCTTATTTCAAAGAATATTCTTTAAAGTTTGAATTTGCCAAATTCTAAAACGATTGCCTTTTATCGGAATCGTCCACAAAGCTTCAAAATGTGGTCCTTAAAATCGGGCGGCTTTGAAATTCGAACTAGCGATGAAGGGGATCTGTATCTCTAGTTCTTGTTTACAGATTTCAAAGTTTGTTTTTTTAATTTGTATGGACCTTTTGAGTACATTACGAATATGCACAACTAAAATAAATGAATTGTTAAAATATCCATCTAATTTCTTTATACTATTTTCTGTTTTCAATGTTTTATTCTTTTTTTATTAACATTTGAGGTAATTTTTATTGAAAAACATAAATTTTATTTAGTAATAGATAATTCTTTAATAAACAAAATAATTTGTTTGCAATAGATAATATATA
Organism: Diabrotica undecimpunctata; assembly: GCF_040954645.1. Lineage (NCBI taxonomy): Eukaryota > Metazoa > Arthropoda > Insecta > Coleoptera > Chrysomelidae > Diabrotica > Diabrotica undecimpunctata. Next base: position 102,126,157 of record NC_092806.1, read on the forward strand.
ATATAATAAGTTGAATTTTGCTGAGGATATTATTCTTGGGACCCCAAAAAAGATGCAAAAAATTTAATACTTTTACTCCCGGGGTTTCCTTTAAAACTTCCCTCGTAAAGGGGTAAAAACGCAAAAAAATCGAAAATATTTCAAATAAAAAATGTAGCCATAATAATTTTCAAGAAAAATATTTATTATCACTTTTATTATCACTTATTTATTATCACTCACGAGAATTTTAAAAAAATGCAGAAATCGCTCACTTTAAGTGTTAAAAACTTTTTAACACTAACTTTTTAACACTTTAAACTGAGTTTAATAACGGCAAAATACAAAAACTACATACGAAATCTGCACTTTTTACCTTTAAAACTCATCCTAATTTTTGTCGATAGGACACTTCGATCAAAAGATATCGAATTCTTACCGTGGAGCGGATACAAATTTTATTAAACATTGATTTCGCGCGTGTAAGTAACATTCAAAATCGACAGTTGCTTCAAGCGTTGTTTCTAAGAGAACAGTTCATTCTACACAGAAAGGGATAATTAACATTTTTGTTTATTTGTTTAAAATTATCTCAGCTTCATTTTTAATTTGAAACATTTTTTTCTGCGATGTACAGTTTCTTGGTAAATCGATAATATAATTTTTGAAACATAATTTTCGAGAATAATATAGTTTTCCAGTCAATCCACTTGGAATCTGTAGTACGGCCTGTAGATCGAAAGTAATTGAAACAAAATCCCGTTGTTCATTAGATCTTTTCTTATCATTTTGTTTTTTAAGATTACATACTTCTTTTCTTCTCTGATGTTCTCTGTAACTGTCTTCTAAATCCGATTTGTCAGTTGGATTAGCCCTATCATATGTATTACAAACTAAACATTGATTTTTTTAGCAACAAAAAAGCTTAAATTATAGTCGTTAGAAACTATTCTTTGATATGTAATTTCGCTAACACCTTCCAGTTTCTTCTGCTCACAGTCATTTATAAAAAGTTGGTACATTTTTCTTATACTTAAATTTTTGTCCAAATATCTACGCTTTGAACTTTGGCGAATATAATGTGGGCCCATGGTTGGAAAAGACTCAATATGAGCCTTCACGATTTTTCGGGTTTTACTGCTTGTTTTATTTGGCGGTGTATGCTTGCCTCTTTTATCCGTATCTGCATAACAGCCTAGAATATCAGTTTTTCTTACAACATCCTGTATTAACGACGCTGATATACAAAGTGTCTTACAAAAAAAATTCTCACATACCTGTATGTCTTGACAATTCAAAGAAAAGTAACACTTTTTTGGAAAATGCACGTGGTTTTTTAAACTTCAACGAACTGCAACGACTCTCTTTGGTGGCTCCGTTTTAATACGTGCAATACGAAAATGTTTCAGGCCTACATATTCTAACTTTCAATAATCACGACATAGTCTTTGTCTGTAATCTTCGCTGAAATAACTGGCACATTTGTAAAAGCACTTGAACAATTAACTGGTTTTGGCAATTTTGCTGGTCTATGGTCTTTTTTTTATCTCATAAGACAAAACTTCAGTACGCCTCCTTTTTGCGACCTTTATTACCCAATCTTTGGGGTTAACTTTTCTCCAACGTTTTAGTGGACGTACGTCTTTCCATACTTTGTCAAGAAGTAGATTTAATATCCAACTAGCTATTTCAGTTGACACTAAATTGTTCGTGGGTGCACCTATTTCAGTATCTTTTTTCTCATCATTTAGGCTATCAAAGACAGCTGTGTGTAAATCATATAGACTTCCTAGAGAGAGCGATCCCTCTTCACTTGGCTGATATGTGGGGTCTACATCTGAAAAGTCGCTATCAAAAATGGATTCCATCATTGAAACTATATTGTTCTCAGAATCATCAAGAATCGAACTGCTGTCTTCAGTTATTCTATCTGTGTATGTGTTATAAAGATCATTTATGGGTTTAGCTTAGTAACCATTTCTAAGTTTTAACTCAACCCGTTTTCAGGTAGAATAAAGTAAGTGTACTTAAAGGTTTTTACTAGTCGATATGAAAGAGAAATTTTAATAAACCATACACGTAAAATGTATTAATGACACTTATCACCTTTTTACTGAATATGGTTTGCAGTAGTAGAAATATATTGTTGTCCGGCATAATAATATATGTGGGTTTACTTTGTTTTACATGCAACAGAACTTTAATTTTATGGAAGTAAATAGCGATATATTGTTATATTTGAAAATGAAAAGTTGATTAGGTGTAACTTATTTGTTTATCACACAAATTATCTGCTGAATGGTAAGTCGTATCATTTATTGGGTTTTACCTGTATGTAGAGCGGAAAAAGCTGAGAATTTTGGTATACTTAACTCAATATTTTAAAATTTGTCATTTATCTGGTTTTCGCAGTATACCGACGATATGTTCCCGACTTAAAAATACTGGTATTTTCCTTTAATTAACTTTTTTTTAATATGGGTAACCAGATCTTACTACATTCTGCCGAGGAATTTGCCACACAATTGGTTTCATTTAGCATAATTTTTCCCTTTTTACCATCCGTTGCTTTTAGGACTATATTTTAATCATTCTATTGCACCCTATGTTCCTTATCCTATGCGTGTTTACATATTTGAGATCCAGTAAATTCTCTATTTTTAATATAAGATTGATGTTCATGTTTTCTAATTTAATGGCCTTGATGTTTTTCCTAATTAAAACTGATCGCATTTATAAGGTATCTTATAAATGCAATTCTTTGTCCTTTCTTTTTCATTGTTAGGTTTGGTTTTAGACAAAATAGATCTCAATGTGGTTGTTGTTTTGAATTTTGTTGAAATGTTGAATTTATTTTCTATCCTTTTAAGGTTTTCTGATAATCCTTTTATGTATGGTATTGTTATTTTCATCGTGCTAATCCTTGTGTTTGCTGTAGGATCTTGTTCTAAGTTCTTCTGTTCTATTCGGTCGATTGTTAAAAATTCCTTATTTACAAACGATAAAGGATAATAATTTTTTAATAAAACAGATGTTAATAAAACAGTTAACAAATGTTTTTCCTCCAAGAACGAATTTTCGTTGGTACCAGTCAATTTGGCTCTATCATATAAGGATTTAATGATTCCCTTTTTAATATTATTAATGTGATTTGATTTAAAATTTAAATATCTGTTGGTGTGTGTTGGTTTTCTATACACTTGTGTCTCATATCCAGTATCGTTCTTAGAGATACCGATATCGTTCTTAGAGAGCAAACTTCCAGCAAATGTAGAGTGTGTTATTATATTCCTTTTCCATAATAAATGTTATTGTCTCTTTTTTATCGTTTATATTATTTAGAAATGCGTCCAACAGCTCTGATGCATGAGGCCATATAGAGGAAACATACCCACATATCTACATATCTACATACCTCCACCATACTGTGGGTTTTAAATTTTGTTTAGAAATAATATTTATTTCAAAATTTTCTATAAATATATCGGCTAATAATGGAGATAAACTAGAGCCCATTGATAGACTTATTCCTATTTAAATGGTAATTACGCAAACATGCCACAAGAAAATAGCTTCAAAATAATATCTTTTATGATGTCTTAAAATTAATATTTTTGGCAAAATTCAGCTTGTTCGTATGATTTTTAGATCTCTTTGACTTGACGACTGCACTATTAAATTAATTTATTAGTTTTGGTTTATGTACTGCTTTCAAAATAAAAAAATCGGAAATAAACTAGATTTTATTTCTTCATAAACATGTTATTAGGTGAATTTAAAGCTGACGTTACAAAATCTTTTGCAGAAAAATTTTCAATATATTGTTTGTTTTTATTCTATTTAAAAATAATAATAGGTCCTCAAAATCAGCCGACTGTGAAACTCGCGGGAGCGATGAAGGAGGAAGTTCCAAATCATTTCAATCGTACTAAAATCAGCAAACAAGGTTTAAACGCAATTAATTGAGATGGTAAATTCAGCAAAGTCAGTTAGTACCGATCCATAAATAGACCTTCTTGTACTAGAGTTTTTATTACAACAAATTACCTGCTCTTTCAAAACTGGCTGCAAGAACTGTGGTGCGATATAAATCTTCTTCACTATGCACAAAGGAGACAGCTGTGCAAAAATTAGTCTTAGTTTAGTTTAGCCGATAGTTTACAAGACCTGGAAAGATTTATAAGTAAAATAATAATGTGTAGTAGGGAGTAAAGACTCTCGCTCAATATCAAAAAGACGAAGTTTATGAAAATTTGTAAAAACAACCATAATACTATCGAAATCTTGACAGTAGAAGGCCAGCAGATCAAAATAGTACACTTACCTAGGAACACTTATAACAGAAAATAATGACTACACTGCAGAAATCAAAGTCAGAATCGAAAAAGCACGTTCTAATTTTATGAAAATGAAAAAGGTCCTATGTGGCAAAGATTTAACATTAGCTCTTAAAGTACGCCTAACAAAATGTTACGTATACAGTGTACTATACTATGGAGTGGAATCATGGACGTTAAATCTAGACACAATGAGACGACTTAACGCCTTTGAAATGTGGACCTATAGAAGAATTATGAGGGTTTCCTGGGTAGATAGAGTTACGAACAATGAAGTACTGAAAAGAATGGGTAAAGAGAAGGAAATTGAACTAACAATTAAAGAAAGAAAGCTACAGTATCTTGGACATGTGATGTGGGGCGAGAAGTATGGCATCCTGCGACTCATAATGCAAGGAAAGATAGATGGCAGAAGAATCATCGGAAGAAGACGAATTTCAAGGCTCAAGAACCTGAGAGAATGGTTTAGATGTAGCTCAAAACAACTTTTTAGAGCTACTGCCTCAAAAATTAAAATAGCTATGATGATTGCCAACCTTCGTAGCGGAGATGGTACCTGAAGAAGAAGAATGTAGTTTATAAATGTAGTAGACAGTTTAGAAACAAGTTCAGATGAACCGACTCAAAACTAGTGCTTGGGAAACGAGGATAATTTTAATGAAATTGTAGATGATGTACTGTCTTAAAAAAATTTAACTTCTTAATGTTTCAACTGTTACAATAAATGTTAAACTTCTACATTATTACTGTTTGTGTAAATTATAAATGAATATATACAGGGTGAGTCATGAGGAAATGTACATATTCACACATCTTATAAAGGCCCCTAAGGGAAATAACAAATGACATTTTGATGAAAATTTTGATACGTCATAACTTTTGAACGGTAAATTTGATGTGTGTCATATTTTGATGAACGTTACATTCCTACCGGTTTATTTAAACTAGAAAAAAATCATCTCCGGCTTAAAAAAATGAGTCTGTTTTGTTCATAACCAAAATTTCACCCTTTGTGCGGCTTTCGAAAACTCTTATAAAATTTTTATAAATTTAATTTTCTTCTTAGAGTGCCATATCCCTACGGAACGTCGGCGACTACCATGCTTATAATATTTTTATACTGATCTCGGTCTTGCGCTACGTGTAGCAATTGGTCCGCTGTCAAACCTGTCCACTGCCGCAAATTCTTCAACCAAGAGAGTTTCTTCTGTCCTATCCATTTCTTTCCTTCGATTTTACCGTTGAGAATTAGCCGAAGGAACTCATATCTTGGTCCTCTGATTATATGTCCAAGATATTCTAGTTTACGCCTCTTAATAATATTTAATAGAGTTCGTTGATGTCCCATTCTTCGAAGAACTTTTTTGTTTTCAGCTAGAATCACAGTATCGTCGGCGTACCGTATATTGTTAATTATTTCTCCTCCTATGATAATTCCTTTTTGATCTTTTATAAGCTTCCCTAAATAGATTCTCAGAATACACGTTAAAGAGGGTGGGAGATAGTATACAGCCTTGTCTTACGCCTCGTTCAATACTGATTGGCTTTGATTCTCTGTTGTTGGTATTAATAATGGCTGTTTGGTTCCAGTAAAGTTTGGCAATAAGTTTGATGTCTTTCTCATCTAGTTGGATGCTCTGCAAGGCGGTAATTAGTCTCGTATGCTGAACGCGATCAAATTAATAATAAATTAAATAAACAGACGTATATATTTAATGACATAATTTGTAATTAAAAAAATTAAACTTGACTATAAATGATATATTTATCCAAGTGAACCATCGATATAAAAAAATGTAACTTTTCATGAAAAAATTAATGTTTTTAAACAATCATTTAATTTAAGATTTAACCAGCAAACCGGACCTGATTCAAACTAGAAAAAAAAAGGATCAGGTTTAAAAAAATTAGTTCGTTTGGAGCAAAAATGTGGGGAAAATAAATATAGCATTTAATTGCCTGTTAATAAAATTCTTATTACAGTTTTTAGTAACCGTATAAAGGGTAACATTTTTGCTATAGTAAAAACTGATTTTTTTTAAACCAGACCTGATATTTTTCTCGTTTGAATAAACATGGTGCGTAGGTGGTCGTAGTGTAACGTAGATGACTTCTCCTATATCAATTGAATAAAATTTAATAATAATTTTATGATATAAAAAAAATAATTCAATTTAATTTCAAATAATAAAAAAACAATTTATTGAAACACTTTTTGCAAATAATTCTATAAATTCAGTTATTTATTCATTTAATGGCATGTTTATCAAGAAATAAAACCTAGTTTATTTAACATGTTATATTTCCAAGGTAATACATAAACCAATACTATTTTTAGAAAAAATAATTGAATAGTATAATTTGTTTTTTCAGAAAATTTAATATAAATAATTTATTTGCAAAGTGTATTGAAGAAGTATTTATTATTTTTTTATTGGCATAGACTAGGTGTCAATCAGTCAGTTACAACATAAAAATTTTATGACCGTAAAGTTCATAAAATATCAATAACGAAGAGCAGAGTAATAATATGCTTTAAGAGCTTTCAGCATCATCAGTGTGTTCAAAAAACAGTACACATAATATAATTCAATACACTTTTTTTTTGTATTATCTCCTTTTTATCTATTTTTACATACAAACAAATTGATGAGGTTCTTAGAGTTCCACAGCAAACTCTTGAGCAGCTATCTACTCAATCCGATAGCTGCTCTGCTATGGACTGTCCAACTTGCTCACCAAAATTTTGCATATACATATAATTTTTTGATAGTTGACACTACAAGACTATTTTGGTACTTGACAGAAATTTTACTAATGCATTATAAATTCTCTCATTTTCATTATATACGAGACTAAGGATATTCAACGGGGCCTGTACAATAAGATCATGTAATTGTTAAAAAAAATTGATCTGTTTCATCCTTATATTTTTGGCATTTGAAAAAATATGATCTAAGTCACCTTTTTTGTCATAGTTTTGACAAAGATCACTTTCGAAAACATGAATTTTATGTAGATGTGTGGGATAATAGGCGTGGCCAAATCTGCGACGTGTGATAGTTGTGATATATTTTCTCGAATAATTATATGGCTGGAACTACGCTTTATTCGGTATTTGATTTTGTATACTGCAGTATTTAGAAGGTTTGGTATAAGTATGTTGTGACCAACATTCGTTCCAAATATTGAGATGTTTAATCATAAACATTTGAATTTTACCATAAAGATTACCTCAAATATGAAATATAATATAAACCTCAAATACAAAACAATTAAAAAATAAAAAAAAATCGTTTAACCCTCTGTTAGGCACAATGTAAACTGAGTCACGGTTGTTCACGCGGTCTACGATTGTAGACCATTTTATTTATATTATTAAACATAAAAGTTTCATAGTTTCAACAATAATACTGCATTAGGTATATTTGTTGAATTATTGTTAATGATACTGACCAGTTTTTATAACAAAAGGGTTACTTGTTTCTTTACTAGACAATAAAAGGACTACTCCATATATTTTAAAATGTTTATTAACCATTAAAATTATTTTGCTTTAATAAGAAATTTAGTGTAAATTTGACAAAAAAAGAATTATTTTACCTAACAAGACTTAGAACAAAATCACCCAAAACACATAAATAAAAGTATTGTTAAAAGATTGTATGACCTAGAGACTACAGAAAATCATTGCAGATTTCTTTCATGTGATTTTTGCACTTCACACAAGACTTTCTAGAAGATTTGTTTAAATTTAGAGGACAAACATGGCAACGCCCGATATAATTCTGTGGTCGCACATGTGGGTGAGGGGGATTATTTTCTATGTTTAGCAGAGATTGAGCTCGCTTCCCCATTTCTCTTGACAACCGAGGAATTGTTGATCTAACTTTAATTTGTAGTCGGATTAATTCCCAAGCACATTTTTCAAAAAAGTTACTGCGTTTTATTTTTTGTTTGGGATGATTAGCCTTATACACGCAGAGAGCATTTATGCTAGAACTATTCAATAAATTGTAAAACACAACCATTGGCCAACATCGTATACTTCTTGCTACGCTATAATTCTGACACAATTTATCTACCATATCCACGCCGATTTTGGTGTTGTTATAATCAGTAATCATTACAGGCATAAGTTTGATGAGATTCTGAGAACGGATACGAACTTGTACATTAGATCTATGCTTTTTCCATTTAGTCACCCTGTATTTTCCTATGTAAAAATTTGAAGAACCTGCTTTACCAGAGTCGTCTGACGTTCTTTTATCTTGGGCCAATTTCTCTTGTTGCGATGTTTCTAATTCAGAGGCTGTTTCGTGATCACTCCTTTCTCATCATCACAGTCTTCTTCTTCCTCACTTGATATCGCCTAAAACCATCGATACCAAACTTCCAGGTCGTACCTTCGTTCCACCCGTCTTCTTTTATTATCAGACATATTATTATCTAAAATATATCACAGTAACTACAAGTGTACCAAATGGTAGTAAATAAAAGTGTCCTTGAATTTTAAAAACAATAGAATAGAATCAAATATCTGCAATATAGCCAGATGTTGTAACGTCGGTGGACATATGGTCTACAATCGTAGACCAGTACTGTTCTATGCTTGACAATATACTCAACTGAAGTGCCGAACGCAAATAAAACCATAATCTAGAATAAGACGCCCGTTAGCAACAGCTGAGATGCACGCACATGTAAGAGAAAATTACAGAGACAAACAAGTGTTCGAAAAGAGGTGGTCTACGATTGTATTACGATTGTAGTACGATTAAGAATTCCCACTATACCGCAGATCTGGCAACCCCTATTTCAACTTCGGCAATTTTCCTTGCAACCGTCGCCGAAAGAACAGTTCTCAGTTTATTGATAACATTTACAGCAACGTGTTCTATGTCGAAGGCTGTTGTGTAACAGTGAAATTTGTAGTGAATCAAGTAAGCGAGGAACATTTAATATCATCCTTTTAACGTAATATGTAAGAAGTACACTTGAAACAATTGTTAATCTTAAGAAACATTATAATAAACTATTAGAGGAGCTCGTATTATTATATAAAATTAGGCGCGAAATTATTTATTTATGGGGCCAATAACTAATCCGTAATAAGAACACAAAATGCAGTAATAGGCCACCCGGTCAACAACTGCATTTTTACTTTTCAGTTTAACAGTACGTGCGGATAATAATTAAGCATTAAATGCACATTTTAAAAAGTTTTTTTTGCAACATTTTTGTTCAGAAATTTATGTAAACAGTCGTTGGCCGGGGCCAATAACGATAATAAAACAGGGGCCAATCACTATATATGCTCTGTTTTTTATTAGCTACCTATTCACATTTACAAAATAAAAGTTTTGAACAAATATATTTTTGCAATCAACGCTTTAAGTTCGTGTATACAGACGTTTACTGAATGTTTTATTGTCGTTGCAGAATGCCTAAAACGTCTGAAAACGAGAATTATGTTAAAATATATACAGAACAAAGTTTACAAAAAGCGATTGAAGCTGTAAGAAAAGGATTGCCAAAGGAAAAATTTGTAAAAAAATCACACGGTCCTCTTCCTGTCTTATTGTTTAAACAAGAAAAACGATTAGTGGAGTGGATACTCGATTGCCACCGCAATGGAATTCCAAGAAGATCCGAAGATATCCAAGTATCAGTAAAACAGTTCCTAGATGAATCATCTCGTGAAAATCCTGTTGTAGACAACTACCCTGGAACTGGTTGTTGATAACAACATAGATATCATGAATATTTCTATTATATTTAATACTGATGAACTAGAAACCTCTAATACAGTACCTGAACCGGATGGTACAATTGCTAATTATTTACAATATTTTAATACGACAGAAAGGAAAGGTGTGAAACAGACCGATAGATCATCTTTTATACTTTCTTCAACAATGTGAAGAGAAACCCAGGACAACAAAGAAAAAGAAAAACAAAGAAAAATCGAGAAACAAAAAACAAAAGACGAGAAATAGAAAATAAGAAAAAGAAGAGAGAAGCTGTAAAACTTGATAAAGAAAATCAAAATTTTAAAAAACAGAAACAAAACAAAATACAAGAAAATAAATAAAGATGAAAAATGATTTAAATGAAAGTAGTAAAGTTCACATTTTATAAGATATTAAAATTAACAAAGGCCTGTGCTCTGAACTAAGTAAAATTGAAAAAGTAAAAAGAAACTTGTCTTTTGATTCTGTGGAATCTAGCATATCCAAAATTGCGACTCCAAATGTAAATTCATTATCTTATCAGTCTTTTGACAACGAGCCTTTAAATAGTGGTTTGTGTTTTTCATGTGTACTTAATATAAATTTCACATTACTTGGTATCAAATGTAATTCTTGTACTAGGTCTTATCACCTTAAATGTATCGAGAAACATGCGTTGCACAAATCAAACGTTAATATTTTTACATGCAAAACTTGTTTAAATAATGCGAAACATATAAAAAATTTACCTTTTTAATTTAAGTCATTAAAAGGATAAATTGAAGCGATATGAGATGTAGAAACTCTATAAACATGTCTAGAATTTGATCTAATATTTTTGTTGCTAAACAATAATATTATACTTTTTATAGCTTCTTTAAGAGAAATAATGGCTTAAGAGGCCAATAACTATATCGCTTACCCTACCAGATTTTGAGACATTTTAAAGATTTTTGAATAACTGTTATTTTTGTTTATTCATAATTTCAGACTTATTTTGTTACTTTCTAAGCAACGAATAAGGATAAAAACATTTTTAAAAACGCTGTTTTAAATGATTTCTATATGACTTGTGAGTTAACTACTCTTAAATTGTTTCAAATACATCATTTTTAGCTAATAGACGAAAAAGCAAAAAATTTACGTTTTTTTTTCAACCTAATTTGTTAATAACTAATACAAAAAGTACAAAAATGTAAGAAACATGCAGTTTATTGTTCAGGTTGAGGTCCATGTTACTTAAAATAACTGACGTTTGCCTGGGGGGTCAGTGTCACGGGAAAAATCCTTATTCCATTTCAAATAACTGTTTTATAAGAACAGCTGAATCTTTATCCTGAGAAATTTAAAGAATATTCTAAGATGAATCAGCAAACTTTAGATACTGTGAAAATTGTTGGTCTGAATGTAGAGAAACAAGACACTGTATCAAAAGGCATTTTTTTAAGAAGAACGTTTATTGATAGCCTTGATGTAAGTATGCTGTACAATATATAATGAAAATCAGTTTGGATTCTACAACACTATTCATTAGTATTAATATTTTGATAATCCGCTGCAACTGCCAAATCTTATCTGCAAAAGTAGATATTCAGACAAATTTGGACTTGAAAAATAGGAATTTAACGTACATCTATTTTCAATAATTGCTTTGCGTACATTTTCCTTAGTACGGGTTTTGACGTTAGATTCTGAGAAAAAGTATGTCGGTATTTTGATGTCTGCATCTTTAAGCATGTAATTTTATAAAAATTAATGAGAAAATCCCAGTAGTTGGCTGTATACCATCGTTTAAAAAAACATACAGAAGTTAAAACACTTCACCATTGTATTTAGGTATATAAAACATATAGTTAAAACTTTTACAAGTGTCGTCAAAATTTATACAGTAGCAGCATAACGTTTTCGATCTAATCAGATCATCTTCAGTGCTTTATGCACTTGAAGCTAACAATGAATTTTTGGCTATGATATCCATATATGGATTTAAATCTTTCCAAAATATGTTGACTCTAGATCGATGACAATGGATAAATTTAATACTTGAGGAGCTACATGTTTCTCTGCTCGGTTTTTAACACGTGGTTCTTGTCAGTTAAGATGACACAGACCTGTGTTAAGATGACACAGACACTGGCTGAGGTGACAGGAATATAATTTAAGAAGACAGCTAAACATGACAAAGTATTGGTGTGTTCCGCGACTAATGTCATTTTTAAAAATTATAAAATTTTATTTTGTTGTAATAATACCTAATATCGTACTAACGAACCTTTAATTAAAATTTATTCTGTTTAAATGATAGAAATTTTTTCCTTTAAATCTGCAAATCTCTATTATTGAAAAAACAACAAGTGAGTTATTAAATTAGTGGAATTATAGTTTGAGGTTGAATCTATGACATCATAAGTGGTATGAAAATTGATTGATATTGAAAATGAAAGAAATTATTGATGTGGTACTATCCAATGAAATTGAAGTTAAAAAATTTTTTTGTTTAAATTTGGGTAATGGTGGTTGCCTAACAACAGTAAGAGACCTGGTGTGTAAATCTCTGAGAGTTTGAAAATTTTTTTATTATTAATTATTAAAATGAATTAGTAAATTAGCTATTAAAATTTTTATGAGATAATATGATAACAGAATATGATATTCTAACTATAATTATATTGTAGTTTTGATGGTGTTAATATAATATTGCCATATTGTGAAGTATGTTAAAATGAATATAAATGCAGTTGAGAAAGAATGAATGAGAGTATTAATATAGGAAAGAGGAAATGTAAAATGTTGGCTGAGTAATGTACAGCAGCAAGAATAAATTGGATACTATGTTGTTGTGAACTACATGGACAAAGTTAGATAATTAAGTATGTAAATGGAAAACCAGACAAAATAATATGTGTGAATATGTATTAGAGAAAGAATGAAATAATAGAGACTATATGTTCAGTTAACTGTGAGGGGATTAGATTGACTTGTGAATTTTATTTACCTTTTTTTGTTTGAGCTATACAATGGAATCATTACCAGCCAGGAAAGGACTCGGACCAAGCATCCGAATCTGTCATTTAAATATAGAAGGTAATGAGTAGCAGTAAATGTGAGTACCTTTAAAAGGTACTCATTGAAAATAATATCGACGTGGTCACAATTCAGGAAACACATAAAGAAAACGAAGAACAAATTCTTGCTAGAGAAAGAATAACATGGATATGATTTATTAAGTGCAACTTACCATCCAGCTTATGAAGTAGTAACCTATGTTCGAAAGAAAATAGAAAATGCACAAATATGTTCTACGTCAGACATAAATAACATTCATACGGTTACTATACAAATTGGTGAAATTACTGTCAGCAATATTTAGGAACCACCGGCAGTCCTATGTTCAGACCTATGTTTTGTTTCCACAAATAAAAACAATAAACCACTGGCAGCTTCACGTACATGACTTCTAGATTTTCCACATAGCCAACATAGATCAGCTGTAATAGAAATTGGCATCAAAATACCAATATTATCATCCTTTCCTTGACCTAGGTGGAACTTTCAACACGTGCAAACTACATAATATTTGTTGGCGCGGTTATCTTTACAGTAAAGAAAACTATACCTAGAGGATATCGTAAAGAGTATGTCCCAGTACGGGATGAAAAATGTGAGAAATTGTATCAAGAATACAACAAAAGCCAAGACAGAGAAATTGCACGAACTACTGCAGCTAGACGGCAATAATGGATTTAAACTGTGAAAAAATTAGACTTTGGTAAATCAAGCAGAAAGGCATTGTTTTTTTTTACTTAGAAACCTTGGTAGTAGCAGACTTCTAACTAAAGATAAAGTACCAATAGCTCCCAACAGAGTAGGCTCCTAGTCTGCCTTTAACTCTACATGCCCGCCTACATCTGAATAATCTGACGAGTTTACTCCAGAAGAAATTATTTCAGCACTATTAGGGCTGAAACAGCTGTACTGAGAATAATTTAAAATAAATTTTGTGGAACTGTTAGAAACAAAAGTTTTCAGTATTTTATTGTTGGATAAAATGAATTTTCATCAAGTAACGGTCGAAATCCATCACTTACATTTACTTACCACAAAGTGTGCCAGTTATTTTCCAGGAGCCTATTTTGTGGAATTAAATGTATGTGTTATCGCTATTTTTGGTTATAGAATTCTTTAGAGGTAGGCCACTTTATGCATGGATATAAAGGCAATAAGAATTATAACAGTTGGGTCGCCCATTTCGGTTTAAGATAATTAAAGTTTTTTGTTTTTTCGTTTTAATTTATAAAAATTTTTCATTTAGATATTACATTTAATAATGTATTTTTTACTTTTGTAGAAATGTAGGAATAAAGAAACAAAAGCTTATATGGTAGTTTTTCATCTTTTTGATATATCATAGATTTCTTCAAGAGATTCTGAAGTAAGCGCTTAATAAAAGAAGAGTCGTCCTTAGTAACTATGTGAAGGTTGTGAAGGAGTTATAACTAGTGTTAAGATAGGTGTAGAAGATAATGATAAATCTTGTGTAAAAGTATGTGTATCTGGGTTAACTCTTAAGTCATGATTTATTTTTAACAGAGTTGGAGTAAAGAAAGAAATTTCATGGTGATTTTACCAGGTACTTAATGTATGGTAGTGATGTAGTATTAAAAGGAAATATTAAAAATAATTTACAACAAAAACTGAAATAGTAGAGAAAATCTCCCGACGAAAAATAATTAAAGCATAGTAGGACAAAAACATTATTAGAATTATTTAAGTTATTTAAAGAAATATGAACCAAAAAACAAATTCCACACAATGGAATTAAGGGATAATGATTAAATTGACAAAAACGAGAGATATTCGGAAATGCAATAATTAAAGGCCAACAAGACTATTACAGTACCATATTATAACATTATTATCCATAATATTACAGCATTATTATAGTCAATAACATTGTTACTACTAGAGTCTTAAAATTTTTTACAAAATTATTATTGAAAAAAATTTTAACCAAAAATTTGTTAAGAAATTAAAAGATATCCAAGCCAGATTCACGGGAAATTTTGGACCATATAAGATGTATCCTGAAAAGTTTCTTGGAAAAGACTACCGAATACGAAAAGAAAACATATATCAGCTTTGTGGACTTTGACAATGTGTTCGATAGAGTAGACCCGAAAAGTATTTAAAAAATAATAAATATCTAGATATCTATATAACAAAAAAGGTATCAGCCTAATTAAAACATTCCACAAAAATAGAACATAATGGAAGGTTTACAGAAAACAAAAAAATAGAAACAGTCAAACAGAAAAGCCTATGGTCTCCGATGTTAATTGCCGTGACGATAGATTAGACGGCGAGAAAAATGGAAGATCAAAAAACGTGAGTAACATGGAATATGATAGGGAAACTGAAAAATTTCACGACAAAATGATATTTAGAAAATTCGAAAAGTTACAAGATCTTGGACGGGGTAGGCGAACAAGACTAAAAAATATCTGTTTAAAGACGTTTGGGCAGTACCTGTCAGTAAATAGGATAGCTATTAATTTATATGTCCCAACATAGAAAAATATAGAAATAATAGAATAGATATAAACTTATAACTAGTGCAGCCGACACAGACAAAAATAATGACGATGATGATGGTTTACCTTTCGTAAATAACGTATAGATAAAATAGATTATTATATCTGTGGTTATATTAATTCTTCGATGTAGAAAATAAACTAAAAATAAAAAAAAAATAAATATAAATTTAAACTTACCGATGCACAATAGAATTGAAGTAATACAAAATTTCATTATATTGCGGTAATTGTAAAACTTAATTATACCGAAAATATGTATGAATTTGAATTTATATTACTCTTGTTGTGCTATTTTGTTTTAATCTACACAAATGGTAACCTTTGATAACTTTGATGATATTTATATAATATTTATATTTATTATGTTATATAAATAATATTATTATTTAAAATAAATGTTTTCTTATTTACAAAAGATACTTCGTCAACTATGACCAAGGGTACAGGAACACTAATATTAGATAATATAATATATGCTAAATAAATAATAATAATATTAATTAATATTTAAATGCAAATAAGCCACAATTAAAGGTTAAAGTAGGTTTATTGACGTTTTAATTTCCACTTCGGAAATCGTTCTCAAAATACAAACATTAGTAAATTAAACAAATTTTGTTTTTCTGCTACTTGCTGAAAAAAATTCTTCTAATAATTTAATTTTATCTGACTCATATATATTGACAATTCAGACATACATTATACATTTTCAATTAGACGACTTTAAAATGATATTGCCAATATTGTTGAGTTGCGTTCCTGGGACGACTTTACTTGTAAGATAGTTCATTCGATTACATGAAATCAACTTTAACTTTAGAATATCTGTCAGAAAAAATCATAGCATGTAATTTGTCTTTAAAAAGACAAACACATCCCGTGATGACAGTAAAAATCTCCTGTTAGTTATTCCGTAGTAAATTATGAAGGAAAAACCAGGAAAAAAAACCTCATAATACTATCCCGACATGGTAAGTATTTGGTGGTGCATTTAGTTTATTTTCAATAAACACCAAATTCTGATTTTATATGTTTGTTATTTAAAAAACATAAATGATGTATCCTCTCTATGTTGCCGACTTACTAATACTGGTATTTTCCTTTTAATAACTTCCTCTTTTAATATGGGTAACCAGATCCTACTACATTCTGCCGAGGAATTTGCGACATAATTGGTCTCATTTAGTACAACTAGAGCCGCTTTTTTTATTTTTCTCTTTTTACCATCCATTTCTTTTAAGACTATATTTGAATCATTCCATTGAACCCTCTGTTCATTATCCCATGCGTGTTTACATATTTGAGATCTATCAAATTCTCTGTTTTTGATATAAGATTGATGTTCACTTATTCTAACATTTAATGGCCTTGATGTTTCACCTAAATAAAACTGATCGCATTCACAAGGTATTTTATAAATGCAAATTATTTGTCCGTTCTTTTTCATTGTTAGGTTTGGTTTTAGACAAAATAGATCTCAATGTGTTCGTTGTTTTGAATGTTGTTGAAATGTTGAATTTATTTCCTATCCTTTTACGTTTTTCTGATAATCCTTTTATGTATGGTACTGTGTACTACAGCATACAGCATACTTGTGTATGCTGTAGGATCTTATTCTAAGTTGTTCTGTTTTATTCGATCGATTGTTGAAAATTCCTTATTTATGAACGATAAAGTATAATTATTTTTTAATAAAACAGATGTTAAATTTTTTTACTCCAAGAACGAATTTTCGTTAGAACAGCTGACTTTGGCTCTATCGTATAAGGATTTAATGATTAACTTTTTAACATAAATATTGTGATTTGATTTGAAATTTAAATATCTGTTGGTATGTGTTGGTTTTCTATACACCTGAGTCTCATACCCAGTATCGTTCTTGGAGATTAAAACATCTAGGAAATGTAGTGTGTTATTATATTCCTTTTTCATGGTAAATGTTA
This sequence comes from Diabrotica undecimpunctata, assembly GCF_040954645.1. Taxonomy (NCBI): domain Eukaryota; kingdom Metazoa; phylum Arthropoda; class Insecta; order Coleoptera; family Chrysomelidae; genus Diabrotica; species Diabrotica undecimpunctata. Next base: position 102,143,742 of record NC_092806.1, read on the forward strand.
TTGTCTCTTCTTTATTGTTTATATCATTTAGGAATGTGTCCAACAACTGTGATCCATGAGGCCATATTGAAAATACATCGTCTACATATTTCCACTATACTGTGGGTTTTAAATTTTGTTTGGAAACAATATTAATTTCAAAATCTTCCATAAATATATCGGCTAATAATGAAGATAAACTAGAGCCCACTGCTAGGATAGGAAAAGGATTAAAATTAAAACTTGAACAGGAAATAAATTAACATTAGAACAACATTCAAAACAACAAACACATTGAGATCTATTTTGTCTAAAACCAAACCTAACAATGAACAAGAAAGGACAAAGAATTACATTTATAAAATACCTTGTGAATGCAATCAGTTTTATTTAGGTGAAACTTAAGGCCATTAAATGTTAAAATAAGTGAACATCAAACATTTTATATCAAAAATAGAGAATTTGACATATCTCAAATATGTAAACACGCATGGGATAATAAACATAGGGTTCAATGGAATGATTCAAATATAGTCCTAAAACAAACGGATGGTAAAAAGAGAAAAATCAAAAAAGCGGCTCTAATTATGCTAAATGAGACCAATTGTGTCGTAAATTCCTCGGCAGAATGAAGTAGGATCTGGTTACCCATATTAAAAGAGTTAGTTATTTAGTTAGAAAAGTTATTAAAAAGAAAATACCAGTATATAGAGGATACATCATTTATGTTTTTTAAATAATAAACATCTAAAATCAGAATTTGGTGTTTATTAAAAGTAAACTAAATGCACGACCAAATACTTACCATGTCGGGATAGTATTATTAGGTTTTTTTTTTTCCGGTTTTTCCCTCATAATTTACTCTGGAATCACTAACAGCAGATTTTTACTGTCATCACGGCATGTGTTTGTCTTTTTAAATACGAATTAAATGCTATGATTTTTCTGACGGATATTCTCAAGTTAAAGTTGATTTCATGTAATCGAATGATCCTACAAGTAAACTCGTCCCAGGAACGCAACTCAACAATATTGGCAATATCGTTTTAAAGTCGTCTACTTTAAAATGTATAATCTATGTTTGAGTTGTCAATATAAATGAGTCAGATAAAATTAAATTATAAGAAGAATTTTTTTCACCAAGTAACAAAAAAACACAATTTGTTTTATTTAGTAATGTTTGTATTTTGAGAACGATTTCCGAAGTGGAAATTGAAACGTCAATAAATGTAATTTAACATTTAATTGTGGCCCATTCCCATTTAAATAGTAATTACTTTTAACATGCCACAAGAAAATAGCTTCAGAACAATATTACTAATTATATTACTTTGTAGTATGACACATAGGGTAGCAGGTACAGTGATTGCCGCTTAAGTAATTGCCAATTTAGTTAAAATTGTAAATTGGTAACTTTTAAATTGAAATATTTTGTAAGGGTTTTTTAATAGCAATGAAACATCAAGTTTTATAAAATCTAATGTTATTTTAATTAGAAATAATAATGTATATCAAAAATAACCACAACAACTCTTACAGAACTGCACAGTTATTGGCCATACAAACATAGTTATTGGCATATAGAATTACAGTCATCGTCCATTCATAAAATGCCTAATTTTCTGTTTTTGTTTGTGCAGATAAGGCACACAAAACTATTTAAGTTTTCCATTTTTTGTTGTTTCTTTGCACAAGTACCAATATGATAGCCTCTAACGCAAAATAGATATTTTATTTCAACTTTTGATTTATTTTATTATAATGACAAGAATAACACAATCCTGTATACAAAAGTTTATTTACAGGTGGGTTGGTGTTTTTTGATTGTTTCACCGTTATATCTGAGTGAATTTGTATTTTTTATGTTATGGATATACCTCAGATTCAAAAAATAACTTTTTTAAGCCGACTCATCAGTACATTTTTCTTTGCTGTTTTCCAAATTTGTACATTTGCTTTGGGATATATTCTTCAAATTTTATGAATTCATATTATTGCCAGCATCAAAAAATATGTTATCAATTGTGAGTAGATTAACGTTTTCCCTACAGAATCAGGAAATTGGTTACGTGACCATTCTTGTTTTTTTTTTGAGATCTAAATCACTTCTGGTATATAACTTCACTTTTCAAAGTACGGCTTTTAGTTATGTGATCAATATGTTTATCTGTTTTTAAAATATTTGTATCTGCAATATTACCTATATTTACTATAACATTTTTTTTTTATTCTTCACAACAGCTTGACTTTTTTTGCTCCCGGGATTAACTCCTATAGCCATTTTTTATATTACTTTTATTTAGTTCTTTTTAGTACTTTTAGTTTCCCTTTTTTTGACTTTTATGGTTTGCTTTGCGTTAATTCTCTTTTGTTTTTGTTCTAGTTTAATTTTTTCTCGTTATGCTTCTTCTTCAATTTTACACTTGTCTGCATTTTGACGATCTGAAGAAGTGAGCACGAAAGGCAACCTCTCTGTTTGCTTTTTGCACTTTCTTTCTGGGGTTTTTTACCAAAAAAATAATAATTTTCGATTGAGATATCAATTTCTTTAGATAATGAGTTGTCTCGATTAACTAAAGGCAGATTATTAGATGTCAATTGAATATCTAAAGTCATTGTATCTTCTGTAACATCTTTTAAATTATATGTAATATCACCATATTCTGGAAGGTGAACTCAAAAATCTAAAAGTAGGTTTTCTTCTGCAATAACAGAAATATCTTGTACGTTGCATGTGATTTAATTGCCACCTACAAAGTTAAGTGTAACATGTGAAGATATATGGGTTACTGAGATGATAGAGATATATTGTACATCATCTGTGATTCCACCTGTCTCTGTAGACTTAATCGTGAGTAGATCTATGATATTTTGAAATAAATTAAATATTTTAAAGAGCAATTTTAAATCTTCATTTAGTTTTTCGCAATAACCAAAACCTAGAAGTTCTAATATTTTTCGGCTCCATCTGTGTGTGTTGTTACATATGTTATTGATTTTGTCATAGAAATAGTGTGATTAAAACCTTTATTCGGGTCTTTGATTTTTCCTAAATATTTGAAATAGTTTAGTGCTTCAGGGTTCCATGGATACAATATAGGTGCTTTAAAGCCATTAATTATGGAATTTAATTTTAGTTGACTAATGGCGCTATTTAGTACCAATGCAAAATTCTCTTTGGTAACTACTGAGTTTGGGTTTTCGCGTCTAAACTTTATTACTGCCCGGTTAAAATTTGCCTTTAATGGTTTAAATGCAGCAATATCTACATGTTGTATAATTTTGGTTGAATTGAGATATAATGCCACTAGAATAATTTATACCTTTGAACATAATTCATTAGTTTGAATGATTAGGTGAGTTTTATCTCCATCAATGGACAAAATGACTGGAAATTTAGTGTTTTTCGCAATTTCCTATGTATTGATAGAAGTATTCATTCTTTATCCATCCCGTAGCGCTATATCCTATGCCCCATACTCGCGGAACGAAATTTAGAAGATTGCTTAGAATTCATTTATAAGGTTAAATAATCATTGGTTCTGTTATTTCTCCAGATGCTGCAAAGGTAAACGTTACCGTCAAATAAACTTTTAAAGTCTATATCCATTTTTTGCTTCCCTTTACATCCAACACTGACCTGTTTATTTTTGAGATACAAGAGGAAGCAGGTTTTATCGTTATTTAAAACATGTGAAGGGTCTTGAAAAATATCAATGTAAGCTGTACAATGCAAGTAGTCTTAAACACCGATGAACCATCTGTTTATATCTTTTTCGGACACAACTGAACTGGCCCCCTTCTGGGCTGATTGTCAGTGAAAGGATTGGCACGTAGATTTGCGTCAAGAAAACCTTTAACCAAGTCTTGTATATCTTCCACTCTTACTGGAAAACCTTTGTTTTGGCATTTTATGATACAATGCTTTAAACGATTCTCTTTTTCCAAACAAAGAATAGGATTGGGACCAAGGGTAGTTTTTTTATTAAATTTATCGCTTGCTCTAAATTGCAATATTGCTCTTGGTACATTAAATTATTTAGCGGCTTTTTGTTGGCTCATGCCATTTTTTATAGCCTAAAAAGCAGAACTGAAGATTTTAAATCTGTATATTATTTGTGATACGTTTTGTCTTTCCGAAAATTTGGCATTTTTGGTTCTAAAAATAAAAATTATTTAATCATAATAATATTAGCTATACTTAATACGGTCGTTTTAAATTTGATTTAATTAGCACTAATTTTATAGCATCTAAAATAATTGTTATGTTATTAATACGAATCCGAACAAAAAATAATTCTTATTAGGTACACATTACAGTTATTGGCCACCCTGTGGTTTAGTGATTGGCAGTCGGCCAACCACTGGTAATTATCTTAAAAAATAAGAAAACATGCATGAAATATCTTACCTTAGACGAAACTAGGTTAAAAAAGCCTAAATTATAATAAATATTTTAATTTAAAGTAGATATCGCAATTGACCGGTAGGCCAGTCATTAGACCACGGGCACATTTATGATACAGTGTTAGCCACTTAAATTTACCGCCAAGAATTTATAACCTTACTATTAAAATAACCAATAATGTAAAATGTCCCCCACTAAATCACCATAAAACATTAATATACCCAGATACATAATACTATTAGCCAAGATATAGCCTTCCTTAACAAGTTCTTTAAAAACTCTTAAAACTGGATGCACCCGTTAAGCTTCGCAACATACGCTGTACAGCTAAATAATATTAACTGAGAGAGATGATAGCTAGACCAAATATATAGCAATATTGTTAAATTTCAATGCAAACAAATATATTTCCTTATCATCATCATTCATCATCAACTCTTCGTGAGTCTTTGCCGCGTTTACTATTGCCTTCCATGTTTGTCGCTCCTGTGTCAGTAATTTCCATTGTCGCACTCCCATTTTCTCTAGATCTTCTTTGACTGCATCTTTCCACCTTTTTCTGGGCCGCCCTACAGACCTTCTTTCCTCTGGCCTTTCCCAGAACACCTTGTTTATAAGGCGATTGTCGTTACTGCGTATGACATTTATTGCGTATTTCTCTATGCGTATTTCCTTATAGAGTCTGGAAATCCTATTATTTCGGATTTTTGTGAAAGTGGCCAATCACTAGCCAACAACTGTACCCGTTATCCTACATGTCCGTACCAAGTAAGCTGTTTTTGCTTTATTTTTTCTATAATGGTTATATAATGATTCTCTTCATGAGTTATCTTATTCTTTCGTTTGTTACGTGCCGCGTTACGTTTTCAATATAATTGCTGATCTGTGCAAAAAATACATTTCCAGAACAATAAGTTTTTGTTCCGTTCCCTAAGTGAGTGAAGGAACAATTATTGAGAAGTACAAAGAAGTCACTTGTGTTTTCATCAGACTGAATGTTATTGATTTGTAGGAGGAATAAGAGGAAAGAAAGAAAATCTATTGAGAAGGAATAGAAGAGTCTCTTGTGTTTCCATCGTCGTGAGCAGCGTTCAGTAAATTATTTTACATATAAATGGAGCTTTAGCTAAAATTTAATTAAGAGGCGTATTGTACGAAATTTTAAAGAACTTTACTTGATCTAACTATGGATTAGAGAGAAATCTTTTATTACGGAGGGTACGTTACTGGTAAATTTACTGGCTTTCTTTACAGGGTTATCGGTGTCAAAGTAGTTTTTGTGGATTGGAGTAAGTTGGGTTAGCCTTAATGAGTGATGTCCTAAAATTGTTTTTAAAAGTAATTCACAATAGAATACATAAGAAATTAGATGAAGGCATAAGTAATACACAAATGGGATTTAGGAAAGGACTGGGAACACGAGATGCACTGTTTGCAATAAGTGCTCTTTCGCAGAGATGCTTAGATAGAAATTAGAAAGTATATGCTTCTTTCATTGATTTTAAGAAGGCATTTGACAGAGTGCAGCATAATCGGCTTAAAGAAAATTAATAAATAAAAACATAGACAGTAGAGACATTAGGTGTATTTTATTACCTTTGTTAATTCAATTTATACATTGATGCCATCTCAGAATTACCGCTTGCCGAGGTCAGCGAGGGCCTTATAATAAACGGTGAGCCACTTAATAATATAAGATATGTTGACGACACCGTCCTTCTGATAGGAACACTAAAAAAACTGCCTTGCTGAACAACTAAATATATATTGCGACGATTATGGACTAAAAATAAATTTGAAGAAAACCAAGTCATGGTATTTACAAAAGCACAAAACATCAAAGTTAAGCTAGTACTAGATAATACAGAAATTGAACAAATATCTTCGTACAAATACCTTGGAGCATGGATCACAGAAAATATTGATCAGACAAAAGAAATAAGATGCCGCATTGAAATTGCACGGTCAACTTTTAATCGAATTAGGAAACTTTTTTGTAATCGCGATATCAATATATTGCTTCAAATAAGAATGATTCGATGTTATATTTTCTCTACCCTTTTGTATGGGGTTGAAGCTTAATACTTAAAATACTTTAAAAATCCAACAATAAAACCTAGCAGTATTCGAAATGTGATATTACTGACGTATCTTGAAAATGTCATGGATGGATCGCAAAACAAACGAACAAGTTCTCGAACAACTAGGAAAACAATGCGAAGTTTTAAATTTCATAAAAATCAGGAAATTGGAATACTTGGAGCACATCATGTGAAAAATACGAACTAGTAAGGAAAATATTGCAGGGTAAAATCAAAGGCAGAAGATGCGTAGGAAGACGTAAAATCTCGTGGCTACGCAATCTCTGTGAATGGTTTGGATACAGTTTAATTGAACTATTCAGGCGCATAACTAACAAAATTATAATTGCCAGAATGATTTCCAATCTCCGATAGGAGCGAAACTTAGGACGAAATAGGAGAAGAAAAAGGGTTACATTGATCTAAAACGACTCTAGGACAACCTTGTAGAGTTTATTATTAATGGAGAATAATTCTTGATTACTATTGTGATATTCATTTAATCAATTGCTTTGCATTTTCTTGATTTATTTTTGGCAGGTTTTTTGATAGCTGATAAAAACTCACGTGGGGGCATTTGGTTAAAAATTGAAGAAGTAGTACTAAGTGATAGGGGCTAAGGTGAGTCGGGGGTAATGTCATTATATATTATATTCATGTCCTTAAAATCCAGCTTTTATAAAATAGACAGAAAAACCGAGTTTTAAACTAAGGTCGTTCAAACCATACACTACGAGGTCGTGAGGAATTCAGCGACAGACATTTAAGAATATGATACCTTTAGCTAAAGTAAATAATCTTCCAATAGGTAGCTGTAGAGCCTTTACTTTAATAATGGTATTTTTGATAATAAGCTGGTCAACAAGTTAGCTTTGCTCAAGTATATGCAGAATCGGTTGTTGAAGATTCGAGAAGCATTATATTTTTATGGTAACCAATATTAATAGTGGATTTAACATAGTCAAATAGTTTTAAGTTTAAGAGTAATAAATAATTGCTTGTTCCTTTTTGGGAAAGGAAGGCTTGGGTCTAGTTTTCATTGCAGGAACGTAAGATGTGGGTGTTGAAGATTTCTACCTAATGCTTAACTCAATTCATTGTTCATAGTTCCACCTAAAAAGACAACGGCAAAAATTTGTGCTGGTTATAGAATCATCAGTTTTGTTAAGCCGTTCAATAAACATTTTTCTAAAGGTAGACCATGGCCGTATCTAAAATAAATGCGAGGAGTACCTAGGTGACACACAGTTAAGTTTCCTTAACGAGTTTGTTAGAGATGGGCATTGCTTAAGATGAACATACTTGCTTATAGATGTCGTGATTTGTCTGTAGATTACTCTGTACTGTTGTTTTATTACCTTACAAAGGGCATTTGATCGTTTTAGACACTCTTTAATAATCTAAGTTTTAAGAGACATTGGCTTGTAAACTATATCAGTTTCAGTAGATGGTTTGGAAGCATAGGCTCTTAGTATTAAAAACAAAACAGTTTCTGAAAAGCAACAAGGAATAACTGGAACGGTAAAGTCATAATAATTTGCGATATGTGTTTGACACAGTACTCCTAGCATTTACTGAAAGAGATCTGCAAACTTACAGCAGAACTATTTGCCATCAATAAGGCCCTAACCTATATTCTAGAAAAAAAAATTCCCAAATCCCTTATAATATCTGATTCACTTAGTTGTCTGACATCAATTTCTCAGATTTATCCCTCTCATCCAACATTGCAGCAGAATAAATTAATTTTATACCGTATATACCAAAACAATTTGACAGTAGAGTTCCTCTGGGTACCGTCACATGTTGGAATAGATGGTAACGAAAAGGCAGATAGTCTAGCTAGGTCCGCAGTAACCAATACAGCCGCATCAGTGGAAAATCTAACGGTGCATTTGGATTTAAAACCTTACTTAAAATCAAAATTGCACGATGTTTGGCAAAACCAATGGAATAGAAGCACCACTAAATTGATAGAAATAAAATCGTCCGTCCTTCCATGGAACTTTTGGCCTTCAAAACGACAACATCAAGTCCTAATAACACGTCTCAGATTAGGACACACTTCTACAACACATGAATACTTGTTGAAGAAAGAAGAGGAACCAGTGTGTTTTGTTTGTGAATGTAAAGTGAGAGTGAAGCACATTTTGATTGAGTGTCTAATATACTCAGTGGAAAGACTATATCATCACTTTCCAAAAACATTAAAAGAACTTTTAGGAGAACCTAAATACGTAGCTGACTTGATAGAATTCTTGAAAACTATAAACCTTTTCAATAAAATTTAATACAATACTTCAATAATTAAAATATATATTGTATACATTATTATGTAATTGATATTTTGTACATGCCTATGTATGTCTTTATCATTTTTGTATTTTTCTTATGCTAATAACCCTAAGTGGTTGAAGTAAAATAAATAAAAAAAAAAGATCTGCAAACATTACTTAACAGTGTTGTTGAGTGCTGTAAGGAAGCAGGCCTGGATTTGAACGTACGGAAAACCAAAATGCTCGTATAAAATAAACAACAGAATACTATCATCATCAACCTGTATGCATCCACTGCCGAACATAGGTCTCTTTCAGCTCTTTCCATCTCTCTGTGTCTTGTGCGGCTTGCATCCAGTTATTGCTAACACGCTTGAGGTCGTCAGTCCATCTAGTTGGTGGGCGTCCTCTGCTCCGTATTGCTTCTTTTCTTGGTCCCCACTCGACAATATGTTTTGTCCATCGGTTGTTTGATAATCTGGCAATGTGTCCTGTTTTCATTTTAGCGACTCGATTTATTTGATGACGTCTGTTGATTTCGTTCTACTACGTATTTTTTCTTTTCGGGTTCGGCCTCGCAGAGAGACACCCAATCTGACGCTCCATAAACTTTTAGGTCCCGCGAATCTTAGTTACTACCATTTTGTGGGTGTTATTGATTCCGCTCTACAAGTGAGTACAAGTACCATATATTGGTCAAAAATTTTTAATTTGAGGCATATGGGTAAATCTGAAAATTAACGGTACTGACAAATTCAAATATTTAGGATTCATACTCTCAAAAAATGGAACCACCGAGCAAGAGATGACCAGCAGATTAGCACAGACAAGAACATGTATTAAACAAATGAAAGGGGTACTGTGGGATAGACAGATTACCAGAAATACAAAGAAGAGAATTTATAACACCTTGGTACGCAGTATAATGACCTATGGAGCAGAGAATTGGGTAATAAATAAACGAAACAGATCCAAAATCACAGCAACTGAAATAGAGTTTATGAGAAGAAGCCGCAGAGTGACAAAAATGGATCGCATCAGAAATGAGGAGATAAAACGAAGAATGGCAGTAGAACAAGACATACTCATCTACATCAAAGAAAAACGTTTAATTTGGTGTGGACATGTGAGAAGAACAGATTATACAAGGTGGATAGCAAATATTTCGGATTGGAGCCCAATAGGAAGGAGGAAAAGAGGTAGGAACCCCGAAAATCATGGAGGGATGAAGTGGACGAGGCCATGGAAAGACGAGACCTTAGCGATAAAGAATGGCAGAACAGAAAGGACTGGAGACATTGGCTGGAAGAAGGAAGGCGGCGACAGCTATAAAAATCCATATATAGATAGATAGGCTAAATACTATTTAAATAAATCGTTTAGTTTACCAACCGCTGCCTAAGTTAATCATATGCGACGTAGGAGCTCACATGCTTTTTTAATTCTGCCCAACCGAATGTTACTACATTTAATAACGACATATTATGTACTCTGATTCGTCTCCAATAATTTCATCACTTGGAAAACTTATATTATTGTCAGTTTTATTATTTGTCTCTTCAGTTTTTATTTTAGGCATATTGAAGGAAACAGCTGTTAGAATATTTTTTAAATGCAAAATACGGCGATATATAAATACCAATAAATTATAAATGTTTGTTCAATAATAAATCATAAATCAAAATAAATAATTTTGACTGGTTTTTATTTCGAGTTTTCATCAGAATTCTCACTTCTCTTTTCTGAAACACATTTTGGATCATTATATTATGAGACATCCACCCAAAAGAGTAATACAAACATTATCAAGTTCTTCATCATAAATTTCTTTAAAATGTCCTCTTATTTTCTATTAATAACTCACGTAACACAATATTGAACGTCAAACATTTAAAGAATACTGACGACTTACGGTTTTATTGTAAATATGTATAAATTCTTATTATAAATAACCCAGTTATTCATAAAATTTCTTTAAAATTGATTAGTTGGTAGTCAGTAGTTGACACTATACTAAACTGTAATAAATATTGACTTGACGGTAAATAACTCTCCCATCGTATTGTAAGTCTTTAACTTTAGCCAACATATTATCACGTCTGGATTATATCAGATTTACATCTTAGGCGCGAAAATGAAGATAAAGCGCTGTGCAACTTTTTGCGTTCGATATGGGACGTGTCAGATTTGTAAACAAAATTAATGGTGGTAAAATGAACATTGCATTTTGTGTATAAAGAAGATGCTTTTCCAACTTACATAAAAAATGAAAAAATTGTAACTTAGAAAATATAAACAGGAATGCGTTCAGTTTTGTTACTTGGGGATTTTAGAGGTTGTTGAATACGAATATTATAAAAAAGATGATCTTTAAGCTACCTGGTGCCCAGGATGAACTTCGTCTCCTGGATTATTTTAATTTTATTCTAAATCAGTCGACAGTCATAACTCGGAAATTTTAGAGGCCAAACTAGTTTAGGCTTTGTGACTTTACAGATCTAACGGTATTTGCGCTCCACATTAATTCATCCAGCTCATAGTTCATTTTTATTCTTCACGAACCATCGCTATAATCGGTTGGTCCAAATATCTTTCACAATATTTTGCGTTTAAATATTGTATGCATAAGAGTTTACTTAAAGGAAAAACCTATTTAAGGGTGTGTCACTTCTTCTCCTTTGTGCACCATGTCCTTTGAGAATGTTGATCATAATCACAGCTATCTTAATTTTATTTTCTGCCACCCTAAATAGCATTCTTGTATCAATACTATACCAATCTTACAAGTTCTTTAAATATAAAGTGTTTTTTCATTGCGGACTACGTTTGCCCACTATTTTACCTTTTTTATTTTGTAGCAATTTATATTTGGGATCTCTCATTACATGTCCGAAGTACTCCAGCTTTCTCCTCTTAATGCTTCTTATAATCTTATTAGTTATCATATCAATCTCATAAGACGTTCTAGTATTGTAAGGTTTTAAATATTCTCCACCCAAAAACCATTCTTCTATAGCAACCATATTTCAAAAGCCTCAAGGCGATTTAGAGGACTTTGATGCGCAGTCCTTGACTCGATACCATAAAGTAAGTAACATCCAGCATCAACGAAGTACATTAATCCGCAATGCCAATTTTAGGTCTCTGTTACATAATACCTTAAAAACCACCTAAAAGCGGCTATGGTCTGCTTCATTCTGGATATAGTTTTACTGTGGCTCTCTGCGTTACAATTTAACTGATATCTTAAACAGTTTAATCAACTGGCTCAAGTTTGGTACTACTATACATATATATTATAATGTATATACATATATATATATATATATATATATATATATATATATATATATATATATAATATATATATAAATAATGTTAACAAAAAAAAACTGAAAACTGACGAATGGTAAAACTATCCCTCTGATGATGAGTTGTCCAAATCCTTGTTACTTGTAGCCTACACTATCTATTCTTAGCAGTCCCCTGGGTAATCAGCAATCTTACAACAAATTATTACAAGCCTATCGTCTTTAATGATCTCCTTCAAATGCAGGTATCGTTCAAATAATGCTAGCCTCTTCTCCTCTTGATAAACTGAATGTCTCGTTCTGGCCTGAACAGTGACTCTTGGAATATAAGTAGAAAAATATAACTTACAATATTTTACTGGATCAGCTTCCGTCAGATACACTTACTCCTCGAAAACTCACAAACATTCACTTCTACTGCTTACTACCTCTGGAGAACCACCAGAGAACAACGACTGTTCGCCTTGAACCCTTGGGAAAACAACTGATTATCTTTTCTCCCTCAAAAATCTAGCTATACTCTCATTCCTACATACCTATCCCACTTTTTCCAATCTCCTCCAATCAGAGTTCGTCACACTTATCCCCAACTACCATTTAAATAACAAACAACATTTTAACCTATAATTATAAATTTCCTAAAAACTATTAGCATGCTAATCGGATTCTACAAATTCTTAAGAACTAAAGGGGAATTATATTTTTTAAATATTTCTATTCTATTGACTTATTCACTGTATATCGACGTACAAGTTTATTTGAAAAACCCGCTCGCATTGTTCATGATTTCACTAAGCGTACTCACGTCACTCGAATATATTTTACAAAGAAAATAATTTATGCATATCTTTAAATTTTGTAATCCAGGATAATGGACTTTCATTTCTTCGAAATATCTTTTATTTTGTACTTTGAAATATATTACAAGCAAACCAATATTATTTTCAATTTTACATATTATCTTGACAATATACATATATAGTATTTATATATATATATATATATATATATATATATATATATATATATATATATATATATATATATATATATATATATTATATATATATATACGTATATATATATATAAATATATATATATATATATATATAAATATATATATATATATATATATATATATATATATATATATATATATATATATATATATATATATAAAATGTGCACTCGTAAGTGAAAGGGATATTTTCGGTCAATTTGGAGATTAAAAAAGAAAAGAGTTGTGCTACTTTATCTTTTTATTGAATACGTTTCGCCCACTGTTCAATGTTTATTAAATTAAACGGTCATATTCCTTAAAAATATATATATATATATATATATATATATATATATATATATAACTTCAGTCACATTGTGAAAGATCCAAGGTAATCGTGGTCCTGGTAGAAGAAGAACATCATGGCTGAAAAATCTAAGGCAATGGTATGGAAAACCAACGTCATGATATCCAACGATCGATAACGGTTATGGAACTAGAAGAAGAAACGATAAATTGAAACTAGATATAGTTTACAATTTGATTCAAGCATAGGACAGCAAAAGACCATGTGGTTATTGTACATGTAATTTAAAAAAATATGTAAAAAACTTATGTAAAAAATAAGTATTTGCCGAGAACTAACAAGATCATAAGATCATACTTCCAAAAGTTTAATATTAAATTAATTTAATTTTTTATTTTAGGTAACATTATTGAAGAGATTAAGAGTTTAACTAGTAATATTAAAAAAGGTGTAATGAAGTTATCACAAAAGCTTTCAAAGCTAACAGGAGATACCCGGCAAATGGGAGCACAATTTAAGTCCAAGTAGCTATTACGTAAAAAGACAGTGTACTTGAAGGCAAAACATGACACAAAACAAGGCGAGTTACCAATCGCTGTACGAAATTATGATTATGTATGAAATAATCAGAGCATACCTGATTTGACCCAAGATGAGCTACTCTTCTAATATTTTGCAACACATCCTAATTTCATTCATGTTCAAAAGGGAAAATATACATGGAAAATCTCGAGTCATGACTTTATAATGAAAATAACATAAAACTCTAGGAGATGAGGTGGACTTTGGGCACTAGGTAGCTCAAAGACCATCGTCGTTATTATATTCGTGTTCAGCAACCTCGAAAACGCCCGAGCAATAAAATTAAACTCATTTCTGACCATATTTTCTTAGTTGCAAATGTTTCATCTTCTATGTACTTTAGAAATACATTTTTCTTATGCACAAAATGCAATTTTCATTTTACCATCATGAATTTGAATTTAGATAACAAACTGGTTCGACACCTCCCGAATCAAATGCAAAAATTTCACATTGATTTCACATTGAATATATATACATATATTTATAATATATATTATATATATATATATATATATATATATATATATATATATATATATATATATATATATATATATATATAATACCACATGCAACGTAAAGAGCTCTACTTTAAAAATAAAACTGCCAAAGAATGTGTAAACCTACAAAATAATTGTAAATATTTAGTTAGAATGCTGTTTCTTACTGATATCCGAACACTTTATTTTACTTATGAAAAAACACTTGTATTTTAGTCGGTATTATTATTATACTTAACGGTCTACTTTTGAAAGCATAAGATTGTCATCGAATGCGATAGTCTGTGGACTAGTACGCATTTCGATGCGCATCGCCCCGCCTCAAATTTTCCCATTGGCTCTTGACCTGGAAATCCCTATTTATCGCTCGAACAGCGCATATAAATATTGGCGATTTTCAGGTCAGCCAAGTCAGTCCCTCACGGCTCTCCGAGAACTTAGTGCTCTCGGGGCTCTGCTTCCTGCATTTATTTTCCATACTCTGTGGCTGAGAATTGTTTCTCCTTATTTCGGAGAAGAAATTGTCATGTAAGAAATATCTTGCCTTTTTCAAGGCAAGACACCGAAGATAAATATTTACAAGTCCATACCCAGTAAATGGACTTGGGTAGAGGAGCTCTCGACTGCGATATTCGAAGCCCTCTACAGAGCACCCGGGGATATCAGAAGGTGGTTAGACCCTTATTTGTTCCCCCGAGGTGACAAGATATTAAAATGATTTTTTTAGATATACTCAGTGCTTCAGTTTATTAGAATATTAAGTCCTAAATTTAATTGAAAGGAAAAAGATTTATTGTTTAATGAAACAACTAATCAATAACCCATAATCCACAATATAAATTATCTACTAATATGACGCAGCCGTGATTAATTTTAGGTTTAAATTTGGCAATAAATTAAACAAAGATTAAATCTGTCTGATACATGCATAAACGCTTGACTGATATTATATTATTTTAACTCGTAAAAGTAAATAACTAAAATTTAGTAAAAAGCACATACATGCAAATATTCATATAATATTGAATTTATCAACTACATTGAAAATATGCATCAATTGATGCTCTTGGCAAAAACCTTATTTTTGCCGTTAATTACAACATTGAAGAAAAAACATTTTACAATATAAATAACATTAATTTTTCCTTTGTTTCCTTTACGCAGTTCATTTTTTCATTCGACATATGGGGATTTTGCAGGAAATTTTCATTAACTTAAAGGAAAAAGAATATTTATAGTATGAAACTAAAATGAGAAATGAACGAAAACTTTTTTTTGAAATGTATATAAAATATTTAGTCTTCATAACTCAACCACTACTGTTATCGGCTTCGTCTAAATTGGTGATCTCTTTAGACCGAAACACAGATTCTGTGAGCAGTTTACCTCTTCTATTTTTCACCTGTACTAGTTGATTTTTAAATTTACTAGACATGATTATCACATTTCTTTTATCTCGTCATTTGTCTATCATAATAATTTTGAGGT
Source organism: Diabrotica undecimpunctata (assembly GCF_040954645.1). Taxonomy (NCBI): domain Eukaryota; kingdom Metazoa; phylum Arthropoda; class Insecta; order Coleoptera; family Chrysomelidae; genus Diabrotica; species Diabrotica undecimpunctata. The sequence goes on from NC_092806.1 coordinate 102,159,678, forward strand.
ACTTACTTTTAGTCTCAACTGCTTTGCACCTGCTGCTTTGAAATTACACTTTTGAGATTCGTACAAAGGGTAGCTGTACAAAAAGTATTTCTGTCCAGCAATATTTTAGAAAAGGCGTAACTGTTTTAATAATTATCCATATAAGGGGAATGCCCGTTGTCAAGATAACTTCTTAATTTTCTCACCTGCTTTTAACTTTGCATTTACAAATTAATATAAAGGTGCACCTTTCCGGTTCTTACGAAGAGTACCAGTACAAAAAGTATTTCTGTCCAGCAACATTTTAGCGAAGTGGTAACTGTTATAACCATTATCCATATAAGGGGAATACCCGTTATCTAGATGATTTCGCCATTAAATGTTTCACTACTTCTTGGGCATAATCTTTATTACCAATAACATCGCTCTGACCAGTACACACTAATGTACCTAAAATTGTTTCTTCCAGCTCTGTTAGGATAAAAATCTTTATACCATATTTTTTATGTTTATTTGGAAGGTTCTGCCTAAAAACAATTCGACCGTTTTAAAGTACCATTAATTCATCTAAAGAAAATATTTTTCCAGTATAATAAACAGTTTTTATTTTTATGCAAAAATGATTTAGTAATAATCTGATTTTGTATAAGCGATTTTTCGGGAGTTGTTCATGCTCTTGTACATTTTTCGAAAAATAAAAGCATCTCAGGACAAGTAGATACCGGTCTGTGCTCATGTATTTTGGGAAACAGGTTGAAAAAAGTCTATGGTCTTTCCAGTAGTCATGTATTTTGGATAACCAAATTTGTCCGGTATGTGTTGTTAGCCCTAAAAAAATCTTTTTTATAACATAAATTGTAAGACAATCTGATGGTACATAGTAACGACGTAAATTATCATTGATAAGACGGAATATATCTGTAATGCCTGCAGTTTTATTATTTTGCAAATGTTCTCCTGCTGTAATAAGACTAGCTAAGTATATGTATATCAAATTCTTATGTGGTGAGTAGCTTCCAATATGTCACATATTATGTTACTGAAAAGACATTTAAATATATCTTTAACAGAAAAAGTTTCAGTAGAACGAACTAAGTCCGCGTTTTCACGCAAAATGTTATATTTCAGTATTCGACTTGCAATAAGGTTTTCATTGGCAAATAGTTTTATCTTTTATATCCAGAACATCACTTTATGGGAAGACTTTCTTAAAACTTGTTAAAATCATTATCACTATGTAACGTTATAAACGTCATATCTCTATTAATTTATATTTAAATAATTATTTCATTTTATTTTCTTTATTAATTACTTTAAATTCATTTCTCTTTTTACTATTTTTATTTAAAAAGTAGTTGGCGCCCTGTGTTTTCTTTCTCCGTCTGTTTTTCTTTTATTTCTCTTTCTGTTCAGTAGAATAAATATTTGCCCCCTCTAATTCTGTCCGGTAGACTAGATATTTTGTTCCATGTGGACAAAAGCTATTTCTATCATAGGCTTACATCCTATGTCATCTGTGCTAACTTCATTTCAATCTCCCACTTAGTTTCTGTCAGTCAACTTGTCTAACTTAGTGGAAATATAATTTTTTGCCTCTTTTTGAAATTTATAAAAGAGGGCAAACATTATTATAAGCCTCATTTTATGGTCTACAAAATTCTCTTGGGCTAAATACTTTCATTGTAATCTTTATTCTATAATTCTGACAACGTTTCCGATATTCATAACCTTACTTCTTTCGAAACCACGCTTCTTAAATTGATTATGATTTTTTCTTAATTTAGTGCAGTAAAAATCTTAACAGAATTTAACTAAGTGTAATAATAATTCTATTTGATTTGATCCTTGCCATCTGCTATGTGTTTCATTGTAATTTTGTAAAATGGCAAGGAAGTTAATCCCCTTTTGATGTGTCTAATGCAAATTGTTGTATTTTTAGTTTATTGGGTTTGTTGGGATTAACAACATTCCAATTTTATTGACCAGTTTGAAAATTTATTGACCACGTTCGAGTTCATTGGATGGATTAATCAAATCATGAATATTTCTTAATCATTGAAGGACCTAACCTAAATTCTTGACAAAATATGGAAATTCATTGACCATTGGAGGACCTAACATCTACAACACACAAGCAGCCCATTGAAGTCATTAGAATCAATAATTGTTGTTAAGCTTTGGCAGAGTGGATTATTGTTTGTTTTTTATTCTTTTTAATAAATATGTTTAGTTAAAATTTGTCTTATTTGCTATCAGCTAAGAGTTCAGGTTCAATCCCTAGTTTCAGACAAGACGAACTCACACTTGAGATACTGAGCTAGGCAAGGCATAGACGGTAAACTCCCATGGTTGATTGAGGTATTATTTTTATAATAGTACTTTAATTCTCTTTGGTAGTCATATCGTTATAACTATTAGCATTGTTGTCGCTATGGATTTCAATCTTATTATTGATATCAGTTAAAAAACTACGTCAAACATCTCCATCTGGTTTGCTTTGCGGAACATAGTCCATATCTGATACCTAGTTTTTGATATTTTTGACTATCTCTAGAAAAGGAAAAAGCTGTTATCTGAAGATTAAGAATAGGATATACCTGACTTACACATGAATACTTAATGAAGTCCGAGGCGAAGCCCAATTGCCAAATCTGCTAAGTATATTAACTGTGAAACACATCCTGATCGAGTGTCCCCGGTACACAAAACACAGAATGTAACATAAACTTAAGTCAAATATTAAAGACGTTCTAAACTCACCCGATCAAGTCTTTAACCTAATTGGTTTCTTGAAAGACACTCAGTTGTTCAACAGAATATGACCCCTTGTTTTCTATGTACTTTACCTTTAACTTATAACTTAGTTGTAAAACTGATGTATTATTAGTCATAGGTTTTAAGCTTATAAATTAACTGTAACAATTAGTAACATGTGCTTTTTGTAATTATTGTACACAATATTATTTATGTCAATGGTTTTTGCAGCCGAGACACATTAATTTAAATAAAAAAAAATGTTAAAATATACTTCGGAGTAAACTACAACATTTTGTCAATTTAAATAGGGGTGGTTACATTGACCACATTATGTCTGTTAGAGTGTATCGCTTTTTGAAATATCTGCGATTACGAGGGAAAGTTAGGGTTTTGATAAATATATTTAACTTTTTATTTTCAAATAAAAGTACTTGTACTAAAAATTAAAATAATTGTGGGAAACATTTTAATTTATCAATTTGCGATTTCCAATCATTTTTAAACATTTTATCAAACATAATTAAATTACAATAGGCATTCCTAATAATCATTAGGGTAATTTGTTTAATGTATTTAGGATCTTTGTAAACGGTTATATTTTATTGTACCTCTCAAGCACAACAGTTAGGAAGTTTATATCATATGGATCTAAACTCAGAATATTGTGATTCAAACGTGTAGTTTCAAGTGACCATCATGTCTAGACGTAAGTTGGATATTTATTAATTAATTGCAAAAATATGCATAACTACTTTATCATGAAAAGAGACAATGATGGACCTATAAAGTTATTATTATGTATAAATCAACGCGTTTGTGATGCACTTGGGATAAGTGAAAGTAAACTAAAAACTGTAATGAAGACTCTCAGAGATTCTCAAGAATATCTTACTGTGCCTGAGTATCACGAAGACAAGAAAACAATTCGTAAACATTCTAGGAGCATTGATTTACCTGATGTAGAAAAATTTAAAATTTACAATATTTTTTATCGAATGCGTAAAAACAATCAGCATGTCAGTTTAGATATTTTACTGGTCAAAATAAGAAAAATAAAAGTTTCTGAACTTAAGAGGACTAGCCTTTTGAGGGTGTTAAGATGTTTAGGATTTATATTTAAAAAATAAAATAATAATAAAAATATTACTTTTATGCGAAAGGAGTAGTGTCGTTCACAAAAGAATTAAATTTTTAAAAGAATATACTTACTATACTTAAATCTGAAAATGCAACATTCGTATACATAGATGAGACATGGATATTTGCAAAAGGTGGACTTAAAAGAATTTAATTCATAAAATCAATAAAACACACAGATAGCGAAGGCAAAACACACATCGTTCTTCATGCAAGAGATAAAGAGGGCTTTATAGAAAACGCAGATTTGATTTTTTCTTCAAAATAAAAATCTGATGATTACCATAAAAACATTATTGCAGATATTAGTGTTAAATGGCTTGAGAAGAAACTATTACCTACTCTGAGTGAACCATCAGTTATAGTTTTAGATAACGCACCTTACCATTCGGAGATTTCAGAGAAACAACCAAAACAGTCGTAAAACGTACGAAGCATAAAAAATTGGTTAGTTAAAAATAGTATCAATTTTCCGGAATACGCATTCAAATCAAAGTTACTGGAAATTTCGAAACGTAATGAAAAACCAACAGTTTATATATTTAACCAAATGGTATCAAGTTATGGACATAAAGTACTACGGTTACCGCCGTATCACTTTCACTTTAATCCCATCGAACACGTCTGATGCAGTGGATTCAGTGACGATACAGTCAGGGAAATGTGACAAGAAGTTCTTAAAACTGCAACTCCAGAAATATGGGCCAAAACTATGTGAAAAATTAATAGAGGAGTGATGGTTCCGGGGAAAATAAAATTAGTCAAGTGATTATAGATTTACCTAATGATAGCCGTAGTGAATTTAGCGGCGATGATGATAATTTATAAATTTAAATAATCAGTAAGTACACTATACACATAATTGTACAGCAGGTTAACCATTATATTTGTACATTTATTGTTAGCCAAATAAACAATAATATTTAAAATTCCATTTGAATTTTTTCTCCTCATTTTATACAAATTAACTTTAACTGATAATACAGGCAAAATATTCTTAACAAAGTAATTGAAAATATTATGGAGAATTCCAGTGCAGTTTACCGTGCCTTTTACTACAACGAAAGGTTTTCTGCGAATTCCATTAATCGTTTGGATTTGTAAGTTGGTTGAATGTACTGTAGTGCTTAGGTATAGACATAACGGTTAAGTGCACTTAGTCATGTGATTTTCAACTATTTTTTAAATTTTATTGCAGACGTTACGCCGGGTGGTTAAATTTGCGTTTAGTAAAGATTTAACGACATTATTGCTTTTGCGTTGCTCTTGTCTTTTATTTTACACAGAATACAGTATTACAGTTACTTAAATATTATTATATATGCAATAATAACAAACTTGCAATATCAACACACTAACATGACATTAATTGCCTACTTCATACTGTCTCTTATTTCTTCTTTTTTGTGGCCCAACACCACTACGCCTTTCATCCAACAAATTGTTCTAATAGGTAACGGCAATCTCTGACAGCTCTCATATTTAAAGTAGCTTATTGAATTATGTTAATATTCATTGGTAAAAGAATGACAGTTAACTATACTCCGCTATAATATAGAATTTGTCTAGTTTCTTGTTTATTTATAAATTGTATAGTTTTTTGAATATCTTTTCTAGCAAAAAAAAAACAATTTTTATACAGTCAAGTACACGTTTTTAATCATGGAGTGGATTTTAAACAATAATTATCTTATTTTAAACAATAAGTTTTTCTTTCATTGACAAAGTTTATTATGTAGTCATTTTATGAATATGAAATAAATTTATCTGCTAAAATTGCATCGAATCACAATTCGAAATAAAATTTCAATCATGTTTCCCATTATTTTTTAGTCATATTAATGGCTGTAACTTAATAGATTCTGTAAATCATTTAAATAGAAAATTTACAATCCGTTATATTCAATTTCGTCTGTTTCTAAAGAGCTGGTGTAACGAATGAAAAATGTACGGGAAATTCTAGGGACATTGAAAAATTGTAAAATGGCAATTTATACAGACGTTCCTTGATATTTTCCATTTGCATCACGAAGGAGCAATATTTGAATGTTGTAAAATCTTGAACTAATTTCAACTGTGGAATATAGACCCATTAATCATCAGAATCGTTTCGCTTTAACGCGATGCACGTTTCATTCTCGCGTTTTTATACCTTGCCACGTACAAGGGCGGTATTACTTTTTTGACTAAACGCTGACTTTTAGTATATACTTAACTTAAATAATGTTAACATTTCAAAACATCCGTTTTTTATTATTTGGAATGGTGTTATTAGGCTATAAACGAAATGAAAACTTATCTTTTTATCTATAAAAATATCTCTTTTATCTATACATATGGTTATACGATAATTTTTTAAATCTATAATACTATTCCCTTTAGTGACTAAAAAAACATAAATTGCTACAATTATAGTCCATTCGTCACTTGACCGTAACTTGACCACCAAAAATCATGCGAATAAGCTGAATTTTACTGAAAATGTCAATTTTAAGACACCAAAAATTATTCAAAAGAGTTTGCCGCTCCTACTTCCTTAACTCCCCCACCTCGTAGGGGTGGGAAACGGAAAACATCGATTTTACAATAATATGTGCGTCGTGGAAAAAATGTTTTAAACAAAAATGTAGCTAAGGTAATTTTAAAGCAGTTTTTCTGTAGAATAAACTGTTCTTTCAGAAACAACGCTTGGAGTGACCGGCGATTTTAAATAATATAAGTTATTATTTAATTACTTATATTTATAGCTAAGTTAATATTTATATTATTTTTTATGTAAAATTTGTATCAACTGAAACCTAAATAAAATTTAGGGGGGGGGTATATGGAGAAGAAGATGATAAATTAGAGAAGAACTAGCAAAGAAGTTATAATAAAAAGAATGGCTTAGCTCAAAAGAACACAGAGACACAAAACCTCAAGCAAGAATTCGGGCTAGCCTCACTACACTAGAATTTGGCATTGAGATAAGGGGAAAAGAGATCTTTTAACCAAAAGAATACAATATAATAATGCAACGGAAAATCTGTAACTATAAAAGGGGTAAGATAAGAGAATATACGGAGAGGCCTAGGAAAATACTGAAATGGGCGCCAGCTAATTTCTGAAGGAAAGTAACGAAAAAATAAATGAAGTTATGAACAACAAGGAATAAAGTACTATTCATATAATACCCTGTAATAATGTTTAAAAACCGAAAAAGACACTATTGACCTTGTTCTGCTATATTATAACTGTAAGCAGGAACTGAAATAAAAGCTAACTTGTAACAAATATATTTATAATATTAACAACTAACAAAACTCACCTATATATATGTATAATATATATATATATATATATATATATATATATATATATATATATATATATATATATATATATATATATATATAGAAAATATAATTACAGTAGTGGGGCTACGGGCTACTATGAAATATCCCCACTACTGGGCCAAACGAAAAAATGTATTAGTAAATATATAATCTAAGTCCATGGGAGAAGCGAAATCTTAACACTAAGGTTAGTTACTTAAGTTAAATCCTAGATAGGTAAGGTAGGGAATATAAATACTAAAAAAAAACCGTGACAGTTATACAAAAGAAACTACCTTACCTAACAAATATACGACTAATATGTGTCGAAGCAGCTAAACACCAGATCTATGTGTAAGTGTTATGCTTACACATAAATGCTGGGAGATATCTAAAGTGATCAAGTGTGATGAGTATGGCCAACAAACTCGGAAAGATATATATATATATATATATATATAATTTACTATCAGAGAGGTCTCTGGACTTCTTGTTTACTTCATATATATATATATATATATATATATATATATATATATATATATATATATATATAATTTTAAAAACCCTGATACATAAATTTCTTCCCTTCCCTTTTAAAAAACCGCTATACAAATATCATGAACCCCTTTCCTATCAATGAATCTAATTTAATTAAGTAATAACCATTTACCTAACTTCTTATAGATGATACAAAAACTGTAATAAGTACTAACCTTGGTATATGCATATACAAAGTTGTAAGTTAGAAGAAAAAATCTTAACCTATGAAACTTAATGTTAATGTCTGTCACAACACTACAGCTGTCCTGGTTAAGTCCCCTTAAAACTCTGACGGTCCTTGGGGCCCCGAAAAAGCGAATGAAGGAGAACGCTGTGGTTCTGGAGACAATCGGTTTCTGGTTACCAATGGGTTGAAGTAGGTGTTTGGTTAAATTAATCCTAATATTAATCGTTATCCTAATCGGGTGAAATCTACAAAAAATATCATTGAGAGAAACATCAAGGCACCCAAAGATGACTGTCAACACATACTCTTACATCGAATTACCACAATAAACAAACATTTTATTTCATCAGCTGACTGTCATCCTGTCTATTTATTTCGTCTGCGCATTTAAAGAATATCTAGTAAATTAGGCATGAGAGTTTTTATATCGAGTAGGTATACAAAAAACCAGAAAAAACCTAATTAGGTGTCCGATAAATTTACGATCTAAGCTCAAGGCCACATGATACATATGAGAAAACTCGGATTTTACACTGTTAATATTTCAAAAGACAATGAAAATATCAATAAAATGATAGGCCTATAAAACTAAATGATTTAATTGCTCACCTGGGTTTTAATTTCGGCAGATTTGGAAGCCGGGTTTTAAATAATCATTTCGGCAGATTTGGAAGCCGGGTTTTTCAATCAAGATTCTTTATCATATTATGTTGTTCCAATTCCTACCTTGATGTTCGGGGAAAATATTAAATCCAATCCCAGATTTTCTACCCGATTTTAAGACAAAAAAAATGCCGGTAAAGGCTTGGAGAAATACACCTCTCTGTGTGAGTTGTTGGCCAAAACTGACTTTAGCTGAGCGCCTCTTGACCTTTAGTTGTTACACTTGCGCATCGTATCGTCTATTGCCCATAAACGTTTCATAAACGGGATTCTGAGGGGTTTTAGGATTTTAATAATAAATTATATTAATTAATTATATGTTAGCAGTTGTGACTGATACACAACTCGATCGTAATATCGATATCTTTTATCAGAATGATCTATCGACAAAAATTTAAAAGAAAAATAGTGCAGCTTTTGTACTCAATTTTTCCATTTTGCTGCAAATGAACTCAGTTTCTATACGACGTTGCGCGATTTTTGCTATTTTTGACGATTCTCATGAGATCAGTAAAATCGATCACTTCCATTAACAATCACAATAGAGTTTCTATTGCTAGAGCATAATCTAAACCTATACCATGAAATTTCGATTTTTTTATTCAGCAATATATATGGGGCATTTGAAATATGCCTAGGAAACGCTGAATAAAATAAAGTTTTACATTACAAACCATCTCAGGTCGTTTTGTCAGTATAAAAAGAAGAAGTTTTGCCAGTTCTGTTTTCATGTGAAAGTTTAATTTCAGCGTTTTCAGGCGTATTTCAAATGCGTCATATTTGTTGCCAAAACTCAAAATCGAAATTTCGTGTTATAGATTTGAAGACTTTGAAGCTCTACCAGTGGAAAACCAGAAAAAAACCTATAAGACCCAAAAAAAATTTGTTCAAAAGTTTTTAGATACTTTTGTTTATAACTTTCTTATTTTTCATTTATAACTAAAAGTTCTACAAAGAAAATTGTAGACAATTTAATTTGCTAAAAATAATGTTTCATAAAATTTTCTGTAGTATTTGATAGTGTAATGAACATGTTTAATAAAATATCCTTTATAAATGATGCTATGAAATTCTTGCAACACAATTTTAACGTGTGATTTTGGCAGTACCACTTGTTAAACTTTATGTACTCCATCGACTTTCCTTCTTCCGATATAATACAAAAAGGAAAAAATATAATAAAAAAAAACACTGAAAAGATACAGAGATTCTTATTGAGCTTAGTACGCCTTTATAGTTTTACTGAATTTGGTTATTTCCAGCCAAATAGGTCTTACTCCATTTTTAGGCAATTCTATTATTACTTGTAAGTCATTATCTTGTTTTGAAGTTATACTTCTATGCGCTCGCTCCAAGTTGGAAATTTGTATGGGAGTCAATCTGTGAAATCTGTGAAATATGTAAGATAATGAGTAAGAGATAGACAGAAGATATATTTTCTCTCTCTTCCTCTCTCGAATATAAAAATGTTCCTTTTGTATATATATTTTAATATTATATATATTACATAAAGATATATATATATATATATATATATATATATATATATATATACATATAATATTATATATATATATATATATATATATATATATATATATATATTTCTAAAGTATTCAACTAGTGAATTCAGAGGTTTATTCGGTCATTCAGGTTGGCAAATAAAAAAAGAAGTCAACTACTTCATAAGTTTATCGAAGACGTTTCGCTTTATATTTCTAAAGCTTCATCAGTTCTCTAAAATATAACAAATGACATAGAGTTTATAAGAAATACAGATGTTTATAGTTCATAACTTACAACTCAATATGTAGTATATTATCGATGTTATCATATATCTACTGTACACTTTACTCATTATTTAAAACTAACTTAACCAAAAAAGAAAAAACAAAAAACAAAAAACAACACACAACCTTTGCCGAAAATAATGTTCATATTCGTAGATATGAATATTTAAAAAATTTTAAACGAACATTTGGCTTCATGTAGATGGTTCTCCGCTGAAGACCAACAAAGTTCTGATTTATTGCAATCTAGCAAACAACTTGACGCGATACCGAAAATTTTTTTATTTAAGGGCCATGTGTCACCAAATTCCAAGGTTTGAGACAATTATGAACTTCTACAGGGGACATTGCATAATTAGTTGGACGGGTGGAATTTGTATGGCGGAAATATTTTGATATATTATTTTTAATTTATGTTTTAATGAAACTTGGAAATAGGGGATGATTTTCTTATTATTTTGAATGGAAAATACGCCAACTTTTAACTAAAGAATAATTATTGGTATCATTTATTTCGTAAGATGAGAGAGTGGTAAACCTGGCTCAAATTGTCGATGTCGGTTCTTTTGTTTATTGCCGATGAGTTCTTGAGGATCTCACACATTTCAATAAAGGAGCGTTTCTGATGGTTGTTTTGTTTCGCCAGTATTTTGGTATTTGTGAAATCAATGTGATGTTTAGTGGAAATGGCGTGTTGTGCAAGGGCACAAGAGGGTTTGGAAAGTCTGATGTCACTTTTGTGTGAAGTTTTACGCCCTAGAAGAGATCGACTAGTCTGGCCAATGTAGCAGGAGTTACATTCTGAACAGGGTATCTGATAGACAACATTAGTGTGCTCTAACGAGCTTAGTGGAGTTTTAGACATGGAGAATAACTTTCCAATGGTTTAAGTATTCCCCGTCAAAATATCCCTAAAAAATACTAAAACCATTGGAAAGTTATTCTCCAAGTCTAAAACTCCACTAAGCTCGTTAGAGCACACTAACGTTGTCTATCAGATACCCTGTTCAGAATGTAACTCCTGCTACATTGGCCAGATTAGTCGATCTCTTCTAGGGCGTATAACTTCACACAAAAGTGACATCAGACTTTCCAAACCCTCTTGTGCCCTTGCACAACACGCCATTTCCACTAAACATCACATTGATTTCACAAATACCAAAATACTGGCGAAACAAAACAACCATCAGAAACGCTCCTTTATTGAAATGTGTGAGATCCTCAAGAACTCATCGGCAATAAACAAAAGAACCGACATCGACAATTTGAGCCAGGTTTACCACTCTCTCATCTTACGAAATAAATGATACCAATTATTCTTCAGTTAAAAGTTGGCGTATTTTCCATTCAAAATAATAACAAAATCATCCCCTATTTCCAAGTTTCATTAAAACATAAATTAAAAATATATATATATAATTTCGGTTTACAACGTTCTTCGACGTCTTCCGATTTCCAATCTCCATCTCATTCTATCGTTCCATAGATCGTCTTCCAGTTCTCTTTCTCTGATTTCTTTATCAACTCCTTCTCTCCAACTTCTTCTAGGCCTTCCTGGTCTTCGCCTACCTCTTGGTTGCCATTCAAGAATTTGTGTTGGTATTCTATTCTCCGGCATTCTCCTTACGTGTCCGTACTATCTGAGTTGTGTCGTTTTGATGTCATCAACAATATTATGTGTAACCCTCATGATTTCTCGGACTCTCTCGTTTGTTATTCTGTCGCGTCTGGAGATTCCCGCCGAGCGGCGCCAGAAATTAAAAATAATATATCAAAATATTTCCGCCATACAAATTCCACCCGTCCAACTAATTATGCAATGTCCCCTGTAGAAGTTCATAATTGTCTCAAACCTTGGAATTTGGTGACACATGGCCCTTAAATAAAAAAATTTTCGGTATCGCGTCAAGTTGTTTGCTAGATTGCAATAAATCAAAGCCAAATGTTCGTTTAAAATTTTTTAAATATTCATATCTACGAATATGAACATTATTTTCGGCAAAGTTTGTGTGTTGTTTTTTGTTTTTTGTTTTTTCTTTTTTGGTTAAGTTAGTTTTAAATAATGAGTAAAGTGTACAGTAGATATAATAATATGATAACATCGATAATATACTACATATTGAGTTGTAAGTTATGCACTATAAACATCTGTATTTCTTATAAACTCTATGTCATTTGTTATATTTTAGAGAACTGATGAAGCTTTAGAAATATAAAGCGAAACGTCTTCGATAAACTTATGAAGTAGTTGACTTCTTTTTTTATTTGCCAACCTGAATGACCGAATAAACCTCTGAATTCACTAGTTGAATACTTTAGAAATATAAACTGACGGTCGTAGTTTTTACAATATATATATATATATATATATATATATATATATATATATATATATATATATATATATATATATATATATATATATATATTTATATATATATATATATATATATATATATTAAAATATTTATTAATATTATTATTTATGTGATATGTTTCGTATTATTTATTAAATGTTCATAATTATATTAGTCTTTTGTATTTCAAAATAATAATCTTAATAAATCACAGTATGATCCAGAACTGTCAATTTTGAAATACATTTGTGTCATGTCCTCGGTAGTATAGTAGTCAGTATCCCCGCCTGTCACGCGGGAGACCGGGGTTCGATTCCCAGTCGGGAAGGACTTTTTTTATTAATATTATTACATGGTAAATTAAAAAAAGTTATGTATATTATTGTCATTTTTAAATACTTATAAATGCTGCGTTTTAATTTGTATTGTATTATTATATTGAATTATGTTGCACTGTATTATAGTGTATTTTTTTATGTATATTACTGACATTTTTAAATACTAATAAATATTGCATTTTAATTTGTATTGTATTATTATATTAATAACAAAATAAACAATGAATTTTACTGCAGAGTGTGTGTAAAAAAATTGTTGCATTCAACTCCTTTCATACATATATGAAAATAAAGTATACATTTTCATCAAAATATTGATTCATTCCTTCATTTACTATGCTCCTGTTACAGATCAAAAGTTGTTTATTAATTGTTAGTAAGTTGTTATAAATTCTGTTTCTCTTTCTGCTATGTCTTACCTATAGCATTACATATGTAATAATTGTGCAGATTGACTCCCAAATAAATTTGTAACGGCGAATGCCTGTATAGAAGTGTAACTTCCACCGGCAGTCCCACTGGACTGCCACACCCGTTTTTTTTTACTGTTTTTAGGTTTTCCATCGTTATCTTCTTCCCTTTTAATTTGTCCTTTTGCTTACTCCTTTGGTTACATTCTCTTTTTCTTACACTAATTCTGAAAAATTTACTCCTTTAAATATGAAAGTATCTCTATCACTTCTTTGGTGACTTGTGGAAATTCGATTCCTTGGTGAAATAGTTCTAGCATGTGTAGCAGCACCATGTTCTAGGCTTCTAAATGTAGATTTGGGAGACATTCTTACCTTATCATTTGGTTCTTTTGTCCTGCTTGGGATCAGCTTCTGCAATTATGTTACATATGCCCCATTATTTCGCAATTAATTCTGTTTTGATTTCGAGAGTTTTGTTGAAGATTCTGCAGTATGCTTTATATATGGGGTAAAATTGATTGTTGGTTATCTGCGGTTTTGACTTCTTCATTTTCTCGAAATGTTATTTGTTTTAATTTTGCGCTAGATCTGGAAATGCTTTTCGCCGCTTTATACACCTGCGCTGAGAGTGTTTTATTTAGCACTTGGTGATCCTATAATTAAAGGATTGTTGCATTTCAACATCCTCTAGTCCATGTATGAATTCCTGTACACCAATTTGTTCCAGACAATCTTTAGGTGCTTAAGGGTACGCCAAATGCAATAACTTTTTAAAATTCGGCTTCATATTGTTGCAGACTTCCATTATGTTTTTCATACTGAATTTTTAAAAGAAATTGCAAGATGGTTGCTGCCTGTTTTAAAAACAAACTATTAAGGAAGCTACATGTTCTTTGTCAGTGCAGCCATTTACCCTGGCTGTAGCTTTAAAATAAAACAATAAGTTTCCCATGCTCTTTGGCCATGGAATGTGGGCGGTTTTAAAATTGTGATAGTTTTAGTTATACCTTGTTCAAGTATGGAAGATGATAAAGCTGTTTGTTCAGATTCGATGTTAGTTACTGAAGAAATATTAGATAAAGAAGCTTACATATTTAGGACAAACTACTTATCATTTTTCTACGCCTCTCTTCTTCTTTTTGTCTACGCTTCTCTTCGTATCTACGCTTGTGTTTTAGTTCTTTTTTATCTAGGCTTCTTCTTTAATTCTTCATGTTTGTGTTCAAGCTTTTTGTTTTCTTATTTCTCTTTTGCCTACGTTTCTCTTTATCTTCTTTCAGTTTTATAAATCATGCGTGTATGCTTGATTATAAAAAAACTTAGTGGATCTTGTATTTACCATTAACAACTAATAAATATTTATTAAATCTCAGTGCCGTCACCAATGTCCCACTTCATTAATACAACTTTATTGGAAACACCAACAATATTACAATACTTTTACTTATTATGTTTACAATAACGACAACTTTAAACTTCAAACATCAAAATACTATTGTTACAATCTGTCAACAACATAAATGTTTATATCTATTTCCTAACCTTTTACACTTATGTAGTTATTTAAAAAATGTTTGATGACATCTCAAAAATTCTAGATTTGTTTATTACTTCTTCTTTTTTTTTCATTAAGGGACTTTTTCTATCTAAAATAAATCTCTAGAAACTGTCGTAACAGTACTTACTTTGTTTACAAAAAAATTCTTAAAGTTGCCTCGATATCATGTGATAATAAAACTAAATTATATGTAACCGTATAAGCAAAATACAAGAAAATATCCAACTTCTATACTGGATATTATATTAAGCAGTTGATGCACGAAATAAAGATAACATACCTAGCATAAAGTTAAACACTATAGAAAGTATAAAAGAGTATGCTGAAAAAAGACCAGAAGCGAAGAAGATACGTAGAATGACAAAACTATCATTAACTGAGAAGAAATTAAGATTTATTAATTTTTTCCTTAAAAATTGATGCCTGTCCCATACGGGTTAAATCCACGAACGCGAGTATACTTGTTATGAGCAGGTGACTAGTTGACACTCCGGCGATTATACTCGTCTGGAACAGCGCACCGTACAGGACAATTACACCAGAACAGTTTTATTTTCAATTTATAGTTCAGATTTTTCGGATGTCGGATTATGAAATAAGAGTTAACAAAGTAACATACAGTTTTTATTGATAGTACAGAAGAAAATTCGAAAAGAAATAAGAAACCACTTCATTCTTACAGAGCTATAAAGATAATGTCAATTTTTGTAAAGCATTTGAATCAAAAGTCCTTTTTGTGTGGTAAATACCAAAACAAGGCATAACACAAAGATAACACAAAGTGCTACATTACAGACGGAGCACATATATCTTGATTCTGCGCGTTTTTTATTTTTGTCACATACAACGCACCTCTTAGTCGGATTTTTGTTATAGGTTGTCGGTGGAACTACATTAGGAAAATGTCTTTCTGTGAGCGTCAAGTCACATTTAGCTCCACATCTTCTGCCTCCTCCTATGCGAGAAAGTAGAACATGATATTTAGCCATAATTTCTTCTACGAATCTGAGTTGGAATTTGGCTACTGGAATATTTTCGCCAGTTTTAGCTTTATAAAGCTGATAAGAGTTAGACCAACAAATGGAAAAACACTTATTTAATGATTTTCCTGACACTTTCTATCGATGAAAGTAGCATGTCGACTGATCCCATATTATTATTATATTCAATGATACAATGTGGTTTTTCGATAAGGTCTCCTGTAAGATAATCTACACGTTCCGTATTTTTAGTTGCGCAGTTCAACCGCTAGTGAGCATGCAAACTTCATATTTATCTTGCCATTTTAGCACGAGAAGCTTATCTGTAGATCTGGGCACAACTTTATCACGTTTAAATTTTCTGTCAATTTTTGCACAAATTTCCTGTTTGACTTTACTTTTCCACATGTATTTGTTTTTAGATCGTGAAGGTGTGAGAATAACATAGGACTTAACAATATCACCAGATTTTCCCAGTTTTTCAATTTCATTTTCTTCAATATGAAATGTGGCTCCCGTGTATATGTTGAAATCGAGAACATATCTGGTTTCACAATCACAAAGGAGAAAAATTTCAACTCCAAACCGATGTCTTTTTGAAGGAATGTACTGTTTGAAAAAAAGTCTGCCTTTAGGTATATCAGACTTTCATCTATGCAAAGATTTTGAAATGGACTTAA
This sequence comes from Diabrotica undecimpunctata, assembly GCF_040954645.1. Lineage (NCBI taxonomy): Eukaryota > Metazoa > Arthropoda > Insecta > Coleoptera > Chrysomelidae > Diabrotica > Diabrotica undecimpunctata. The sequence continues at coordinate 102,176,374 of NC_092806.1, forward strand.
ATTTTCTCTAAATTTGTATTTCAAATGATCGACTATAATCCTTATTTTACGTAAACTATCTCCTTTGACAGGCAGTTCATCATTATCAACAAAATGTATCATCTTCAAAATTAGTAGCAAGCGATCTCTTGTCATGAGGCGCCCAAAAATTGGAATATTCATAAAAGGTTTACTAGTCCAATATTCATTGACACTCGATTTTTTCGTCTAGGGCATCATCAGATTGACTGCTAAAAAGCAGTACATTTCATTTATATTAACTGATTTCCATCGTTGTAGACGTGAATTCGCATCAACCTGTTGTCTACTTTTCTGTTCATAGTATTCGTTTGTCTCATCTGCAATTTTCTTCATTATTTGGGGCGTGAAAAAGCTTTCAAAAATATCTACAACATGTGAAGTATCTGATAAACTATCAATTTTACATCCAGAATTAGTATTATCCAAAAGGTGTATGACCGGTAAAAACGTTTCATCTTTCCAAACAAATGCCGCAGCTTCCATAGTTGTTGTTAACTGTTCGGCTGGTGTGTTGTTCAATTCATCTCCAGTTTCATTTTCTGCATCATCTTTAGCCTCGTTTTCAGCAATACTTTGTGATTTTTCCACTAGCTAGATGAGGCTAGAATGAAAGAAATGCTTATATAAAATCAACACAAACACAAAAATATATACAACACATGTTTTGAGATCAATGTGCAGTACAAAAAGCTTAATGAATATATATTTAGTTTACCTTCTGCTTCTTCTTCATCGCTTTTTGGCCATCCATCCATCCTCACTCTCATAATCGTTCATAAAATCATCTTCAAAATCACTTTCTTTTAGCATACGCGTCAGATATTTCCGACTCATTTTCGCGACGAGTAAAACAATACTGATTCTATGCAACCAAGCAAATATTTTGTATATGTATATGCGACTTAACTCGTCTAGAAAAGTCTGAGCGTATGTACTGTCAGTGTGCGCGGACAGAGACGGAACGCAAGATTCGACTTGTCTATGAGCAGGTGACATCATATATATCGAATAACAAAGCTCTAGTGCATATTAATACAGTTCTTATGATTTACGCGAGTTTATTCGTCAAGAGCAGTCAGCTTATAAGCTAGTATACTTGTCAAGAGCAGTGAAACGGTTAAAGAGGATTTTTAAAATATATAAATCAGGAACTTCCACCGAAAAGCAGAATGGGAGCAAACTCAACAAACAACAAACAGCGCAAGGGTAATATAAAGATGGTTAAATACATGTTATGGTTAAACACGAAACTATACTTCGCAATATACTCCTAGGGTGTGGATATATAAAAGTGCCCTGTACATTTGACACTAGGGTCTTTAAATACATTGTTAAATGACAATTTTTATTGCAAAATTTTACTTAATATTACTTTTGGTCATTATTAGCACAAAACCAACAATACTACATGTTATATATGTAGGAATCTAAAGAAATAACACCCACTTAGAATCTCCTTCAATATTGGAATTAAGGAGTAAACTGGATCCTTGCAGAGCTCATTAAACATAGAATAGCATTATACATCAAATTTACAGTACAACATTTAAAGTTTGGAAAGAAGAACAAATAACAGAGAATGATTGCACTGTAATTATATGTCCTCTGTACAAAAAGTGATATTTTTTTAAATGTAAAAATTTAGAAGCATAAATCTTCTGAACACAATATACAAAATATTCCCCAACATTTGTTACAGCCGTTTAAGTACGTACGTGAAAGATCTCCTTGATGAATATCTAAGCGGTTTTAGGCTACAACGTGGCAAATTAACAATTGACCAGTTTTTTTTGTGCTACATCAAATCTTCTTCTTCTTCACATGCCATACACCAAAGTGCGTAGGCGACTATCTCATTACTAGAATTCTGTTCTTGGCGACGTGACACAGCTCGCCTGTATTGTGTATTCCTGTCCATTTTTTAATATTTCTTAACCAGGATAATGTTTGCGGCCGGCTCCTCTCCTACCTTCGATCTTAAAAAACATCAAATACTTTAGTATTGATACGTTTTAACTGTTTCAAGTCAGCATATGATACCGATCTAAGATGTAAATTACGTCTTTTAAACATACGGGTGGTTATGATGGGAGACTCGTTGACGTATTGTAATCTTTAATGTAGCATTAGAAAAGGTTATAAGCAATGCCAATTTACACTTTACAAGAATAATCTTTAATAAGAACGAAGATTGTGGCCTATGTTGATAATTTTGGTTTGGTCATGCCCCACACGAGGACTTAGATGGTTTTCACATTTTTAAAGGCCGCACCAAAATGTCCCTTTAACTAAACAAGGAAAATATATGGATTCCGAAATATTGACATTGATTCCAAGTAACAGATATAAAGCTATCACTTTTCCTACGTTTACACCGCTCAATAAAAACGAACTAACTCTTGCTATAATATATTTATACGGTTTTTTACAGGTTATTGATTTAAATTAAATTTAAACATTTTAGTGGCTTTAGCGTATAGCTAAGCAGTAAAATTGTTTTTATAGTCCATAGTATTCTTTATTTGTAAGGTTTATTCGTCTTTTAATTTATTCGCTTGTTTTGTTGGTAGTAGTACCTATACCAAATACCTTTATATAAAAGTTTGGTATACTTAGTTCTGGTATACCAAACTCACACATTAATTGGTATTTTACTGTTTTCTTGATACTTTCGTATGCGGCCTTTAAGTCGGGTGATAGGTTTTAATATGTTAAATTATAATGTTTTCTCGAGGATCTGTCTTATTGTATGTATCTGGTCAACTGTTGATTTTTATTGTATTTTTGTAGGCAGTTTTTAACAGGGTTATACTCTGTAGTTGTCACACTGGAAATAATCGCGTTTTTTATGTAACGGGCATATCACGCTTTAAGACCATTCATAGAGCATGTCTCTTTTTTCAGACAAGAAGTAAAAGTTTAACTAGTGCTTGTAGCAGGTCGTTTCCACTATCCTTGTAGAGCTCACTACAATATTATTTAGGTCCTGGTGGTTTACCTCTTCATTGTTAGGTGGTCTTTAGTTTGGGTTAAATAGATTTTATTAAGTTCCATTAGATAGATAGATAGTTTATTTGACTGTACGTTACAACAAGGTTTACAGCAAGTCAAAACTAAAATTATAAATAATTAGAAAGTATAATATAAATCACTATAAAGTCATTACAAAAAAAATGAAAACAATACACTAAAAATATTTAAAACATTAAAATACATATAAAACGTACAATATGGACATCATAATATAATTAAAATAATAATAAATTTGGTTATGTTGCAGCTTGGGCATTCACAGATACAGTCTGGTAATATTCACATAATGTATAAGTACACATGATCACTAGGTACTCTTTGACTTGGTTTTTAAAAGCTGTAGTTGAATGAATGTTTTTAAATTTTTAAGGAAGTTGATTATACAGTAGTAAACCAGAGACAGTAGATGACTTCCTACTTATTTCTAAATGTCGATAGGGTACTACAAACTGTCTCTTATTTCTTGTGTTGTGTGAGTAAATATCACTGTTACATAAAAAAAGTTCTTTTATTTTTATGAATTAGTATCAATAATTCCAAAATGTAAATTCCATACACTGTTAATATATTTAAATCTCTAAATAGGTTTTTACAAGACCAACCATACGGAACACCTGCAATACATCTGACAATACGCTTTTGGACCTTAAAAACGTCCTTTATACTAGAAGAGCCACCCCAGACAGTTATACCGTAACTCATTGTCGATTGTACCTCAGCAAAATAAAAAAGACGAAGGTGTTGCAGACTAAGTATTCTACCCAAATTTCTCAATTGATAACATTTAGAATTGAGTTTTTTACATACATTCCAACAATGAGTCTTAAAAGATAAATGAGAGTCGAAAATCACTCCTAAAAACTTCACATCACTACAACTCAAAATACCCTCACCATTGATGGAAATACTTAAATTAGGTTTAGTAGAATTTGAACGAGATGTAAATGATAAAAATTTAGTTTTGTGAACATTAAACAGGAGCGACTGATTACTGGACCAATCAGAGAAGGTCTTCAGTAAGTTTGTTATTTTATCTTGTAAAAAATGTATGTCTTTATCGCGATATAGCATTGTTGAGTCATCAGCATAAACTGATACAAATACATCAGACATTACATTTGGTAGTTCATTAATATACAAAATAAATAATATCGGGCCCAATATGGAGCCTTGTGGTACCCCATTTTTATTAACAATCGGATCAGACATTGAAATCTTGAAGTTATTTTTCACTCTAACTATTTGGTGCCGGTCTTTCAGATAGGAACCAAACCAACTATGGGCAACTCCCCTAACACCATATCTGTACAATCTATCGAGGAGTACATCGTATTGCACACAATCAAAAGCACGACTGAGGTCACAAAAAATGGCAGTTGGATTTTTACTGTTTTCAATAGAGATTAAGACTTCCTCATAAAAACTGTTAATGGCTGTGGAAGTAGAAATTTATTTCGAAATCCATGTTGATGTTTTGTGATAATTTGGTAGATATCTAAAAATAATAAAAGTTGTTTTAGCATTGCATATCACAGATGGAACAGACAATGGTCGAAAATTTGACATTAATTCAGGATCACCTTGTTTTAATACCGGTGAAATGATAGAAGTTTTCAGAAAACTAGGAAATACACCAGCATTAAAAGAAGCATTTATAATGTGAGCAAGTGGTGTCAAAATATGAGACGCAATTTTCCTAATTACTATACCTGATATTTCATCAAAACCACACGATGGTTTGTTTTTAATTTTATATTTTATTATGTCTAATATCTTCCTCTGTTACATAAGATAGGAACAAACTCCTTTGAATAAAATCGTTGGAATGCTGATAATTTAAATCTGATTTAATTATTTTACTAATTATATCTATTGGTGCATCTATAAAGTAATCATTAAATTTGTTAGATATTATATCTGAATCTGTAATACTAGTATCATCTATTTTTAGACAGATATTTTTGTGATTTTTTTGTTTTCCATTAAGTTCATTTATAACAGCCCATGTGGTTTTGTTTTTGTTAGAGGATTCAGAGATTTTGTTAAAATAAAACTGACCCTTTGTGGCCTCAACAAGAACTTTGTGCTGATATTTTTTTTGTTTGTATAGAGTTTTTAGGTCAGGGTATGCCTTACTTAAAATATACAAATCCTTCAGACTTTCTGAAGAAGATTTTACTTCTTGTGTGACCCATGTTTTTTTATTTGGTTTTGGTAATGTTTGGTTTTTCTAATAGGACAACTAATATTGAAATAGAACTGTAATTTATTATGAAAGGCATTATATTTACTCTCAACATCAGTTGCATGATAAACATCTTGCCATGTTTCTTTACTCAAGAGATTGTTGAATGCATTTATAGCGCCTTCATGTGTTACTCTGAAAGTATTTCGAACTGATGTCATAGGGAATATATCGTGATCCGATTCAGTATTTACATTTACAGTACGTATACAATCATCACAATTTGTATATACCTGATCCAAAATATTTCCGCATGTGGAAGTCGACCTTGTAGGTGTAAAGTTTCTGGGTGACAAACCATAAGATGCTAGAAGATCAGAAAATCTGTGTGAATTATTTGGTGTCATGGAATTTACATTAAAATCGCCTGTTAAAAATATGAATTGATTTGGTTTAAAATTTGAATTTAAAATAAGATTAGGTTTTTCATAAAATACATCAAATTTACCTTTAGGAGATCTGTAGCAAACTAAAATTGTGTGTTGATTTGAATTATAATGCCACTTCAGCCCACATACCTCAATGTCTTTTTCAACACAGTACTGATCGAGTAAAATGGAACTAACGTTCATATCATTCCTTGCCCAAATTGCAACGCCACCACATTTATATTGGGATCTACTAAAAGAATTTACAACATTAAAATTTGGAAAACTATAATAAATCACCTCGTCATCAGCTGACCACGTCTCAGTCATACAAAGTAATTTCAAGTCAGACTCCTTATAATCAGCAAATAAACAATCCATTTTAAATTTATTTAGTCCCTGAATATTTGAAAGTAGGAGATCGTACTCATCCGTTTCTTTTTCCTGTTTAAAAGTCAGTTCTTTATACTTCACTTTATTTGCGTATGTGTTGGGCGCTTCATAAAAAACCTACTTACATAGGAGCCTACTGGCCATAGTTTTGGGTCCATCGCTTTACCGAAATTTTGTTCAAAAATTGAAACTTTAAAAGATGAATATATGTTGGGATGCTTAGCCATTAACGACGTACATATTACTTCTGGAAAGTGTTTTTCTAACATCTTCTTAAGATTTTCTGCCGTTGTATGTTGGTCTACTCTAGCTAGTAACATGGAGATGGCTTAATTTTGGGACACCACTGATTTCTGAGTTCTCATTATTACCTATAACAAAACGTCCATTCCTTTTTTTGTGTCTAACCATTTTCCATTCTTGTTCACTATTATTTGTAACCGAATTTGTATTCTCAATATTTATCAAATTATCATCGTTTGTTAAATTAATAATATCTGAACATTTTGCTTCCGTTTGTATTCTTAAAATATCAGCTGATAATTGTTTATTATTTTCGATTAAGGAAACAACTTGTTTATTTTTATTGGTAACATTTTTAAACACAGTTTTTGTTGGGGAACTCCTTTCTTTATCAACAGCTAGACCTTCATTAATAGCAATATTTTTTGCGGGTGTAGTTTTTTTGTTTTTTGGGTATTCTTTACTCCTAGACTGTATCGGTTGTTCAAAATTGAGGTTTCTGTTAGAGTGGTTTATTAAATTCAAATTTTGTTGAGTAGATGGCGACTGGTCGGTTAATTGCATATATTTAAATAAATCTATTTGTTCTTTCAGTAAATGTATCGTTATTTGTTGATTTGATATTATAATATCATTTTGATTAATAATTTTCTTTAAGCACCTGATTTCAGTTATCCTCGGGTCCTCATCGTCAGCCCCTTTATCCAAGATTTCGTTTAATGTATCACTTAACCTAACACTTTCTTCATAGCATGTAACTGTTTCATCGTCGATATATTTTATACATTTTAATTGCTTCAGGCATCCACTATGTGATAAGGTTCCACACTTTGCACATAACAAACCACTTTGTGCAACTTTTAGGCACTTTTTGCAGCACTTATCTACCGAATCGTAAACACGACCGTTTCTCTGAGGAGCCATCTTTTATCTTTTCAACCACAATCGGAATCTATTCAACTTGAAGTGCTATTCAGTGCAACGGTGTTATCTGCTTTTTCAATATAACGGCCGTTAAATTTTGCTTCGAAAAATTCAACTCATAGGTTTAAGATTGATGCCGTATTACTTAGGATATTTACTTCTCCATCCTTACATCTTCTCCATTCTTGGCTAAGTACTTAAATCATTTTGTTTACATTTCTGTAGAACTTTAGAGTTTCGTTTTAATTTCTTAGCCATCCTATGTCGCTCTATTTCCTCATCCATTTGATAAATTTAATTTCAATCTGAAATATCATTCGTTTATAAGAAACTGGTAGAGGGGCTTCTTAATTATGCGATTTTATAATCTGAAATGATTACGTATGCACCGATATTTTGATTTAATCAAATTACTGCATCATTTGAGACAAAAAAATTTAAATAATTTTTAAATAATTCGTTACTGGCTTATGAGATGACGTTAGAGATTAGCAGCTGTGCTAATCTCTAACATCTAACTCTATAGCAGATTATATAAAACTATATAATCAATAATTATCAAACGAAATAGTGTTATACAAGAAATTATACGGCATAAATAAATAAAATACTGGATTGTCTGAAGATATAAAAAAAATTCGTAGGTATGTACTGAATAAAATATGAGATAAAAATGGAACGAATGGTTTTGGAATAAAGCCGCAAGATATGCGGATCGAAAATATAATGTTAATTACACAGCGTCATCGTTCCCTCGGCGAGGTTAACGAGTCTTTTGTTGTCTGCAATGTTATTCTCTAAGGTGCACAAACCACATGATAACTCGTGTGTCTGAATACATTGTTTCATTTCAACATTTAAATAAAATTACAATTTACGTTTCTGTTTGAAAATGTTCAAACAGAACTAGGAATACATTTAGCTTTGGGGATTATTAGATTGTTAAAGCTTCAGGGGATTTTTAAAAATTCACAGTTTTAATTTAAAGTTCAAGATATTAAGGTTAATAGTAATAATTGCCGCATGTGCTGAAAACACTAAAATATAAAACGAGAAACTTGTATTCTGAACTTAATACTAATTGGTTTCTGTTTATTTTTTATTTCATGTGACTACAATTAACATTTTAAAAACATTTTTAAATAATATTAATAAAACCACTAATTTTTTTTCGGATCTGCATAAAAAAATTCTGATCGTGTATGTGGTTCTTAAACTATTATTAAACATTACTACTATATATATATATATATATATATATATATATATATATATATATATATATATATATATATATATATATATATATATATATATATGTATATATAAATATATATATATATATATATATATATATATATATATATATATAAATATATTAAATAAAATTCACTATGATAGTGAAGGGTTCTCGGTCAACAGTTGGAGAATAAAAGAAAGAATATCATCTACTGCCTCTTTTAATTGAAAACTTTTTGTGTATTAATTCATACAGCTCATCCATTTACAAAATTATATACCAAATTAAATAAGCAAAAACACATAGATACAACAAAATTGCACATGGCTTTTCTTACAAAAAAAATATGCAGCATAAGGTGGAAGTGCAGAACATAGCTTAATTTATGAACTTTACAGATAAAAAGTACAAAACGTCCAGTTTAACTCTCCAGCGGTCGCGCCAGCTCTAAATACACCGCACAGTTTGTTTCAAATTGTATAACACAGGTAGCGCTCAATGTTGAACTCTTCATGGTACAATGAGTTATGATTTCGTCACCTCAATACTACAACTAGATAACTCGAAAATTTTCATTTTTGAGATAAGTTTACCAATAGATGTAAATATATCATCTTCATGTTATGCTATAACTAGACAATTCAAAACGAACCATATGAGTCAATATAACTAACTTTCAAAAGTAGATAACTTTATAAATCATCCTTTGTTTAATATTACAACTCGATATCTTAAGTTATCTACTTGTTGCACATGTAATGACTAAGCTGTTAGTCACACAACTATACAACTACACTTACCTAGTTGTAGCACGTAGACTTTATTGTGAATTGTGTGATTCAAGATATGAAGAAAAAGTTATTTTGGCCATGTATAGAAAAACTTTTAATGAAAATTTCAATCTAAGTTTCCATCATCCTAAAAAAGATCAGTGTCGTGTTTGTTCTCATTATATTAGTGCAACCACTGATGAGAAATCTTTGCTCACAATAGATTATGAAGCTATCTCTTTCTTAAGGATCAAGCTAGAACCGAAAAACTTAAAGATTGAATTGATGCTGAATTTTCTGATGGATCACACATATGTGCCAATTTTGATTTCCAGCAAGTTTTATTAGTACCCTCTGATCCAACAAATAATGCACTCTTCTATAAACGTAGGCTTGACAACTACAACTTCACTATTTACAATGTTGTCAGTAAGCAAGGAGATTGTTTCATTTAGAATGAGACTCAAGGATCCCGAGGAAGTTGTGAAATAGCCAGTGCAATTTATCTTTATCTTAGATCACTTTCAGAAGCAACAACCTGTGTCACCTTCTTTAGTGACAGATGTGGAGGCCAAAACTTGAATCAGTTTACTGCAGCAATGTTAATGAAGGCAGTAAATGATTTAAATAACCTGGAAGTCATTAATATGAAGTCCTTGGTTTCTGGGCACAGTGAGATGGAATGTGATTCCATTCACTCTGCAATAAACACAGAATTCAAACGTGTGTGGGGAAAGCTTTGTGGCTTGAAGATTGGAATCAAATTGCTCGGGGAGCCAGAAGAAAGGGAGACAATCTTTATCTTGTTCATGATTTGGATCAATCGGACATTAAAGATTTCAAAAAATTTGTAAGGGATAACTTGACTATTCGGAAAAAGGATGAAAATGGAAACGCTGTTCTTTGGCAAAAGATGTGCTGGCTAAGATTTAGGAAGTCACAGCCATTTATTATGGTGTTCAAAGAATCATTTTCTGATGAAGGATTTAGACACTTAAGTTTAATCAAACGGACCCGCACTTCAATTCAATCGCCTTTACAACCTTTGTACCAACAACTGATTCCAATATCTATGCAAAAATATAAAGATCTGATATCACTATTTTCTGTGAAACCACCTGCTTTGGGAGATTCCTACAGGTCATTTTACACCAGTGTGCCATACGAGAATAAAGACGATTCAAGTGAAATAGATGACGGTCGAGACTACGAAGGTGACTCTTAAAGAACTTATCTATTTGTGCCTCTTCAGAAATTACAAATTGTTTCATATCAATATTCATATAGTAGTTTTTTGTAAATATTTTTTTAAATGTTAGTAGGTACCTACCTAATTTTTATTTTTTATGAGTAACAGTGTATAATTTTAACTTAAGAAATAAAAAAATAACTTCTAGTAGTTCTTTTTTTAACAAAAGCAAGGGCCAATACAAGAAAATATATATTGCAACAAGTACATAACTGGGACTTTTCCAACTTTTCTCCTGATATTCCTAATCTTGGAAAATATATACATTATTAAACCTCATAGATGGTCAGTAAAGAAGGTAAGAATGTTAAAAACGGAATATGGCTTTAATATTTTGTCAATTTTAGGCTAGAAAGAAATTCACACTTTGCAAAAATCTTTAAATGCGTTTTTCTTAGAAGTGTTATATTTGAGTTACCTAGTTGTAGTATTGAGGCCACGATTTATGATAGATGTTCCAAAATCGGTTCGCTTCGCGCATGACGTAGTCAAGAACGCTTATTCACGCAAAATTTGAATGTAGTTGTATAGAAAAGACTTAATTTTAATTTTTTTTTATATAATTTGGCTAATTTAATTTTAGTAATTATAAAGAGATGATAGAACTGTGTTATTAAAATATTTAATCATAAATAATATTTTGAAATTTAATTTTATTGATTTTTGGTACAGTTGTTTTGTTAAAATCGGTATCCTTTATAAAACAAGTTTTAATTATTTTTTATTACACATAAGCACACCTTGACAAACTTCTACTCCAGAGTTCGATATTTCAGTTGTTTAAAAAGATACAAAAAAGTGGTGTCTACATAAAAATGTGTCGACTACAGCTAAAAATTTTAAAATTATTTTCAAATAGACAAGGTATTCCCACTTACTAATTTGTTAATGAACACTTTGTAATGTAGGTACACAAAATTTGTACTGAGCTAGCTGGCCATTGAATATAAGGGTATTAAGGTCACACAATATTGCACAATGTTTTAAATGACATCTTCTGTAATTTTCAAACATAAAATTATCTTGGTATTGGTTAATAATGATAATAATAATATGTAAGCACTACGAGCCTAGTAGACCCAGGGGTTGATGTACTATTCTTTGTCATTCCCTTTTCTTTTCCAGTTCGTTACGTTAGGTCTTCTCTCATTTCTTTTTTAACTTCGTTGCTCCATCTTGACCTCGGTCTTCCTCCTCGCCTTTTGCCTGCTCCTGCACTAGGTAGTAACATTCTGGGAATTCTAGATAAAATCATTCTCTGCACATGGCCCAACCTCTAAGTCTTTGAACCTTAATTGCCACTAATATGCAGGGCTCTTGATAGAGCTCAGTCAGTTCGATATTTGTTCTTATCCATTGTCCATTTAAGTTTATCGTACCAGATTTTGCGCTCCCAAAGTAATGAAAACTCCTGGTGTTTTTTTGTTGTAACCCATTTTTCGAAATCATACATCACTATTGGCCTCATTACGGTCTTGTATGTCTTTAGTGTTGCCCTTAGAGATATATTTATGCTTCTTAACAACCCATTGGGAGCATATACAGCGCGGTTGTCGGACATAATTCTTTTCTGTATTTCTTCCTCACGGTTAGGTTCTCTTGTGAAGACATTTCCTAATGTACTTAAATCTTTTAATTTCTTTGAAGTTATATTGTATTAGCTTTGCTAATATCAATGTTATGTACTGCCCCGAACGAATTTCGTCTTTGTGCATTCCATATACTTCATTTTTTACTTCATTTATACACATTAGTATACATTTGTCTCTCGACCTGTAAACATCGATACGAATTAAACGAAAGTTTATAGTGATGATTAAAAACGGACTGCGGCCTCGTTTTTACCGGGTTTTACCGTCATTATCGTGTATCAAATGGATATACTATTTATAAACTATTTGAAAATTAAAATATACAGTTTTAACAATTAAAATGAGTGCTCCACCAGATTTATCGTTGAGTGTTCCTTTTTATACTGCTACTATTAATGATCAACCTATAAATATTCAATACCAGTAAAAGCAAATTCAACCAAAATGTCCAAATGTCGTCTTTCCACAAAATTTATAACTAAATTAAGCACAAATTTTAAACAACCCACCAACAACAATATATTATGTTTCTAACCAAGTACTATCACAATCTTCCTCAAACTGCCAATACAATACTAAAATAAATCCCACAATATCAACACATCAAAATAAAACTTCTGATTTTATTGAGATGACACATACATTACAAAGTGAAGAATCTTCGGGGGAAATCAGCGACATTGAGTCATCGGACATCCAAGAATGGCAAACTATACAACATAGTAACAAAAAACGTAAAATTAATCATCTGACACCAACATAAAATGAAGACACGGTAGTAACCAGCAAGAAATTTCAGATACTACAAAATAAAAACAAAAACGACAATAATAACAGTACAGAAAATACCACCGAAACTCCAGCAACCTCTAAATTCCCACCAATTTTTATATAGTGTTACTGAATATATTAAAATGGTTAACCTATTGGAAGTAACAAAAACAGAGACACACTATTTTGCAGCATTAAAAAACAACACAATAAAATAAATTCCCAGGACTCTGAAACATACCGAAAACTGTTTAATCGAAAAGACAAATTTAAACAGCAAAAAAATTGTTCATCATACGTACCAAATGAAAGAGAATAGAGCAATTCGTAATCTACATCATACAGTGCCCATTAATATAACAAAAAGACAATTAGAAAAACATAGGCATTTAGTACGCAATATTGTAAATATAAACCACAGTATGATGTTCTATGTTAATATAGAACCTAATCAAAATAATAAAAATATACATGAAATTCAATTTATAAACAACGTGAAAATAGTTATTAAGCCACCGTATAAAAAGAATAATATTTTCTAGTGTACCAGATGTCAATTGTATTGACACTCTAAGACATACTGTAATAGACCTTATCACTGTGTCAAATAGGGAGGCAACCATATGTCAGCCGATTGTAAAAAACCTAGGGACACACCTGCTATATGCGGTTTCTGCAATGGAGCACACACCGCAAATTACAAAGGATGCAGTAGAAACAGAGCAAGAGGAGTATCATCGCACACAAGCGAACAATCAACTGCAACAGAAATACAGTATAGAATAATCCGAACTCAAGCAATCAAAATCACACGACTTACACACAAGCAAGAAGTGGAACAAATGTAAATAATGTCCATAATAATACGAACTTATACAACCAAAATCATGCAACTTACGCTCGAATAATAAGTGGAACACATGAAAGTAATACAAACAGTGACAATAGAGAGATGATAAAGAGTTTCCTTAACGAATTCAAAGCTATGTTTTCACAACTAATAAATCAAAATAACGTGATCTTAAAAATGCTTTCCACAGTAATAAATAAATTCAGTAATATAACTTAAGTCACCACGAATTGCACAATGGAATGCCAACGGCCTAGGCAACCATAACACAGAAGTTACTAACTTTCTTGAACATAACAACATTGATGTTCTACTTATTTCGGAAACCCATTTTACTGATAGAACGATGTTCAAGATCCCTCATTATTCTATTTACAACACCAACCATCCTAATGGAACAGCATATGGTGGCGCTGCTATTATTGTACGTAACACCATACCACACCATAAAGAAACAATGTATCAGACGGAAAAACTACAAGCTGCAGTAATCTGTATCAATTCTTAACCATGGTCTTTTGACATTGCGGAAATGTACAGCCCTCCAAGGCATAATATCACCACAGTAGAATATGAAGACTACTTCAAACATCTATCAAACAAATTCTTAATTGGATGTGACTGGAATGCCGAGCATACAGACTGGAAGTCGAGACTATGAACGACAAAGGAAAAAAATCTCAGACAAGCCATAGTGTTCAGGTTTCATTCTTAAAATGAATAATTATGTTTATATTTTGGGCAAGGCCCACCCTGTAGGTTAATCTTCGAGGCAGCTTGTTCGCGCCGTCCGAAGGCAGTCGAGAAATATACGTTCTAAGTTGAGCATGTAGTTTTACTGTTTCTGACTCACTATTCATATTATCAACGGGTGTAAAACCACCATAATTCAAGAAAAGCATTATATACAGTCCACTCAAAATTCGAGGGTATCCAACAAATGGTCCATCGCTACGGATATCCAAGTTTTTCAATAAAAAATCACGAAGTAATCACGTTCAATTTCCGTTAACCTAGCAGCGGCAGGAGTCCCAGACAATCACATCTGGTCGGTCAATTCAGTAATTGGCGATCGAAGCGACGTTTCAGCGACGAATCCACTGACCGATTGCACACCTGCAAGCGACAATCATTGTATGGGTTTAGGGACTGAATTCTTCAAAAAAGTGAGTAGGATAATACATAATACCTTTAAAATAAACACATTTCCTTATCAATTTATTGCCTTGTGTTTCTTATTCGTTTGACTGTACTAAGTTTACGTTTTACGTTTATTATTTAATATGTCTGATCCAATTATTGTTCAATTACGTAAAAAACGCGGTATAATAAAATCAAAACTAACAAATTTTCAAAAGTTTTTAAGTAAAATTCAAGATTTAGCAGATATCCATGATGTTAGCATTCATATTGTCGAAATAGAAACTCGTTTAAATAAATTTCAGTGTTTACTGCATGACTTTGAATTAATTCAGGATGATATAGAATGCCACGATTCAGTTTCTGATAACGACTCAGAAGAGAGGGAAGATTTTGAGAATTCATTCTATAGTGCGGTAGCTTTAACAAAATCGATCTTAGAAAAATTTAATTCTGGTAGGGCTTCAGAAAATTCTGATCACTCTGCAAAATTAAATGCAATTGAAAATAATGTAGGTTCTTGTGCAATCAAACTTCCAACGATTGAGATGCCAAAATTCAATGGCGATTTCGAAAGATGGATGGATTTTCGCGATTCATTTGACTCACTTATAATAAAAAATTCCAATTTAAGCGAAATTCAAAAATTTCACTATTTAAAGTCGTCTATTTCGGGCAATGCGGCTACAGTGATCAGTTCATTGCCACTTTCAGCATCTAACTTCCAGTTGGCTTGGCAATTAATTTGCGAAAGATACGCTAATAAATGTATTCTTAAATTTAGCCATACAAAGGCAATTTTTAATCTACCAAAAATATGTAAGGAAAATCCACAGCAGCTTCGTCAGTTGTTGGATTCTGTTCTAAGTAATTTACGGTCTTTAAAGTCTCTCGGTGAACCCACTGATCAGTGGAGTACACTTTTATCATATATAGTCGTAGATAAATTAGATACAGTTACTGAGCGTGAGTGGGATCTATCAAAAACCGGTAGCGCAACATTCGATGATCTTATAGAGTTTCTAAAAAGAAGGGCTGATATTTTAGAAAATCGTATTCTTAAAACGAGTGAGAATAAAGATAATTTTCAAAGGAATTATTCTAAGGGCAAATTTTCAAAATCCTTCATTTCCACGCAAGTATCATGTCAGTTTTGTCAAAATGCACATAAGATATCGAATTGTCCAGAATTTCTACGACTTAGTGTTAAGCAAAGAGCGGAACAGGTAAAAGGTCTCAAGCTTTGTTTAAATTGTTTACATACCGGGCACATCAGTAAAGGTTGTAAGTATGGCAAGTGTCATAAGTGTGCTCTGAAACATCACACATTGCTTCATGTGGACACAAATCGCTCTTCGCTTGCTCCTCATGATTCTTCAGTGCCACAAGGTTCAGGTATAACTTCTTCATCAGAAAATCAAAGCTCAGCAGTTGTTAATCTTGCTGCTTATCAACCTAATAACCAAGTACTTTTATCAACAGTCTCAATTCTTGTTAAGGACTCTCGAGGTCAATTCCAATCAGCTAAAGCCATTCTTGAGTCTGGCTCACAGTCTAACTTCATATCTGAAGACTTTGTCAATAAATTGGGGTTAGAAAGAGAGGTAATAGAAATGTCAGTATCAGGCATTAGTCAGGTGCCTTCTCTTATAAATTCAAAATGTTTGGTCGAACTTGAGGCAGTGCATTCAAAATTCGTTCTGTCACTTCCATGTTTAATTGTAAGGAAATTATGCAATTCGCTACCAAGTTTCCCGATCAGCACTGCTAATCTCAATATTCCTCAAAATATTACTCTAGCCGATCCTACTTTCAATAAACCGTCTAGGATAGATATTCTTATCGGATCTGCAGTATTTTGGGATCTTCTTCAAGTAGGGCAAATACGGTTAGGTCGAAACATGCCTACTCTTCAGAAAACTCGTTTTGGTTGGATCATATCTGGGCCACTTTCTGTCTCTTCTGGTAGCATCACTCAGTGCAATTTTACTTGTAATTCCGAGTGTCAAACTCTATCCAAGTTCTGGGAATTGGAGGAATGCGATAATACCAAGGTCATACATTCAAAGGAAGAGCAAGGCTGCGAAGATCATTTCATTTCAACGTTCAACCGAGACAACGACGGCAGATTCATTGTGTCAATTCCTCTTAAGGAGTCGCCTAATAGTCTGGGTGAGTCGAGACAAATCGCTGCTAAACAATTCTACCATCTTGAGCGAAGATTCAATTCTAATCCTTTGTTGCAACAACAATATTTCGAATTCATGCAGGAATACATTGATATGGGACATATGTCGAAATGTTCTCCCAGTTCTTCAGATAAAGTTTCTTATTTCTTGCCTCATCATCCAGTCATAAAGGAAGAAAGTTCTACTACCAAGCTTCGGGTAGTTTTCAATGGTAGTTCTCCTTCTAGTTCTGGGGTATCATTCAATAATCTTCAAATGGTAGGTCCAATTATTCAAAGCGATCTTCTTTCTATTCTATTGCGCTTTCGTCAGCATACTTATGTAGTTTCGGCTGACATAGCCAAAATGTATCGCCAGGTTCTAGTTAATCCTGAGCAGCGTAACTTGCAGCAGATTCTCTGGAGATTCAGTCCTGAAGAAGAGTTGAGCCCTTATCAGCTGAACACAATCACGTATGGTACGGCTTCCGCTTCCTTTCTTGCTACCAGATGTCTACTCCAACTCTCCTTGGAGTCTTCTGGCACAAATCCTAAGGCAGCTCAAATAATTCGTGATGATTTCTACGTCGACGATTTGTTAACTGGGTCCGACTCGGCCACCGATCTTGCTATCGCAAGTGCGGAAATAAGTGATATTCTTCAACGTGGTTGTTTTCCTTTAAGAAAATGGGTTTCAAACTGTTCATCTATCATTCAAGGGCTTAATGCATCTCCAGTAGAGTCTAATTTTCTTCGCATAGGGGATAGCACTAAAGCGTTAGGTATTCTATGGCACATTGATGAAGATGTTTTAAGTTATCATGTAACTACCCCTGTATCTAATTCAGCAAGCAAACGTACAATTCTTTCAAATATAGCTCAGATATTTGACCCGTTAGGTCTATTGGCTCCTTGTATCATTAAGGCCAAGATCATAATTCAAGAAATTTGGTCTGAGCACTTGGAATGGGATCAATCGGTTCCTGTAAGCATTCACACAAAATGGTTAATATTCAAGGATCAACTGTCTTTGCTAAATAACCTCAAAATACCTCGTCACGTTATCTGTAGCAATCATATTCTCCTCGAGTTACATGGGTTTTCAGATGCCTCTGAACAGGCATATGGAGCATGCATTTATACTCGTAGTATAAATTCTTCAGGTGAGGTTACAGTTCAACTTCTTTGTGCAAAGAGTAAGGTTGCTCCGCTCAAGAAAATCACGCTTCCAAGACTAGAGCTCATGGGAGCTCTAATTTTATCAAGACTCTCTAATAAGGTAATTCAATCGCTTACACTTAAGTTGACAAACATTTTTCTATGGTCAGATTCCACAATAGTACTTGGTTGGATCAAAACTCCTCCCAATCTTCTTAAAACCTTTGTTGCGAATCGTGTCTCGGAGATTACATCAAATATAAGTTCTGGTACATGGTCTCATGTAGGTTCCAAGGAAAACCCTGCAGATCTTCTTACTAGAGGTGTTGACCCTTCTTTGATTCAGGCTTCCAACCTGTGGTGGAATGGTCCCGAATTTCTTGGTTCAGAAGATATTGTCTGGCCTAATCAACCCTCTCAATTATGCAAGGAGCTTCCTGAATTAAAGAATAATTTATTGTCTTTGATTACTATACCAGAAATTGAATTTCCGTTCGACCGTTTCTCCAGTTTCAAACGATTGTCACGTTGTGTGGCCTACTGCTTGCGTTTTATATATAATAGCCAAAAATTAAATGTTCAAAGGTTAGTTGGCTCTCTATCTCTTAAGGAAATTGAAAATGCAGAGTTATGCATAATCAAGTTAGTTCAAGGTCAAGCATTTGCTCAAGAAATTCATGTATTACGTTCAGGTAAATCTCTACCGTCCAAGAGTAACTTGCTTTCTTTATGTCCGTTTCTTGATAGTGGTCTTCTTCGTGTTGGAGGAAGACTAAAAAATTCCGCTTTTGATGAAGATAAGAAACATCCCATAGTCCTACCATCCAGTCATCATGTTACAAAATTAATATTTACGGATCTTCACATTGCTTCCATGCACGCAGGTCCTCAGCATCTCTTGTATCTCATGCGTGAGAAATATTGGCCAATTCATGGCAAAAACACTGCTAAGGCTATTTTTCGCAATTGCATAACATGTTTCAAGGCACGTCCCACCTCTAATAATCCATTAATGGCTAATCTTCCATCATATCGAGTTCAGCCCTCCTTTCCCTTTTGCTATACTGGTGTCGATTATGCCGGGCCCTTTCCACCCAAGGACAGGAGAGGACGGGGGTTCAAAGGTTACAAGGGTTACGTCTGCCTATTTATATGCCTTAGTACAAAGGCATTGCACTTAGAGTTGGTTTCAGATTTGTCAACGCCTACCTTTATTAGTGCTCTTCGGCGCTTCGTGTCAAGACGGGGCCTGCCTTCTGAGATACATTCGGATAATGGAACCAATTTTGTCGGTGCTAGAAATGAGCTGGTCGCTGTAGGCGAATTCTTAAAAAATAACGAAGGTAATATTCTAGATGAATGTGTTAATCAGCATATTTCCTGGAAATTTATACCGGGTTATTCCCCTCACTTTGGCGGAATTTGGGAAGCCGGGGTCAAATCGGTTAAGTTTCATATGAAAAGAGTATTGTCCAATTCTTTGTTGGTTTACGAAGATTTTCAAACGGTATTAGTACAGATAGAGGGAATATTAAACTCAAGGCCTATTTCCCCTCTCTCTAATGACCCATCCGACCTAAATCCCTTGACACCTGCTCACTTTTTGATCGGGCGATCTCTTCGCCATCTTCCCGAGAAGGATGTCACGAACGAAAGGATGTACCGACTGCTGCATTACGAAAGACTTCAAATGCTTCAACAACACTTTTGGCAGCGTTGGTCATTGGAATTCATCTCAGAGTTGCAGCAGCGTCAAAAATGGAGAAGGACCTCCGACAACATAACCACGAACACGATGGTTCTCATAAAGGATAGGAATCTTCCTCCTAGAAGATGGTTACTTGGTCGGATCTATCAGCTTCATCCTGGTTCCGATGGTGTGGTTCGTGTCGTGTCTATACGAACTGGTCAAGGAATCATTCGTAGGGCAGTGTCCAATATCTGCCCTCTTCCTATATGCAGTGAAAGTGATATCAGTGACTGATTATCGTGTTATATAACTGTTTTATTTGATTTATGTACGCCTAATGTTATTCATATATGTTTGAAAGTTTAGCCCTTTCAAGGCGGGGGGCATGTTCAGGTTTCATTCTTAAAATGAATAATTATGTTTATATTTTGGGCAAGGCCCACCCTGTAGGTTAATCTTCGAGGCAGCTTGTTCGCGCCGTCCGAAGGCAGTCGAGAAATATACGTTCTAAGTTGAGCATGTAGTTTTACTGTTTCTGACTCACTATTCATATTATCAACGGGTGTAAAACCACCATAATTCAAGAAAAGCATTATATACAGTCCACTCAAAATTCGAGGGTATCCAACACATAGCTAACACAAACAGCTCTTACTTATCTACAGAGAAACCCACCTACTGGCCATCAGATCCAAACAAAATCACAGATTTACTCAACTTATTTATCCTCCATATTCTCCATAGCATGGCCTTCCAACCAGAAGTCAGACGAAGATTGAAGAGACAGTGACCAACAGACTTTATTCACTAATTTCAATTTTAATTTTTATTTTTATTTCAATTTTAGTTTCAAATTATAATCCTACATTAATTTAAATTGTTAGTGATAGTATTGGGAGTGTTACCAGTGGATAATTTCTCCTCTCATGTATTTGCAATACTCACATTTACTAATAGCTTGTAATAGCAGATTATTTTTTTTTATTTATTTACGCTGTAACCACCAGGGTTATTAGAGACCTAAATATATAATACAGGTAAAGTTAGAAAAAATTACAATAATTGATACAGTCCTGAGTATTTAAGATAACTTATTGTGTTTTTAATGTTCATGTTTTTTCCTAGGGCTTCCTTTATATTATTTGGTATAGTGTGCTTCTTTCTTGCTGCTTCATATGTTTTGCACTGAGTTAGTATATGCTTCACGGATAGTGTTACTTGACATTTTTCACACATTGGCGGCACAGTTCGCGTAAAGAGGTGTTTATGTGTAAAGTTACTGTGTCCTAGTCGCAAACGTGTTATTCTCACTTGGTCCTGTCTATTCGCTGTTGGTTGGAGCCACGGTTTCACTAATTGTTTGATTTCCTTAAGTTTATTTTGTAATGCACTTCACTTATTTTGCCACGCACTTAACACTTTTTGTTTTATTTCTGACTTAAAGTCATCTGAAGAAACCTCATTAATAAGAATGGAGTCCTGGCTGAAGGATGCTAAGCGTGCTAGTTCATCTGCTTCTTCATTTCCTTGTATACCTGAATGTGATGGAACAAACATAAAGTCAACAGTGATCTTATTATTATTTAGAATCTTTATTTCTGATTTGATATGTGAGGCAATTGGATTATTGGTATATAAACGTTTGATAGTGTGAAGTGAGCTTAGTGAATCGGTTATTATGAGAGACGGGGACTATTTCGACTCGTTTATGTGGATAAGTGCTTGTAATATTGCAAACAACTCCGCAGTATATGACGAAGTAATGGGCTTGAATTATATTGGGTATTGGATGTAAGGATTGCTGCACCAACACCGTCTGAAGATTTGGATGCGTCAGTGTATATCTTATAGTGATTTTTATAAGTTTCCATTTCTGATAAGAATGATTGTTTGATCAGGTCTGTTATAGTCTCACGTTTTTTATATATACTAAGGTTAGTATTAATCTTGGAAATTGGTATTAACCAAGGTGGAGAAGTTAGGAAATTTGTTGGGAGAATTTCAGGAAATTTAAGATGTAGGTCATGAAGGTTTCTTCTAACTTTTTCGTAAAATGGTAGATCTAGTCTTGTTGTAGAGAAAGTGTCTTGAAATCGATCTGTGAACGTATTGGTATAAGTAGGGTGTTCTTTATTACTAGCTATTTTAGAAGTATACGAGAGAGAAAGGTATTTGCATCGTAAACTTAGTGGTGGTTCTCCTGTTAAGCATAGCAAACTTTCAACTGGTGTCGTTCGAAACGCACCTGTAGCTATTTGTAGAGTTTTTTTTTTAAATAGTTTCTAATGTTTTCAATACTCATATTTTACTTGATGAATAAACTATCGCACCATAGTCGAGTTTGGATCTAATTAAAGATTTATATACATGTAATAGTGTATTTTGATCTGCTCCTCAGTTTTTGCTGGAAATAGTTTTCATAAAATTTAGTCCTGCTTGGCATGATTTTTTAAGTTCTTCTGTATGTTTTTTCCAGGTGAGCTTTTGGTCGAAAACCATACCTAAAAATCTGATATTATTTGTGAAACTAAGGGTTTGATTACATAGCTTTAGATGTGGAGTTAGAGTGTTATTTTTTCGTGTGAATAAAATACGTTTAGTTTTTGTTGGTGAAAATTGTAATCCGATAGTCCTAGACCATGATTCTAACTGATTAATTGTTTGTTGTAAATGTTTTTGAATAGATGTAGAGTTTTTTCCTTTGGCGAATAAAACTAAGTCATCAGCGTATAATCTTCCTTTAACAATCGGTGAGCATTGTTGAAGTAAGTCGTTTATGACTATTAGAAAAATGGTTGAGCTTATAACTGATCCTTGTGGTACTCCGTTCTTTTGAACTTTTTTATCTGAGTTAACGTTGCCTGATCGAACTATGAAGCTGCGAGAATGAAGAAAATTGGAAATAAATTTTAACATATTGCCTCTGATATTCCAATTATGCAATTTTGATATCATATTGTATCGCCAGACAGTATCATAAGCTTTATTAATATCAAAAAAAAACTGCAATACAATCTTGCTTATTTGCAAATGCTTTATGTATTCCTGACTCTAAGTCTATTAGGTTATCTATAGTGGATCTATTTTGCCTAAAGCCGCTTTGTTGTGGAATAAGGAGTTTTTGTTGTTCTAAATACCATCTCAGCCTTTTATTTACCATTTTCTCTAACACTTTACATGTATTATTGGTTAAAGATATTGGTCGATATGACTCAGGTGATGTCCGGGATTTCTCAGGTTTAAGAAGTAGTAGTATTATTGCTTCGGACCAAGTTGATGGGAAAACCTGGTTACTCCAGATAAAATTATAAAGGTCTAGTAATAAATTTTTTCCATTGTCTGGTAGATGTAGTAGAAATGCTAAGGGGATACCGTCTGGTCCTGGGCTTGAATCTTTGGAAGAGTTTAAGGCTTCAGTAAGTTCTATGAGGGAAAAAGGAACGTTAAGGTTGTGAATCTCATGTCCGTCTAATCCCAATACGTTTTTTTCCACGTTGTTTTTATGTATTTTAAAATTATCAGTGTAATTTTCGTCACTGGAATTTAATTCGTATTGGCCTGCTAACATATCCACGATTTCTTTTCTATCACTAATTATTTTGTTATTTTTTGCTAGAAAAGGAATCTTATATGGTTGGCTTTTGCCAGAGATTTTCTTTAAGTTTCTCCAAACTGTACTTGTGCTTGAAGAGGTATTTAGAGATGAGATGAATTTTCTCCAGGATTCTTTTCTATTCTTTTTTAGAATGTATCTTGCCTCAGCTCTTCTTTTTTTGTAATCCGTTATGTTTTCGTCTGTTTTATGATGCCTTAGTTTATTGAAAGATTTCTTATACGCTCTTGTTGCTTGGCTGCATTCAGATGTCCACCACGGAAGAGGTTTATGTTTCTTTAAAATTTTTGTTTTTCTTACATACGTCTCTGCGGCTGTTGTGATGGTTTGTAAAAATGTACTTAAAAACTTGTCAATGTCATTTGATGATGTAATGTTGGTTTGGTTAATATCCTGTTCGATCTGTTTGGTAAAATTAGTCCAATCAGCATTTTTAATATTCCATTTTGAGATAGGCGATTCGATATTTGTGGTTTTTTGATGCGTTAAAGAAATTATAATGGGGTAGTGGTCACTACCATATAAGTAGGGTAGAACGTCCCATGTTAACGTAGTGGACAGAACAGGGTCACACAGAGAAATATCAATTGCCGATGATGTGCCCTTATGTATGTTGAACCTGGTTGGTCTTCCGTTGTTAAGTAGATTCAGATTTTGGGATGTTATAATATCTTCTATAATTCGTCCTTTTGGGTTGAGTTTTATGGAACCCCACATCGGATTGTGGCAGTTAAGATCTTCAACGATAATTCTAGGTGAAGAAATTTGTTCCAAAACAGCTGTTAAATCTTCTTGGGATATGGTTTGATATGGTTGGATATACATATTACATATATAAATCTTTTGAGGTATATTTATTGCAATAGTTATTAATTCAATGTTATTTGAAGTCACTGGTAACTGTGTGCTCATGAATTTTTCATCCACGTAAATTGCTACTCCTCCACTGGCAATGTTTTGGTTTAATCTGTTATTATAAAAACATGAATAATTACGAAAGTTATATACATGGTTTGAATTTTTGAAATTTGTTTCCTGTAGACAGATAATAGATGGGTGTGTTTCAGAGATAATATGTTTTAGTTTTTCAAAATGGGTGTAAAACTCATTTAAGTTCCATTGAAGCAGAGAAGTGAATGTAATTATTCTTTAAAGTAATTATTTATCGATGAGTCGGAATCTTCTTCTGACAATGAAGTATTCACTGCAGAGAGAAACCTATGTGTTTGCCAAGTTTTCGTATTAATTTGGTGCTTTTGGTTTTCATTCTTCTGTCGATGTAGTGTGGATGTAATTCCGATAGAAACTTTATAAGTGCATGAGAGTCTTTTGGGTACAATTTTGTTACGCTGATTATGTCTTTTGATCCTTGTATATTTTCGAATAGATCCACTACTTGATCGAAGCTTAACAATTGCTTTTCCCTTTCTACATATTCTCTAACTGGTTCCAATAATGTTTGGAGATTTGGTATATCATTTCTTAAGTTTTTGTCATTAGTTTTGGTTTTTTTCTTTACTTGAAGCTTAGGTTTTTCAAAGTTTTCTTTGGAGGGTGGCGTGATTGCATCTTCTAGGGTTCTTTTTCCGGTTGCTTTGTTCGAAGTTACTTGGGGTTCGTAAGAATTTAAATGTGTATTTTTATTTGGAGGTAAGTGTTGACTTGTTTTGGGTAAGGTTGATTTATTTTTTTGGGTATTAGAGGATGACTCAGACGATGTAGGTGTTGCGATTGTATTGTTAACTGAAGAAGTGGTCAAATGTATAGATATATTTTGTAGTGAGCACTGTTGGGTTTGGTTTATTGATAAATTTGGGATTGCTACTGTTTGTAATGTGGTTTGAGAAGACGTAGTAAGTGTGGAGGGAGTGGTATTTGAGATTGGGGGAGTATTTTGTAGATTATCTTGTTGAGTATGATTTATTGATGAATTTTGTCTTATTTTTATTTGCATTGCACTATCATTGTGAGGATCGTTAGAAGGTGAAATATTTGGACAATTGGCTGCCTGGTGTCCAGTTAATTTGCATTTGAAACAATTTTCGTTTTGGGCTATAAATATGCGGTATGATGTTTGTTCCAACTCGATAATAAAAGATTTAGGTAGTACAAAGTTGTCTGGAAAAGGTGAAACGAAAATTTGTCTTCGAAATCTTAAAATATGACTAAAAGCAGGATTGGTTGCTCCTATCCGTAGATATGATATGTCTGAGAGAGGATTTAAACCTAGTTTTATTAATTTGTCCATTATTATGTTAGAAGGTATGCTTGGACATACATTGGACAGAATTAAGCGGACTGATTGAGTTATTAATCTTCTCGCTTCTAGTATATTTCCATTTACTATTATCTTCTTTGTTTCTGCTATGAATTTATCTACTATGTTTTTGGATGATAGATATATGCATATTCTACCATTTGATATACGGGATGCGAAAATTATATTTTTCGGTTCTATATGCTGACTTAATCCTTCAAGATAGTCATTAATTGTACAATTCTCTAGAGTGTTAAATAAAATAGCTTGATCTCTGCTTGGGCTTAATATACTACGTGGTTGACTAACTGCTTTTGAGTATGATGCATTTTGTGGTAGCTGATTGGAAGATGACATCTTTTAAACGGATTTTAAAATCCGACTAAAACCGGTGCTCTTTTACAGCTTTCGTTGTGATACCAGTTCATGTAAATTGGATAATACTTATAACTAATTGCAGTTGTTTACTTAAATATATAAATTCAAATAGATGAAAAAAGTATATTTTATCTACTTACGATTCCAATATTCAGTATACAAATCACTTTCACTTTTATACTTAATTAATTACTTTTCTCACTAAGTTATTAAACCACTATAAAATTAACTTCTTTGCGAGCTATTTTAGATTAAACTCGAACAGAATTTTGATTTTAATATTATTCACTATTTACATGTTCAGAACTGAAGAAATAATCGTTTATATATTTAAATTTTTAAGAGAAACTTTAAAATGCGTCTAAACACTTTGACAGTTTTTTGACGTTGTAATAGCAGATTGTAAATTTGCAAATTTAATAAAAAAAAAATCTATATACATTACCTTGGTTGTTATCCTCTCTTTCAGTTTCATGACTATTTTTATCAGCTCTATTTTCCTTGTAGTCAAGATTACCAAGGCATTCGCAAATACTAAGCAGTTAAGTTTTTGTGGTAGATTAGACATGTTCTATTAATGTTTGATTCCTGTATAATCTTTTCTAATATTGTCCTAAACACTTTAGATGATAATGGACCTCAAAGTTTTCTGTTATACTATTGTTTATCTTGATTTCATTCGATGTCATTTGAAGAGTTAATGATGTTGTTGTAATATGTTACTAGGACAAAAGTGGGAAATTTAAAAAGTAGATAGATAGATGGATAGATTTATTCATGTAAATTTCTACATTATCACATTCGTCAAACATAAAGAAATAGAATACATTACATAAGACATATACTCATCTATAGAAGAGAAACTGTGATAAATCAAGAATTTTTTAACACTATGTTTAAAAGACTTAAAATATAACTGTTTATATCGTATGGTTGTTATTAATGGTCTGTGGTATAGAATAGAATAAAATAGAAATATGCTTTATTGTCACAGAAAATTGTACAATTTTATGGACAAAGTTTACAAAAAGTCATAAAATAACAATAATTAAAATTTACTGAAATTACAAAAATCTCCAATATCGCAAAATAATAGATAATAAAGTAAACAATTAATTGCAAAATTTAAATTAATTGCAAATTGCATTATAAAACATTACGAACTAATAAGTTGAAGTTACTCTAAAAGGTACTCCAATTGCTTAGTTATTCATTAAGAAACTCTTCTACTGAATATGTTCTTTCAGATAGATAGTTAGATTTTTCAGTCACTCTAGAGGTAATCTGTAAATTAAAATCAATTCTTTCAGGTGTAGCAAGCTGACGAAAACATTTCTCGGCGTGAAAATCGACAATCTGATTCACCAAAAGCCACAAAAAATCCGAACCAAAACCAAGCCAGGTGAAAATTTACACAGAGGCAATCGAGAACTTCTGAGACTATGGATGATTGGAGAAATAGAAATTCAACTCCTAAATCGACTCCAAAACCCTGTCAACATCCTAACAATTAGGGAAACAACGAGAGTGGTACCCACTAAGTTTCTCTCCAGATGCGGTGCCCCAACGAAATCCAATCAATGCCAAGATGGTTTCAAATCGGCCACGAATCGATGCTAACATTAATTCAAAGAAATCCAGGTACTCATCGATCCGGTGCATCAATGAATTATATCAACTCTAAATTGGTTCAATCGGCAGACGTACACAAAAAGGGTAAAATGGTCTAGTTGACTTGCAACCACTACCCACAGTGAGGGTACAATCGAAGTTACCATCGATTTTGAAAATTTCCAGTGCACAACGAGATATACTATTGTTGGAGATCTGAACCAAGATCTAATTCTGGGTATGCCATGGCTCCAAAAAGAAGAGGTACTAATAGACATAAACCGATAATGTCTATGTGTTGGCAAATAATCACGAAAAGTCCTCTACTGGAAGTCGAATTCAGCCAAACAATTCAACTCAAAGACTCAACTTCCAGATAATCAAGCTCCACCATTTGCAGTCCCAACCGTAAGGGAACTCCTGCAGGAGTACGAAGACGTCTTCGACGACAAACTTAAGTAACTCACTACCCGAGACATGGTGAGAAAAATTAAGCTGACAGACACACGGTCGATTAACACGAAGCCATTTAAATGTTCTCCAGCCAAGAAAACTCATGTTTGATATAGTCCAGGAGATGATGAAAGCAGGTGTATCCAACCAAGTCGATTATCCTATAACAGCCCAGTGGTGATAGTAAAGAAGAAGGATGGCATACTTCAATTTTGTGTTGATTATCGTAAAATCAACAAGATTACATTTGACGCAATCTCTGCCCTGCCGCCAATTCAGGATGCAATTAAAGATCTAGAAACGGCGAGAATATTTTCGACAATGGACTTAAAGAGTTGTTTCACACAGATTCGATCCCGTTGACAGCATTCAGTCTACCTGACGGATCATCTTATAAGTTCGTAGTTATGCCATTCAGACTCAAAAATGGACCTACAGCCTTCCAAAAATTGGTTACATCAGTTTTTGCTGGTTTCACAGACAAATTCGTGAAGGTCTATATGGACGATAATAATATCTATTTCAACTCCTGGGATGACCATCAAAAACATCTCTACATTGTCCTAGAATGACTCAGAACTCATTCACCATGGGTGTAGTTGAAAAAATGTCAAGAATTGCTACTACAAGAATTCAAGTTTAAAGTAGTTCACATACCAGCAAAAAATAAAATTAACTACCTGACCACCTCTCCCGAAACCCATTAGAAAATGACCAAACCACAAAAGAAGATAAAAACAGACAAATTGATCGCATCTTCTGGCCAACCCAGTCTCCGGTAAAAGCCAAACCTAAGGAATTTCCGCTACATTGTCTCCTAAACGACGACGAAGAGGATGCAGAACATCTCATTTTCGACGACCTAAGAGATATGCCTCTGCAAACTTGAATTCGACGAAATCACCACGTCCATATCGGTATGCAGAGATTAATTCGACAATGACAACAAATCACAGCCAAATGTCCAAGACACGAGATCCAGCAAGGCCTGATAGACGAGTTTACGGTAAAAAACAATATAGCCTACTACACAGCCGACCAGGATGCTCAAAAAATCATAGTACCTGAATCATTTAGGTCTGAAGTCGTCGAATGTTATCATAGCAGCGAGGAAGCCAACCACCCCGGCCAAGAGGAGACTACAAGGACCATCAAAGAGAGTTACTACTATCAAACCATCTCCAAAGACGTGAGTAAACATGTGAGATCATGCCTGACCTGTGCTACTACGAAGGCCGCAGCCAGACAGCCAAAACACCCATTATCCCCAGAAAACTAGTCAATCTCTGGGAAAGAATATCTGTCGAATATAGATGTTACATAGCTGCCAAAAGCCGAGATGTCAATTGATTTCTGCAGGAAAAAATCTATCTAAAACCGATGGGGTAGACCGTCCATCATCATCACAGATAATGCAATTCAATTCCGGACGGATGATTGGAAACGATTCCTCAGAAAACACAATATTCAGAGCGAACGAAGCAAACCAATAGAAAGACGAATCCAGGAGCTGAAAAAAGGTCTCCGAGCACGAGTTTCATCCCTTGAGGACTTAAGATGGGAATCCTACCTAACTGATATTATTTTCAGCCTTCGTAACCGCCAAAACGAAGCCACAGGCCAGACTCCGGTGGAACTTTTACTGGGTTACCGACCAAGAAGATCTTAGAAAACTGAACACCAGACAAAAAGAATCACGCAAGCAGTGAGTCGAACGAGCTGTTCATAGAGCCACTTTCTACGCCAGAAATATCTTCCCAGAGCACGAAGATATTCGACAGCCCAGAACATACTTAAAAGTCGAGCAAGTCTTGGTGAGGAACCACATCAAAGGCAGCTTTGGCCCTACCTAGACGGGCCCTCACCTAATCCTTATAGCGGCAGGCGACCATACGTATGAAGTACGTAGAGATCAAGATGTTGACAAAGTCATCCACGTAGACGACATCAGACCAGATCCACCGCCACGGGATGTTCCCGTATAAGCTCCACGTTAGTGGTTAAATGAATTACCATTGACACTTTATATATTTACAAACTTTTCTAAGTGTAAATCATTTTACCATTTTTTACATTTACAAACTTTTCTAATTGTAAATCATTCCTAATTTTTTTTTATATTTACGAATTCTTAAGGGTAAACTGAATATTAACATTTTCTACCCGCGAAAATTTTACTAGTGTAAACACCGTGCATTGACATTTTTATACATATTTTTATCTATCTCCCAAAAAGACTATTTAATATTGAGGTTTTATTTTCTACAAACAATATTGTAATGTTGCGATAGTCAATTTTTTTTAGTTACAATTTACAAATTAAATATACCTCTTAGTTCATACCATTTAACTTTTTCTAGCAACTTCCTAAAAAAGTTCGTAAAAACGTTTTCGACTTGAAATAATTTCGATGTTGTACCAAACCGACGAAAAGTTTTGTTTTATGTAAGTCTGTTACTGCTTATAAACTGTCGCCACCACCTCTATATATTTTATCACATAAACATTTAAAACTAAGAATTTAAATATAATCAAATTAACTTTTTCCTTGTTGGAATATTTTCATAATTTATATATTTTTTTTAACTGAAGTTACACATTATTATTGTTACACCTCAACAAGTGTCATAATCATTTTAAGTTTTACAAATATTTTTCATGCCTTAAATATTGTACAAGGCCTGTAACAAAAATGAGGAATGTGGGGCAAAAATGTGCAGTGTAGAAATAGGGTAAACTCTAAAATGTACCTTGATACACCAACGAACTAATATGTGGAATAACAGAAGATGGAAGGGATTAGATAGAAATAAATTAGGTAAACGAAATAAATAAAGAGTAACTATGAATTTTAAATTATAGCAGAATTAAGTGTTGGCTAGCGACTATGCAGGAGAATGACCACTTGACACTCAAAGAAGGATTCGGCCAATTTGCATGCCCTACAGAGACCGTAAGATATAAGAATTAATGACAAGAAAACCACCAAGAAATAAACAGATGAAAAAAATAAAAGCTGCTCTAGTGAATGCTTGGGCGCCAGGAAGTTAAATGTTTTCTTCCGAGATATCTTGTATTGCTGAAATATGAAAGATAGGTACTGATTGAAATATTGAATTGTTTTAACCCAACTTTAATAAATACCAATTTTATGTACAGACTACTTTAAACACTTATATATGACCCATCACCTCTTATATACAATTAACTTATCTATATTTACAGTAAAATCCCAGAATGTAATGATAAACAATTTCCCCCCCTAATGTACCTATTAATGTTAAATTTTGACAGAGGTTATACTCAATAATTATGTATAAATAATATAAAATAAAATATAAGATAATATAAATATAAAATACTACTCACTAATATAATAGTTTAGTTTTCGTTTAATAAATGTTTAAGTTTGAAATGAAATGAACCTCTCCGGATAAGTGTGCACACGATAACCTGATGAAGAGAGATTCAAGGGAGAGTCAAAATCTCATCCCTTGGTAGACAATAAATAATTTAATTAAATTGTACTGACTATTGTTTTAGGAAAATTGAATGTAATTATTATTAATGATGTAAAAGTTAAAACCTTGAAGAGGACGTAATGTTATTAAAGATATTTAAATAAGAAACAAAAAGATAAAACTAAGTTCTTCCGGCCAGTTTCCGTAGGTTTCCCTGGAAGGTCCTCTGGTGAAGAACTAGCTGCAGGTGGGTAAATTTACTCCAAACCTGGGTTCCATATAAAAAAAGGAGGTACTTTAAACCAAGTCCATTAAATTCTTCTTAAAAAAAAACCATAAACTTAAAATTCTTCTTCCCCTTGTCTTAATAAATTTTCCATACAAAAAAAATAATTATTCTTCCCTGACTTGCACTGGAATCCGTAAGTAGGCTAAAAAAACAGTTGTGTTACTCCAAGTCCTTTGTTCATACAAGAAAGTAAAGAAAAACCAAGAAAGGTCAACAGGTTGCTTTAAATTAAAATAAAAACTATATTGTTTTTCTGTAAAAAATAACCTTGGGATGGTATGACAATGTTTTATAGGATATATTAAATAGATAGGTTTTCAGAAAGCATGGTCTATATATATTATAGAATAGAAAAAAAAGGAAATATTAGCCGGTTTAACGGTATGGAATTGAAATAGATAATTGTTGGTTTTCATCTTTGGAAAGAAATAAAGTTTGAGATAATGATAAAATCTAATACTTGTAATATATTTAGGTATTAATGAAATAAGTGAAATAGGACATATATAAGATAGAATAGACAGCAAGATAGCTAAGAATATATCGAGAGCGGATTAAAATAGATTTGACTTTCACTAACAATGGCGGATGATATGACATGTTTTTACACATAATTTATTTATAACTTTAAACTTACCGGCTGAGGTGGTCCAAAATTAAAGTACTTTCCCAAAAAACTAAATAACAAATGGCTTCTTCCAACACAACAGCTTTTCCACAAAAAAAATAAAAAATAAACTTAAACCCAATTCATGAAAATGGCACCTACAGCCGTCTTGAACAAACGATGTTCACTCGACGAGATCCCAGCAAGAAGTGATTTTACAAGCTGTCGGTTGAATGTATTTTCAGAATTTCACCGCTGAGGGCGCAGTCTAATGCCAACCTCAGAAAACAAGGTTTACTGGGAGTTTTAAATATTTGGTTTAGGAATATTTCAAAAATGAATTTAATTTATAATTAAATTAAAGGATCCCAGTGACAAAAAGGTAAATGGTTCTTTAAGTAACGGACTCGTTACATTCCCCTCTTACTTGGAGAAAAAAAATTTTTACGTGAAAAAAAATTTTTTTTTCTTTTACTTGACTGATTGGTTAGATGTAGGTTAACCAATACTTCAACCATATGTGGAGCAATCAAGAATCGAGAAAAAAAAATAAACTTATATATAAAAAATTATAGCTAGGGCAACAATTTGCCAAGTACAGCTATAAACTATATTAACTCACTAAAATACTTCCAAAACAATCTACATCGATTCACATGATTATAATTAACCACAGATTATGAGTGATGTAGAAATAAAGATATGGTTTCATCTAAAGAGACCCACATGTAACTAAGTACAAAGTCATGCTATTTAGAGTAAAGTTAAAGTAAGGTAAAACTCCAACATAGCATAGTATAGACTAGTAATACAAATACTCAATACAAATAATTCAAAATAATGTGAAATCGGACCCTGGTTCCAAAATTGACTCATCAATGGACAACAGATTTATAGAAGAGCATATCCAAGGAATAATCAATCAGGCAAATAGGTGGACCGATACACAATAATAAGTAATAATAAAAATACCAACGTACTTATATAAAACAATATAAGTAACAATAAAAATACCAAATGTATAGACAACAATATAAGTGTCGAATTGGATGGTAAATCCAAAATTGACCATACAGTGGACAACAGATTTATAAAGTAGCATATCCAAAGATAATCAATCAGGCAAATAATGACCCAATTCACACTATAACCAAATAAAGCAAATAGGGTAGGTCCACATATACCCACATCCGGTAATATGTGCCTAACCTAAAAATTCATCAAATAAATTATTGGATCAAAATGTGGGACTAACGGCTTGAACAAAAGGACAGCCATAAAATCGATTCCATCCTGATGATCTGCCATCAGTACATTTGGGATCCAAATTAATAAAGACCAAAAATAAAAACTAGAAAAAACAACAAAATTAACTTATGCTGATACTCGATAACTATAGCAGGTAGCTACAACAAATTTATAAGAATACCTAGCATAAGAGCACTAAAAAGAGTTTAATGTGCCAGTAACTCTAACAACCATAGCAAAATAGTAAGAGTTAAGGTAGGAGTAATAACAAAACAGAACATCAAGAACGAGTAGACCAATTTCTGAAGAAACTGCAAATTTATAATTCGTTCTGATACTAATAAAAGAGAACAGGATAATTCCTAATTCAATATACCAAAATATAGATAAGTGCCTGAGGAAAGAAGTGAAAATAACTATAAATGGTCATTTGTTGCCAAAATATGGAATCACTATCCATAACTGTAATCTAAACATGCTAGCTGTAAAGGGAGCAATCCATGACTTGAATAAACTATTTTATAAGTAAGAATAATAAATCAGCTAAGGAACAACAATTCTTATATTAGACCAAAGTCTGAAAATATTAAGGATTAAAGCTAAATGTTCAAATCCTAAGACGTTCTACTGCCTAGATAACTGTACAACTTGTCATGAAAATGGTGAATTCCGAAATTCATTGCACAACTGAGGCCAACAATTGAACTAAAACTTCGAACCCACGTATTCATTCACATATACTCAGGCAGAATAGTCTATATAATATAGGAGTGTACTAAAATTATGCATACTGATTATCTATATAAATTCCTAATGACATAACAAAAAACCATCCCACATAGCACATTCAGATACATGTTCCTATATAACTTGATCATGACCAATAAACGGAATCAAATCCATAAAAAAAAAGTTACAACATTCTTTCCAACCTGGCAAAACAAGTAAGCAAAATGGGAACATAGGTTATACAACACATAAACATATAGCACAGTATAGCAGTACTACAATATTTAGTTCCATACCAATGCAACATCTAATATAAGTAAACACTCTAATGTCTTTAATAATTTTAACTTATTATAAACAGATACTAATCAAATTATAAGCTGTAGGTATACCAAATCTGGTGATTAATAACAAAAATCTAAGAAAATATCAAATCGTAACCAAACCGAGCCAAAACAATAACACTCATAGGAATAAGTTAACTTAATAGACATTAAGTTAATCTTCCTCTGAAGATGAAGATGTTGCCTCATCTGTTGTATTATCAGGGAGCAAATCCTTTATATGAAATTGACCAATTCGTCTATTTGTCGAATTGTCTTTTAATTCATATACTAAAGGAGATATTACCCTAACGACAGTACAGGGAACATATTTCTGACAAAACTTAGCAGAAATGGCATCACCTTTATTTGATTTTACAAAATTCCGTTTCAAAACTCGATCGCCCACAAAAAATCGCAAATCTCGTTTCCTCAAATTATACTGATGCTGATTTCTATGGTAAGAAGCTTTCAACTTCTTCCTAATGTCAGCGAATATTGGAGGTAAGTTTTGGAGATCTTCCATACGGTGAAGTTTCTCAGAAATTTGAGGAAGAGTTGTTGAATTTTCAGAAATTAAACCGAAATAATCACCTGACAATGGAACATGCCTACCAAAATTAACATAAGCTGGAGAGCACTGAGTGGTTTCATGAACAGAAGTTCGAATGGCTTGAGCAACTGAATGAATGTACTGATCCCAAGCTCTATGATCAGTGTAAGTGTAAGATCGAAGAGCAGTAACAATGCTACGATTTACACGTTCAGTGTGGTTAGCTTGCGGATGATAAGCTGTATTGTAGAATATCTTTTGGACCTTATATTTACTTAAAAGATCTTTAAAGGCTTTAGAAATAAATTGTGGACCATTATCACATGATACTATTTGGGGAATACCAAATAGTAAGAACACTTGCTCCTCTAAGAACTTCAAAATAGCTGGAGTTGTAGCCTTACGAAGAGGGCAAACTAAAGGAAATTTGGTGAAGTAATCTACAACCACCAAACAATACGTATTACCTGAATAACTACGTGGATACGGTCCAATAAGGTCTAAAGAGATCATTTGCCAAGGAAAATTAATGTTCCTAAACGAACCCATTAATCCAGCTTGAGGTAGGTTACTCGGCTTGCATGTTGCACAAACTCTACATCTAGAGATGTATTTCTTAACTGAGTTGCGCAGACCAGGCCAGTAATATAACTCAGCTATTTTACTAAATGTTTTATAAAAACCAAAGTGACCTGATGTCACATCATCATGAAAAGTTCTCAAGACTTCATCCCTATTTGCTGTTGGGACTACTATTTTCCAATCAGACATATTCGATAAAGACTCAACTGGACTGATTACATGTTTATACAGGATATTATTCTCTACCTTGAAATCAGGATATCTAGTAGGTTCTTGGGTGACATTATGAATCATCTTTCGATACCAATTATCTGGAGATAAAGTGGACAGATCTAAAAGATTGATATCGAATGTACGTGACAACGCATCTGCAACCACAACACCATTGGCTTTGCGATGAACAATATTATAATCAAAGACAGAAAGCCTACAAATCCAACGGGATAAACGTTGTGACGGATTTTTCATGGAATGTAACCATAATAAAGAACTATGATCGGTGATGATAGTAAACTTACGACCCTCAAGATAGTACCGAAAGGCATCAAGACCATGGATAATTGCAAGAAGTTCTCTCTCTGTGGTGGAATAATTTTTCTGTGCTTTATTGAGCTTTTTGCTGGTATAAGCTATTGGATGTTCCGAACCATCCTTCATTTGAAACAGTACACCACCTGAAGCAGTGTTGGAACAATCTGTCATGAGATAGAAATGCTCTTTAAAATTCGGAGATGTCATGACAGGTGCACTAGTAAGAGCTTCTTTTATACGCCGGAAAGCATCATCGGCTTCTGAAGTCCATGTAATAGTTTGGCCTTTTTTCCTATTTTTAAGGAGATCTGTAAGTGGAGATAACAAAGTAGAATAAGACGGCACAAACCGACGATAATATCCACACATGCCTAATATCCTACGGACTTGAGTAGTAGTCTTAGGTATAGGAAAATCTTTGATAGCTGTAACTTTATCATGGTCAGTCCTTAAACCTTTACTATCGACTACATATCCTAAAAATTTAAGACTAGGACGACAAAACTGACATTTATCTAAATTAATAGTTAAATTAGCCTCTTTGAGACGTAAAAACAACTTATCCAAAATTTCCATATGAAGAGAAAAATCAGGAGTGACAACCAAAATGTCATCCAAATAATAAAAAACATAGGGCTCTAACTGAGGACCAATGACTAAGTCCATCAGACGACACATTGTCTGAGGAGCTGAAACAAGACCAAAAGGCATAGTGACAAACTGAAATAATCCTTTCCCACTAACTGCAAAAGCTGTATACTTTTTACTTTCCTCACTCAAAGGAATCTGTAAAAAAGCTTTAGATAGATCGATAGAAGAAATATACCTAGCATTCTGGAGTTTACTTAGAATGACGTCTATTCGGGGAATAGGATAAGCATCCCGATTTGTAGTAATATTATTCAACTTTCGACCATCGAAGCAAACCCTAAAAGATCCATCTTTTTTCTTGGTTAACCACAAAGGACTACAGTAAGAAGACGTGGAAGGTTCAATGATCTTCAACTCTAACATGGAATCAATTTCCTTTTCCAAGTCAACTTGCCAAGCCTGAGGAATAGGATACTGATATTGTCTAAAAGGTGTGGTATCTCCCACTTCGATAGTGTGAGATATTAAGGATGTACGACCTAATTTGTCTTTTGACGAAAGGGTTGTAAATTTAGAGATCATATTCTCTAATTGACTTTGTTCTGAACTAGATAAACTAGTAAAATCCTGAATAGCACTAAGTAAGGACAGATTAAATTGAGAAATAGAAAAGGAAAAATTAGAACAATTTAGTGTGCTATTAAAAGCATTTAAGAAGTCCATACCTAAAATTATAGAATTCTGAACTGAAGGAATAATATAGAATGTAATTTGTTTACATAAATCTGCTACTGTGATTTCAGTTTCAAATTTGCCTGTAATAGACTGAACTGTACCATCTGCAGTAGACACTTGCAGAGAAGAAATGGGCATAATAGAAATCTCAGCATTTTTCAGTAAAGTTAATGAATGTGAACCTATCACAGAAATGTTCGAGCCACTATCTAAAAGAGCTAAACAAGATTGTCCTAAAATCTTAATAGG
This sequence comes from Diabrotica undecimpunctata, assembly GCF_040954645.1. Classification (NCBI taxonomy): domain Eukaryota; kingdom Metazoa; phylum Arthropoda; class Insecta; order Coleoptera; family Chrysomelidae; genus Diabrotica; species Diabrotica undecimpunctata. The sequence continues at coordinate 102,214,438 of NC_092806.1, forward strand.
AAGATAAGGTCTATTATCATTATGTTTTCTCACTAATAACGAATTCAAATCAAAACAATTATTATCTGATTGATCAAAAATTTTAAATGGTACTAAACTAAACTTATTATCTCTACCTACACAATCAGAGGATGCAATAGGCAAACAAGAAGAATCAGAAATAAAAGAATCCTCCTGAATTGTGGTAGACTCTGGTATAGATACTGGAACTACTACACTGCTACTATTATGTTTATTACTAAAATTTGGGAAGATATTTGGGGAAGATAATCTATGCGAATCAAATTTATTATATTGAGAAGTTACTTCTTGGAATGACTTGGTGTGGTGTGTGTTGGTTTTTTTGGAACAACCCCTTTCCCTTTCCGACTGGAAGATGGGTTTGGGTGGCTTGACGTGGTTGGACCAGTGATTTCGTTTGATGTAACGGTTTGATTCCCTGATGGGGGTGTGGACGGAGAAACGCTCAGGGGACGGACCTCCGATCGTTCGTTTCCCGAACACCTAAAACAATTGCGTTTGAGGGTATTTTCTTTACCACAACCGTGGCAGAAAATACGGGTACGAGGGATGCCGCAATCATAAAAAGTATGGCCAGACTCACGACAATTCCAGCACACTACAGAACTTACAACTGAGATATTACGCTCAGGGCCTTTAGATTGCCAAGAACGGTGTCTAAAAGGATTTTGGTGACCGAAAGAGTCAGAAGAGTGTTTGGAAGTGGTGGGAGGTTGAGAAGACCAAGATAAAGTTTCCTCCAAACGTTTACATTTCTCGGTGATGTCTGCTATACTGGTGATGTCTACTAAAGCTAATTGTTGGTGATAAAAAGGCAATAGACATTTTAGAATAATCTTAATTTTTGCAGAATCTGTTAGAGGAGTCTCAAGGCGACTACACATACCCAAAATGTTATTGATAAACATCGTAACAGACTCATTTGGCTTCTGTTTACGATTTTTGATTTGGTCTAGAAGGTCATCTTGAAATGAATATGGAAGAAAATCAGATTTAAGTTTCTGAGCCAAATCAGACCAATTAGAAAAATTATTGCGGTTGTTTCTAAACCACGTAAAAGCTGCGCCTGTAAACAATTCAGCGGAAGCTGCAAAAAGATCATCTTCACTTACTCCTCTCGATACTCGAAGACATTCCACCCTATCCAAAAAAGAAATTACTTGGTCATAATGACCTTCACCAGAAAATGTAATGCCCCATTTATGTACCTGAACAGGTTTGGGGTGTAGAAATGAGTTAGCTGCTTGGACAGAAGAAATAGGTGTTGAAGTAGCAATTGGATTTACTCGTGAATCAAGTTCACCCTCTAGGCTAAGAATTCGGATTGAAATTGAGCGTTTATAAGATTGCTGCTCCTCATTCGCACACGACAATAAATGAACACGGCCTGAGACATGAGCTAGACGTGATATCAGCCTGGAGTATAGGCTATCTTGAACAGTCCCTCTAAAATCGGATATCCTTTTAGCCAAATCATCCACAGTCTCATCAATCTCTTCTTGCTGCTCTAGAAAAGGAATACTTGTGGCAGAAATTTGTCGAAAGCTTCTGTTTCCTTCTTCTTGCCTTAAAGCTCCACGCAATAGTTTGCGTTTTAAATCCACATTGGAAGACTCATCAATATTGATGTCCTTAATTCTCAACTCATAATCTAATTCCTTGACTAATAAATGTTCTACCTTGAATGCAGACATTGTGAAAAAAAAAATAGATGAATAAAGGAATAGACAAAGGAAATAATGTATTACCACTCCACAAAATCAATCGAAGAATAATCTAAGGTTTAAAAAAAATATATATCTAAATAAATATATAACAACACACCACAAAATCAATCCAAGAATAATCTAAAGTTATTCACAAAAATTTTAAAATGGTTAAGTAAAGTTAAGTAAATATAACACAATCCTTGAAGCAACACACAATGGTTTCAACAAGTATATGATTAACAAATAATTGAATATAAAAACCCACCAATATTGGCTAATAAATATATATAAAAATAGTAATATCTAAATTATTAAATTCTTATAGTTCAATAATTAGTAAAATAGATTGTTAACTGTACACAATGATTAAGAAGGTGAGGGTTTAAATATGAATATAAGTAAACTGCAGCAATACAAGTATACCTATAAATATAAATCTAATAAGAAAAGATAAATAAATAAGGAAGTTAAAAAAAAAATGAACAAAGAGCAACAGGAACAAATTAGAAATAATAAAGAATATTTTGCAAAGAGAAATATACTACAGAATGTACGGTCTGAACTGAGAAAAGGCACCACGTTGGGCTCGCCAATGTAACAAAAATGAGGAATGTGGGGCAAAAATGTGCAGTGTAGAAATAGGGTAAACTCTAAAATGTACCTTGATACACCAACGAACTAATATGTGGAATAACAGAAGATGGAAGGGATTAGATAGAAATAAATTAGGTAAACGAAATAAATAAAGAGTAACTATGAATTTTAAATTATAGCAGAATTAAGTGTTGGCTAGCGACTATGCAGGAGAATGACCACTTGACACTCAAAGAAGGATTCGGCCAATTTGCATGCCCTACAGAGACCGTAAGATATAAGAATTAATGACAAGAAAACCACCAAGAAATAAACAGATGAAAAAAATAAAAGCTGCTCTAGTGAATGCTTGGGCGCCAGGAAGTTAAATGTTTTCTTCCGAGATATCTTGTATTGCTGAAATATGAAAGATAGGTACTGATTGAAATATTGAATTGTTTTAACCCAAATTTAATAAATACCAATTTTATGTACAGACTACTTTAAACACTTATATATGACCCATCACCTCTTATATACAATTAACTTATCTATATTTACAGTAAAATCCCAGAATGTAATGATAAACAATTTCCCCCCCTAATGTACCTATTAATGTTAAATTTTGACAGAGGTTATACTCAATAATTATGTATAAATAATATAAAATAAAATATAAGATAATATAAATATAAAATACTACTCACTAATATAATAGTTTAGTTTTCGTTTAATAAATGTTTAAGTTTGAAATGAAATGAACCTCTCCGGATAAGTGTGCACACGATAACCTGATGAAGAGAGATTCAAGGGAGAGTCAAAATCTCATCCCTTGGTAGACAATAAATAATTTAATTAAATTGTACTGACTATTGTTTTAGGAAAATTGAATGTAATTATTATTAATGATGTAAAAGTTAAAACCTTGAAGAGGACGTAATGTTATTAAAGATATTTAAATAAGAAACAAAAAGATAAAACTAAGTTCTTCCGGCCAGTTTCCGTAGGTTTCCCTGGAAGGTCCTCTGGTGAAGAACTAGCTGCAGGTGGGTAAATTTACTCCAAACCTGGGTTCCATATAAAAAAAGGAGGTACTTTAAACCAAGTCCATTAAATTCTTCTTAAAAAAAAACCATAAACTTAAAATTCTTCTTCCCCTTGTCTTAATAAATTTTCCATACAAAAAAAATAATTATTCTTCCCTGACTTGCACTGGAATCCGTAAGTAGGCTAAAAAAACAGTTGTGTTACTCCAAGTCCTTCGTTCATACAAGAAAGTAAAGAAAAACCAAGAAAGGTCAACAGGTTGCTTTAAATTAAAATAAAAACTATATTGTTTTTCTATAAAAAATAACCTTGGGATGGTATGACAATGTTTTATAGGATATATTAAATAGATAGGTTTTCAGAAAGCATGGTCTATATATATTATAGAATAGAAAAAAAAGGAAATATTAGCCGGTTTAACGGTATGGAATTGAAATAGATAATTGTTGGTTTTCATCTTTGGAAAGAAATAAAGTTTGAGATAATGATAAAATCTAATACTTGTAATATATTTAGGTATTAATGAAATAAGTGAAATAGGACATATATAAGATAGAATAGACAGCTAGATAGCTAAGAATATATCGAGAGCGGATTAAAATAGATTTGACTTTCACTAACAATGGCGGATGATATGACATGTTTTTACACATAATTTATTTATAACTTTAAACTTACCGGCTGAGGTGGTCCAAAATTAAAGTACTTTCCCAAAAAACTAAATAACAAATGGCTTCTTCCAACACAACAGCTTTTCCACAAAAAAAATAAAAAATAAACTTAAACCCAATTCATGAAAATGGCACCTACAGCCGCCTTGAACAAACGATGTTCACTCGACGAGATCCCAGCAACAAGTGATTTTACAAGCTGTCGGTTGAATGTATTTTCAGAATTTCACCGCTGAGGGCGCAGTCTAATGCCAACCTCAGAAAACAAGGTTTACTGGGAGTTTTAAATATTTGGTTTAGGAATATTTCAAAAATGAATTTAATTTATAATTAAATTAAAGGATCCCAGTGACAAAAAGGTAAATGGTTCTTTAAGTAACGGACTCATTACAGGCCCATTTCAAACTTGAACCAACACTGCTGTGACCGATCGAATGTTGTTTTTCATAACTGATAAAATTATGTACTTGCGTATGTACGAAGTTTATATTCCTTTTAATGTTTGTAACATATTCTTTCTATTTTGTAACCTTATTATATTGTTACTATTTTTTATACATGTCTTATTTTGACTTTTGTTTGTAACCATTTTACTTATAACATTTTAATAAAAAATCGTATATTCATACATTTATGTCTTAGTTTGAAACAATTTTAAAAAATTTACAAATGTATTATTTTTATTTTGTACTGGATTTAACCAAATAATTGTAAAAATTTGTTACCTTTTTTTGAATAAAAAATACCCTGCCAACAGATCTCTGAAGGGAAAGGAGTGTCGCCAGAAGTGACCAATCACGACGCAGGTTATCACTCTAGTCGGCCAATCACAAACAGCGGTATTAATTGCGTTGTCATTGACCTCCCGGCGGAAGATTGCAAACACGAAGAGTATAAAAAGGCAACACATCTTCCGATCGGGATCTATATACTAGAGAGAAAATAATAAAAACACCACTCGTGGACAACCGCAACGTAAAGCGTGGGTCCAGTTGCTTTTAAGTTGACAAACTTTATATTAGCATAATAGTCACATTATAGTTTTAACATTTACTAATTATGATTTTTTGTTTCAGGCAACCTAGAAAAAAAAATCCAAAAAACACATAAAAACGGTCTCGGCTACCAAAAAAATTAAAAAATACTAACAAGACCCGGCGCAAGCCAACAAAAAAAATTAACAAAATACCCGGTCACGTAGGGCCCAATCCCTTGAGCACCAAGTCTCCGTACTGAGCCTAGCTCAGAGCGGAGACTTGAGATCCAAGTAAGCAATTTTAGTTCGCGGATAAGCCACTTTAATATAACAGGATTATAGCGACAATGTCCTGATCTGATTTTGATTCGGTCAGAAAACCATGTTGAAGTTCGATTACCCAGGACTCCCACATGAAGAGTATTTGGCTGATAGTTGTGCTACTATCGCTCATCAGAGTGCTATAAGGGGGAAAGGGGTGGTCTGGAGCATTGAAGCGCGGCGGAGTGACTCCTGTTTTTATTCGAATTAATACACCTCGATCCAATGAATTGTTACACCCGAACGTAACTCTTAGGGGTGACCATGTCTCACAGGCTGGGTTTAATTAAATTGCATGCTTGCTTAATCGAGATGTAGTCGTCTTACACTACTAGCCCCGCTAGACCTTGTTGGCCGAGTGTCGTTTAAAAATTCAACGTTTATTATTATTACCCAAGATTAAACTTTTGTGAAGACTTGTGAACATTCCGTGCCTGAGCGAGCATCAATTTTTGAGATAGGAAAGACAGGTTGCATTATACCTATCTCAGATCGTGCCGAACTGTACCGCTGGGCTACTGACGGTTGTTCATAAAAGGCCCCTAGTGAACTTAGAATCACTCCTCACTCGGTGGCCGATTCGAAGTCGCACTACGCCATTAAAACCCTTCTCGACGGGAATAATCAACATCTTTACAAGACATAAGATTGTTTCCACGGAAGGTAACGGGCGAGGTGTTGCACCAACATCAGAGTCGCCACTCTGACGGTGTGGTCTTATACTTTACTTACCCTTGTGGGGTGTGTGCTCGACCACACGTCGAAACGCAAAGGGCTGGCATCTCTGTGAAATCTAAAGCATACACCGCAATTAGAATACTCATATTCAATACATGTAAGAAAATAATACACCGCCAAGTAAGAAACTATCGAACTGTTACAGTACTCTAAAATGTCGGTGGGCTTTTGAGGACTACAGTGCCACCAGTGAAGTTCACGTGGAATGTGGTTCGGGTGCACACCATTACTACGAGGTCAAGAATGGAATCGAGAAACCTTCGATCCTCCTTTTTTCCTTTTTTTACATGATACTACATTAGAATTTACTAAAAAATGATAATAAATAAAATAAATAAAAAAATATTATATAAAAAACAAAGAGAAGAATAGATAGAAATAAACACACGATGATATTGTTCTTATCTATTTGTGCTTAAAAAGGGGGAAAAATTAATCACATTCATAAACTTTCAATAAAAATATCCCTAAACTTAAAAAACTGATGACCAATATATTAAAATATTCACGGCAGGTCGACAAGTCTAATATAAAAACTAATGGTACACTACTTATATTATTAGTTACGAGTAAAACACTTTTTATCAAATGAAATCACCAGCCAGTATCACCTGATTTTTATTCTTCAGTGTAATTTTAAACATCGTCGGTGTTTGGTCATTTCGGTAGTAAACAACGGTTTGTTGGAAAGTTTTTGTCGTTTTTATATTTAGAATATAAGTGATAAATTTAAGAACATTTCTCCAATATTAACAGTTTTAAACATGTTAAAAATATTCCGTAAGTTATAAAAAGTTTAACAACGCACGTTTCTTTGTAGTCATTTAGTACTTCTTTTATTATACAATAATTATAAATTATTGATTTTATTGTTTATAAATTAATCTAAGAATATACATTATCGGGGATGTGTGATATTTGTTGAATATGAAGATAAAATGATTTTCCGGGGTATGAAGTTCTATTTCGACAATAATTCTTCAGGCGAATTGGTAAATATTTATTCATTTAAAAGTATACAGTAAATTTATCGCAGACCATTTTTTATATTAAAGCATCTATCAGGTTCTATAACATTTACATAACACATTTACTTTTCTATATACCTAGTGTTATGTTAAACCTTTAAGTAATTTTACGAAAAAATGCATACCAAAGCTAAAGACTTGCAAATAGTTAAAGGTATTTTCTTTGCGGGATTTATGATAACGCATATTAAAAAAAGCATTGTTGATTTTATTTAAATATATGTTTGCTGTACTAGTTCAGGAAATGAAGCTCGAAAAAAGTTAAAACCTCGCAATTTTTTCGTCCTGCATGGATTGAGTTGAAATTTTAACAGAAGGTAGGTGATAGCCCAAGGATCAAAATCTATATCGAACCGAAGTGCGCTGAAGGGTTTTAGAGGTGAAAACTACCCCTAATTATCAAAAATTATAAAATAACATATTAAACCTGAATATGGGTAAGATTTGGTTTGAATTAGTTAAATAATGATAATTTTATACTTATGAATAGAGTTCCATCATATTTCAACCCTTAAAAAGCAACCCTTGTTAAAAATTAATGTAAAAAAATTACTAATTCTAAAAAAATGATTTCGCCTTGGATCAATTTGGGTAAAAATTTGGATTAAAGCTCAACTCACCCTCTGCTTTATAGTTTATGTCATGCCGATGAACCCTGATTGTTCTTAGGGGTGAAAACTACCCCTTATTTTAAAAAATTGTAAAATAACATTACAAATCTTAAGATGAGTGAAATTTGGTTTGGATTAGTTAAATAGTGATTTTTTTATACTTTAAAATACAATTTCATAAATTTTCAACCCTTAAAAATCAATTGTTATGAGTGCTATAGGTGAAAACAATTTTTTGCCAAAATTTTGCAACTTTTCAACTTTTGAAAATCACCCATACAACATTGCAGTTTTTATAATATAATTTAATAGATTGTATATATATATATAAAATATTTTAATTGATAGATAATAGATAAATTGAAAAAAGTAGAATTAAATACAAAAAAAATTATCAACATAAAAAGGCACCATATATTCTTATACATTTACATAAATAGTTGAAAATATTTACATTTATAGGTAAAACAATTATAATATTAATTTTATTCGTCATCAATTACATCTTCATCGTGATCTATGTCATCCTCATCTTCTTCAATTATTGGTGGACTATTATTGCACCCTTCACCTGAGCACCCAGAACAAGTAGAGTTACAGTATAAACCAACTTTTCTGCACCCACATAAAACGCCGCATCCTTTTTTGCATTGGCAAAAAATAATTTTCAAAAGTTCATCGGGTGCAGGTTGTTTGTTCATGCGTACGGGTAATAACAAACCATCTTTGGAATACCATCCCCAATCTGTTGCTCTGATATTTTCATTGCCAAGCCACTGTTGCATTTGGTAATAGCATCTTTTTGAATGCTCATCTAAGGCATCAACAGTGGGCAGAAGGGATGATATCTTAACCGCACAGTTTTGCGTTGTAGCTTTGATAAACTGTTTGTACCGCATCTGCTCGAGAAAAGCTTCCAAATCTTTTATTTTTTTTAACTTGGTAAGCTGCGTGTCTTTAACAGTTCCGTACAACATGGTTTTTTAATGTATTTCCTTCATTTTTAACGATAGAGTGTTTCTTTAAAAACTATTTTGTAGAAGTTTTTAAGAGCTACAAGGATCTGTGAAGTAAATCCTTTTGGAACCCTTGGTTTTTAAATGGGGTGAGTTTAAAGGGCTCGAAAAAGATGGTGCATGATCGTAAATTGATGCTTTAAACGGCTATATCTCGCCAAATATTCATTGTACAACAAATCTAAATAAAGGAAAATTTTAGTCATTAAAAAAGCTACAATTTAGTACATTTTTATTTTTTTATATATTCAGTATTTTCGGGGATATTTAAAAAAAGAAGGGTAAAAAAAATGAAATTGTAAATCGTTTCTCGCTTTAAGCTGTACTTTTTCTAAAACTAAGCATTTTAAATGGGTCAAACTTCTTGGACGTATTAACAATACATGTACAAAGAGAATTGCAGAAGGATGAAGATCAATTTTAATTATTGGGGTAGTCAGGGGGTTGTTTTCATCAATTTTTTCGTAAAAAAATGAGGTATTGACCTTATTTTCATCATAACTCACTCAATTTTTGAGCTATAGTCTTTTCTTTTATGATAGGTCTATTTATGCTCTTTAAAAAAGGTTTTATGAGTTTTCTTTCAAAAATGCATCATTTTCCCGATATTTGACTTTGAATCTTTCAAATTTGGCATTTGAAGACCACCGCTGAACATTGATAGGCCGTATTTCAGTTCCTATTATACCTCAAAAACATTTTAAAAAATGAATTGTATTTGTCTTTTTAAAAGCTACAAATTTGTTCTCTACAATTTTTTTGATAAAATGCACCATTTTCGAGTTATTCGCGAAAAATCTATTAAAAACGTCGATTTTTTCGTCTAAAAGTTGTTAATTTCAGTCGCGAATAACTTGAAACATATCAGTTTTACAAAAAAAAATGTATACAACATTTTTTGTTTAGAATCGCTTTTTTAATCGAAACCTGTAGTTAAAACGTAAAAAAAAAAATTTCACCCCCGAGATGGGGTGGCAACCACCCCCAAGGCTTTGGCGCACTTTGGTTCGATATAGATTTTGATCCTTAGGCTATTACCTACCTTCTGTTAAAATTTCAAGTCAATCCACGTAGGACGAAAAAATGGCGAGGTGAAATGCTTCATTTCCTGGACAATACCTTTACTTTAATCTTTTGTAATAAAACGTATTAAATGCACATAGAGTAGAATTAATTTTATTAATCGAAATTAAATCTAATACCGTCTTTCTATTCTAATATTATTTTGTTTCTTTTTGCAGTACAAATGGTACAATTTCGCCGGTGAGTAAGGGAATAAGTCAGGGGTTTTATATTTCTAATATACTCCTTTTATATACCGATTTTTACTTGAAAAAGCTTCCATTTAAATACTATATATACCATATTAGGGTATGTACCAATTGGTACTTACCCAATAGTATCCGACAAAAAAGTCTCGCATCTGTATAATTAGAGTATGCATCACTTTATGCTTACTCCCAAAATATTCAGTTGCTGTAACCTTCACAAATTACCGGTGTTGGATTTTTGCTTTGAAATTTCCTTTTTACCGATAAAAATCGAACGGGGTGCATACACATGTAGAGCTCAGTTCACGACTGGCACTCTGTTTCAACCAAACGCTCTGCATATATGTTCGAAAATGCTTTTCCAGTTTGAATATAGTTATGTCTGTACTAGTTACTTTTTAAGGAACATACTCTTTCGAATGTTATCGGTTGCCTAATCCATATGTTAATTTTACTATCGTTTAAAGTTATTTCTAAAAGTTTTTTTTTCTATAAGTCTTTGGTGTACTTATAGTTTAGTTGATGTCTTCTGATCTATAACCTATGTTTCAGAGCCTTAAGTGGTGACTGGTAGGACAGATTCAAGGTTGGGCTTTGTTTTTAACTTTAGAGAAATTATGTTTAGAATGTATTTTAATTTACCATATGGTGCCCAGCCCAACTTATTTCTTCTACTGATTTCATGTTCTACTTTTGTTTTTCTGTAGTGATTGATTACTTTCTAGCTCTATTGAGCACTTTCTATTCTGGAACTTATTTTAGTTTCTTCAGTTCTTCTGTTCTCTATTTGTACTCCCAAGTATTTGTAATCGACTCTGTATCGACTTATTCAAGTGTATTTCCGTTTAGTGTTATCTTCATTTGTTTTCTATTTTTTCCACGTACCATTACTTTCTTCTTCTCATTATTGATCCTTAAATTTCGTTTAATTAGTGCAGCGTCCCATACTTGTAAATTTCGATTGAGAGCTTCTTCATTTATCCCTTATTTACTATGAACTCTTCGGATTCCATATTATCGGTTCTGATTCTGTTCCTTGTATGTCTATATATACTCATAATGGCTTTCCTGAGTTTGATTTTCACACCTTTTTTTTTAAATGTATTTCAATCACCTTCCTTGGAGTACTATCAAATGCCTTTTCTAAGTCTATAAAGGCTTGGTATAACTTAGTGCGTAAGTTCCGTGCGTTTTGTATTAGTTTCTTGATAGTAAAAATGTGATCTTGGATATTTCTGCCTTTTCTAAATCCACTCTGTGATTGTTCCATTTTAAAATCAACTTCTTGTAAAAGACGTTTTTTTAGTATGGATTCTCTCCTATACTTTGGATGGGATGCTCAGTAGTGTTATTCCTCTGTAGTTACTACATTCGCGTATGTCTCCCTTTTTGAAAATGGGTAAAATAACTCCCACTTCCCAATCTTTTGGTATTTGGCTGCCATTCCATGGTAATTACATACTTTTGTTAGCAGTTCAATGCCCTTGTCACCCATGTTTTTAAGCATTTCTGCTGTGATTTTATCAAATCCAGCCGCCTTGCCTTTCTTAAGCTTTTGTATAATTTCGATGGCCTAACTGCAATACCCCGTATCTGACAATTTTGAGATTTTGAGACTTTCATTGCATCAGGTTTGTTGGGTTGCCTAGCATGTTGTGTAAAAAACCCTGTATCATACAAAAAATAAGGAAGCCTTGGAAATTGCTTTTATTTAATATCCCGTATTGCTCGTCAAAAGACATGCGCATAAAAATATCCCGTATCTGTCAGTTGTACATTATTTCATTCTTCTACAACCTATACGTGTGTGAGTTTGTTTAGCTGTTCAGTGAATTAATTATATTTCAAAGGTAAGTTTTACCACTATTTTTATTAAAAATATATTTCTGCTGCTATTTTTATAAATTTTAAGTAACCTAGGATATTATAACTTGATAAAATGGTCTTATATTGTGAGACCTTACGATATGGGATATTGAATTCTTGTTGTGAACAGATTTGCATACTAATTTTTAGTAGATACGGGCTATTATTATAACATTGTGCATTACATGACTAAAAAATGGAAATAAAAAAGCGAAAGCTGTTTTTGTCCTGCTAAAGTAGCGGGATTAATATTTTAGTTTATTTAACCAAAATTTAATCTAAGGAAACTGTTTTTAATATGAATCTAGTCTACACTGAGAAAAATTTAAAAATAAAAACCTCAGTTAGGTATACAGGGTGTAATAGATATTAGTACAAATAAGAGATTTATTAGCCCTATGTTTTATCAACATTTTTTCTTGTTTTGAGTTGCCCTATTATCCATTAAAATATTTGTGATCATACCTTTTACAATCTGTATAAGATTAAGTTATCTTAATTATGTTTTTTTTTTTCAGATGCAGGCAACTCGATCACACAGAATTTTGTCTATGGTTTTAAATCGAAAAGAAAATAATCAACAGCCACCTAGCAGTTACAAACAAGTTTCTTAAACTGCTCTATTCACTGAGTTCAGTGAATAAAGCAAGTGCCACAGATGGGACCCTAATACCGATAGAAGGAGATCTTCGAGATACTACTGATTGGCATGATACTGAAAATAACTCCATTTTGCTGAGCAACGTTCAACAGCAAATATTTCAAGATGAAGTCCTTGGTGAAGTCGCACATGAGCACCTTGTAGAAACAGATAAAGTAACAGAAAATACTAATCCAGATACTTATTTAAAGAAAACTCCTTTATTGGAAATGGCAATTTGCACCCTAACCCCGGTTCAAGCATCACCTCTCAGGATTCCAATCAAAACGACGACGACTATATCCTTGAAGAAGATTCCGATTTTTTAGATAAAACTTCTAATAATAAAAAGAAAACAGACAGTGCGTGGAGCTCAGATGAAGATAAACTAAATGAAGAAATTAGAGTAAGACGCAGAAAGAGGAAGGCTAAAGGTAAAATTCACAATTTTACTATGTCTAACTTAAAAAATCATGAAGGCTTTAATTATTGGTGGGCTAAAACAGAAGGAGATGTGTGTGCATCTACTTTTGCTTCCATTATTATCCATCATTATTTTTCTTTCACGGAATTATATAACATGTACTGAAGAAGCGCGGATAAAACCAACTCCATTTAAAGCGCAGATGCTTACTCAAACATTTTTTAAAAACTATGCATCCTGCGAACTTGCGTATAGAAGTATTCGACCTATAAAGATAAAGAACGATCCGACCGTCACAGATCTCAGGGTGTTAATGTACGATCCAGAGAAAAAACAAATTTTGTTCAAAACTAATTTTAAAGATGAATTTAAGCCATTACTTGTACGGGCCTGTCAATCCCAAAGGTCTAGAAATGTCGTCGTACCCTAACTTGTAAACCAAAGACTAAGTACATATATAGAGAGGTAAATATATTCATTTGCAAGACCTTCAGGCGGCACTTTTACCTACCGACTGTCACATGTTTTACAACAATTTACCCAAAGATAAGAAGATTTAGCTAGATATCTTAAAAGTTTTTAGTTTAGTTGTTATTTGTTTTTAGAAAGTTATATTTATTAAACCTAATTTCCCTTTAAAGTTTAAGTTACATATTTTTTTACTGTTTTACTTTACATAATGTTTGTAACTTCTAATAAAATTGTTTTGTACCAATTTTCGTTTTGTTTTTACCACCTGTTAAATTAATACTAAAAACCCATATCTAAAATTTATGTTACAACATTTTTGACAATACCCCGTATCTACACAAAAAAAACTCAAAATACTGCAAAATGCACTTTTTCATCTTTTATTTACTAAAAAATGAAATTATTCATTTTAAGGTCAAGAAAAAGTCTTCTGTTCATTAATAATTTTTGTTTAAAATCATATTTTGTCTCTCCTGTAAAATTCACTTATTTCAGATACAGGTTATTACAGTTAGGCCATCGATTTCTTTTGTTTCTGCTATAGTTATTTGATCTTGAATTTAGTCTTCTTGCTCTACCTCTTCTGGTTCTTCTGAAATAAGATCCTCAAAATATTGCTTCCATCAATTTAGGATGTGGTCATTGTCATGCAGTAAGTGTCCTTCTTTGCCCCTTATTTGATTTGGTGTTTGTAGAGCCTTTACGGTTCTTAAATTCTTCAGGGTTTTAAAGAATGACTTTTCGTTAGAGTGGTAGTGTTCTTACATCTTGTTTCCTTTTCGCTGCTAGTACCATATCTTTGATTTTGATTCTTTGCAGTTTATATATTTGGTAGTTGTCTGCAGTTCCGTTCATTAAATAATTTTTCCAAGCTATCTACTTGGACTTCACTTCTGCTTTTATTTCATTATTTCACCAGTTTGTACACTTTTTGCTTCTGTTATTTCTTGATATTCCGCATGCTTGTGTACCACCGTTTTGGAGTGCTTCTTCCAGTATTTGCCAATTTTGGTCTGTCACAGTCCTGTTCAGCGTGTTCTGTTAGGTAGTTTTTAACGTAGTTTTTAAACTTTTTTACTGTCTCCTTGTCCGCTAGCTTGTGTGACCTGATTACTTCTATAGTGGGTGTATCATGAGCTTTACTTATTTGCTTGGTCTCTTTCGTTATTGATTCTTATCGCTCTCCCGAGCTGGTCCTGGCTAAAACTAGATAGTGGTCACTATATATTTCAGCTCCCCGTTTTACTCTTGTGTCTTTAAATGGGAATAATTGTAGCTTATTCCCATTTAAATAATAATTACTTTAAATGTATCCATTGTAATAATATTGACTCAATGGACAATAGCGACGAATATGTTTTAGTTGTAATTATAGGCAAAATAATGTAAGGTCTTTTATTTATTTATAATTATTTATATTTGGTTGTGAATTCTTTAATTTATAATGTCTTGTTCTTATCTTAATTCATTAAAAGGCACAATAATTTATATCAATTTATTTAACGAATAATACACATAATTTATATAGGCGAGCGTAACAATTAAAATCGCGGCCGCGGGTCTTCAGAATTAACTGTTCCTCCATATAAAAATGTTTTATTTATATACATAAATCGCCGTTATCTCGAAAAGTCTAAAACCTTCTTGAGTAGACTGGACGGCGAAAACGGTAAGGGCAAACTGGTTTTCCCATCGACTCGCCTCGAACTTTGTTTTTATAGCATCATGTGTCATGACCTAGAAAAGACTTGAATGAATAGCATATCAGTAATAAACATATTTACCGTTTTTGGGTCAGAATTTATCGTAACATTGCCCCCCTCTTAAAAGATGGTTCCTCCTGGAACCTTGTCGGGACTGGAACCGGAACTGTATGCTGGTATCGGCAACTGGACCCTCTTTTACAACTTCCAGTTGTATAAAAATGACAAGTTACGGTTTTCTCTTCGCACCAGTAACTATGCGGATTGCAACAGACTAACACCTGGACTTCGCTGTCTTTGAAGATCTCCTCCACCATATTTCGGATATCCCTCCAATCTAATTGGCGGCACTCCAACTTTGGCATGGCTAACTTTTGCACGTCGGACTCTAGTACGTGCTCTCTCAATTGAAGTAAGGCTTCCCATACATCTCGGTAGGTAGGTTGGTCACGGGCAGTGTCTTTTGTTACCAGGTAGAAAAGGTAACGTAATGCATCTTGGAGTTTCAAGGTTTTACCGGGAGCTGGCATGTGGCATTGAAGTTCTGCAACTCGACCAAACTTCCTTCGAAAGACGGATGCCAACCCTGGTGCGTCTTTGATACTGGCCAGGATGGTAAGGGCCAGCGTGTAGTCATCGGGGAGCGCGAGTAGATCTTGCTTTTCTTCAGTGGTAACACCATGTCTTGCTTTACCGGTACCTCCATAGGCACCCATGAATTCCTCAAACGTGAGATCAGACACATCTTGGACTTGGTTTACTTCCACTTCTTCATCTACGTCGTGGTCACCTTCGAAAGACGCCAGCCGGTTATGGTGTACTATCATTGGCTTTCCCCTCGGAATCTTGCTTATTCGGTAGATGACATCGTTGATTTTCTCCATGATGAGGTATGGACCTTCCCAAAACTGCTGAAATTTGGGAGAACAACCTTTTTGCTTCTTGGGGTTATACAGCCAGACTTTGTCGTTCTTCTTAAAACAACCCTTTTCGGCTTGTGTATCGTACCGTTTCTTCATTCGGTCGCTAGCGATCTGAAGGTGGAAACGGACCACCTCATGTACATTGTCCATTCTTCTTCGTAATTCGATCACATAATCTTCACCTGCTACATCTTCTCCAGGTCGACACCCAAACTCTAGATCACAAGGTAGTCGCATTTCGCGTCCGAATAGGACTCTGGCTGGTGTCTGGCCCGTTGATTCGTTAACAGCAGATCTGTAGGCCATTTTGAAGAACGAAAGGTATTGGTCCCAGTCTCGCTGATGATCGGACACCATCTTTGTCAAATACTTGCCAACTGTCCTATTCATTCGTTCCACCATACCATCCGATTGCGGATGATACGCGGTAGTTCTTGTTTTCTTCATGCATAGTCTATCACATATTCCTTGGAATAGATCACTTTCGAAGTTCCTGCCTTGGTCACTATGGATCTCCAAAGGCACTCCAAATCGGCTGATATATTCTTGGATCAACTTATCTGCAACGGTGGCGGCCTTCTGGTCGGGAAGTGCGTAAATCTCGACCCACTTAGTAAAGTAATCCATTACTACCAACATGTACTTGCCTCCATTTTCACTTTCTGGAAATGGCCCAGCGATGTCCAAAGCTATTCTTTCAAACGGGCTTCCAACATTATATTGTCTCATAGGAGCTCTCCTTTTTCGGTAAGGCCCGTTACTCGTAGCACAAATAGTACATTTCTTACACCAGTCTTTTACGTCGTCGGAACTGTTCATCCAATAAAACCGTTCCCGAATTCTCTGAAGGGTTTTCTTTACACCAAAATGCCCTCCTGATGGACTATCGTGTAACTGACGAAGTACTTCGGCTATTCTGCTCTTTGGGATCACCAACTGTCTTCTCTTCTCTGAACCGTCATCATTTTCCAGGACTCGTTTGAGCAAGCCATCTTCCATGATAAATGAGTCCCACTGGGCCCAATACGTCTTAACTACTGAGCATAGGTTTGACATTTGTTGCCAAGGTGGTTGACGGTTTTCCTCTTTCCATTTTCGAATTTTCTGTATAACTGGATATTTTTCTTGTTCTTCTCTGATCTTAGTAGGCGTCCAGTCGTCGTTGACCATCGTTGTTCTTAGCACTGCTGCTTCCTTGGATTCCGTTTTGTTGCAGTGGGAACACTCTGCTGGGCATGGCCTTCTGGAAAGAGAATCAGCGTTTCTGTGGCTAACTCCGGCCTGGTGCTCAATCTTAAAATCGTATTCTTGGAGTCGTTCGATCCACCAGGCTATCTGACCCTCTGGATTCTTAAACTGCATCAACCATTTAAGGGCGGCATGGTCGGTTCGGATTAGAAACTTCCTACCATAAAGGTGTTGATAGAAGTGCTCTACTGATTTTACTACTGCTAGAAGTTCTCTTCTCGTGACACAATAATTCCGCTCAGGTTTTGAAAGAACTTTACTAAAATATCCGAGGACTCGTTCCTGTCCTCCTTGAATCTGAGACAGCACTCCTCCAATTCCCACATTACTTGCATCTGTATCTAAGATAAACTCTCCTTCTGGCAGTGGGTACCCTAAAATTGGTGCTGGAATTAAATGCTTTTTCAAGGTATCAAAGGCATTTTGGCAGTCTGTATCCCAGCGGTATTCTCTTGCTTCCTCCGTAAGTCGCGTTAATGGCTTAGCGATATCTGCAAACTTCTTAATAAACCTCCGGTAGTAAGTATATAGTCCAAGAAAACTTCTCACTTGATGTTTGTCAGTTGGTTTTGGCCATTCCTTAATGGAATCGATTTTTCCCTTATCCACGGCCACTCCTTCTTTACTGACAATATGACCCAGATAATTGACTCTACCTTGAAATAACTGGCACTTCTTGGGGTTTAGCATCAATTGGGCAGCTTTAAGTCGATTAAAAACGTTTTCTAAATTCCTCAAATGATCTTCGAATGTCTCCCCCAAGACGATTATAACATCTAAATAAACCAGGCATGTTTTCCAAGATAACCCTCTCAACACATTTTCAATAAGCCTCTCAAATGTCGCAGGAGCATTACAGAGTCCAAATTGCATAACGTTGAATTGCCACAATCCAGATCCTGTGGTGAAGGCTGTCTTTTCTTTATCTACTGGGTCCATTTCTACCTGCCAGTATCCAGACTTCAAATCCAAAGTAGAAAACAATTTACTTCCAGCCAATGTGTCCAATGTGTCATCGATCCGAGGCAGAGGATAACTATCTTTCTTGGTAACGTTGTTCAGCAAACGGTAATCCACACAGAACCTCGTCGTTCCGTCTTTCTTTTTAACCAGGACCACCGGAGAGACCCATGGGCTTGTAGACGGTTCTATTACCCCGTCTTTCTTCATTTCCTGAACAATCGTTTCAGCTTCCTCTCTTTTCGCCTGTGGTAATCGTCGAGCTGTTTGACGAATTGGCTTAGCATTACCAGTATCAATTTTATGCTTAACAACGGTAGTTCTTCCCGTCTTTCCTCCTTTCGGTACGAAAATATCACGATACTGCCGAAGAAATTCCCTTAATTTCCTTTTCTCCATCTGATTTAGAGACTGTCCTGTAACTGCAACCATTTGGTCGAATTTGTCGTTGGAATTATCAGATGTTATCGCCTGACGGATAATGGATGTCACAGGTATACAAGTTCCTACTTTTGTCTCTTTCTTGATGGTCACTAAGTAGTCGTTGACATTGATAAGTCTCACAGGAATTTCTTTAGCCGAAGTCACCAATTCCTTTCCAATTATTATTCCACGGCCGACCTCATCGTCGTGGTTCCAAGGCTCCATCATAACAGTTGTCCCTTCGTCTACAATTCCCTGTAGTCGCGCTACTATGATCGTTTAGCTTCTCGCAGGCACGACCGTATTTTGTGTAATGGCTGCTTGCACAGTGTTGTCATTATGTGGACGAAGAAATACCTCCTCGTTGCCAACTTTGATTACCTTATTCTTAAAATCCAATTAGAATCCATGCATATTCATTACGTCCATTCCTAATATAACATCCTCTTCGACGTCAGCAACTATAACAGTATGGACGAACTTTTCTGCTCCAATTCCCAATTGTACCTGGATTTCTCCATGAATGTTGGCATTTTCACCTGTAGCGGTCCGAAGTCGCAACCTCGTTGGTAACAGTTTCTTACGGCTGTTTATAACTGTTGGACCTATAATGGTTCTGGTCGCTCCGGTATCCACCAACAACGTATGTCTTTTACCATTTATTTCTCCATCTACATATACACTATCTTCACGACATTTCAAAGAAGCTATTAGTATGAGAGGGTCTTTGGAAAAGTTTTGGGTCAAAGCTGCCCCCTAAGGCTGACCCGTTCTAGTTTTCCTGGTGGTGAGTTTCTTGATTTGCGTCGTACCTAGGGTGCTTACATGAACTTCGTACGTGTCCTATTTCACCACAATTCCAGCATCTTATGGTCTTCGTTTTCTTGTATGTCATACTCTTAATCATATTAACGAGCTGGTCAAGTTTATCTTCATCTCCTTCCTCTTTTACAGTCCTAACTTTACTGTATTCGAGGGCGGCGGATAAGACATCAACCAGCGTCTTGTGACGAGCTAATCGTAGTGTTCTCTGCATTTCATGATCACGAAGACCATCAATAAACGTTTGAACGGCCAACTTTTCCATCATGTCATCGGGAGCTGTTGGATAAGCATATCGTACTAATCTGGCAATATCTGCCTCATATTCGTAAAGAGCCTCATCTTTCTTCTGTCGACGATTTTTAAGCTGCGACTGATATACATGCTCCAAATGTTCGTGGCCATATCGCATATTTAACCTCTTCTTAAGTTGTTCGAAATCATCCGTCTCTTCAACGGCTATGGTCTGAAGCACATCTAAGGCATCTCCTCGAAGAGCGATAGTCAGGTTTACAGCCTTTTCTTTTTCAGACCATCCATTTGCTCTTGCAGCTGATACAAACTGTTTCATGTAGTTGTTCCATGACGATTTTCCATCGAAAGTTGGGACTTTCACATGGACAGAACCTCCACTTCCTTTAAATTTCGGCCGTATTTCCAACTTACATTTCGTCTCGTCTTCTTTTGTCTCTGCTGTAATTGGATTGTTTCCTCTCTCTGCTGTCCCTGTTTCCTCCAGCTTCTTTTCCATCTCTTTCCATATCTTTTCTTCGAAGGCCAAAATATCGGCAGCAACTTGGTTTTTTAACTACGACATTCTATCGTCGAGGGCAGACATCTCAGAAGTGACTTTAGAGATTTCCAAAGAGATGTTAGCAGAAACTTTGCTTTCCAAAGAAGAAATCTCGTTAGAAACTTTGTTCTCCAATGATGCGACGTCACCAGAAACTTTGTTATCTAATGATGCGATGTCACCAGAAACTTTGGCTACATCACCAGAAACTTTGGCTACATCACCAGAAACTTTGGCTACATCACCAGAAACTTTCGTAATTGACGAGAGGACAGCATCTTCAAATATATAAGTCTCAGGATCTAGTCCTTCTTCTAGCAAAGCGTTCTTTAGTCGTTGGACTAACTCAGCCTTTTTTCCGGTAGAAGCTAATTCTCTATCCTCGAGATGTCTCCTTAAATTCGTCACTGTGAGCTCATAAATCGTAGCCATTTCCACAATTTCCACTTATTCCACTTTTCTTTTGACACCACTGTAAGGTCTTTTATTTATTTATAATTATTTATATTTGGTTGTGAATTGTTTAATTTATAATGTCTTGTTCTTATCTTAATTCATTAGAAGACACAATAATTTATATCAATTTATTTAACAAATAATACACATAATTTATATAGGCGAGCGTAACAATTAAAATCGCGACCGCTTGTCTTGAGAATTAACTGTTCCTCCATATAAAAATGTTTTATTTATATACATAAATCGCCGTTATCTCGAAAAGTCTAAAACCTTCTTGAGTAGACTGGACGGCGAAAACGGTAAGGGCAAACTGGATTTCCCATCGGCTCGCCTCAAACTTTGTTTTTATAGCATCATGTGTCAGGTAGACATGACCTAGAAAAGACTTGAATGAATAGCATATCAGTAATAAACATATTTACCGTTTTTGGGTCAGAATTTATAGTAACAACAAACTTGTTTTTTATGGTATGTAGTAAATTAAATTTAGAAACTAAAAACTTATTTGTCTATAAATACTGAAGAAAAAATAAAATGTGATTAAATATCGAAACTATCTAATGCGGTGTAAGCGGTGTAAAAGCCGCCACGTGACTTACCATGAAATTTTTTTGAACCGAAAATGATCTAAAATGGAAAACAAAAATCTAAATTAGCACTGATATTACTAAATATGGGACATTTTTATGTCTTGTATCTAACTTTAGCTAATATTACTTAATCGGCTTGTTAAAAGCAATAAGTGACAAAGTAAAATTACCGGAAAATCACCATGCGAACACTTCAAAGCTTGTAGATGAAGAGATTCAAGAATTCCACACGGAAAACCTCACCAGGACCAGACACCGGAAAGATTTTCAGATTGAGAGCACTTTCTTGATTCGGTTGGTGGTAATGCATGGTTGGTGGTTAACGACACTCTAGCCTACTAACTAGGCGTATTTCGACATACCAAAGGCCCGTGGGTGGAGTTTCCTGCTCTTGCTGTACGCGGTTTTTACTGTCGGCGTACACACAATTCTTCTTAGTGCGACAGGCGGCTTCTGGCGGCACTATATTGAGCAGGTCTGTGATGCCCTTAGATGTTCTGGGCAGCACGCGCGCTACACTGAAGGAATCAGCGTGTTTTCCCTAGCCGAGCGGCCATGGTAACCCGTTGAACCTCCTTTGTGCTAGGGATTGGAGCTTGCAATTGTTCCCATGAACGAGGAATTCCCAGTAAGCGCGAGTGATAAGCTCGCGTTGATTATGTCCCTGTCTTTTGTACACACCGCCCGTCGCTACTACCAACAAACTAACTATGTAAATGCGATGATCAAGTGTATATTTAGTAATATTTAATTAATTATTTATTTAATATAATTCATTAACTTATTTAATTATTTCTCGAATATAGATTTTATGGAAATAACAATGTATGAAATCTAGAAAAATTAATCATGTAAGTGTCACGGTCTTCATTCCACAGATCATAACTTATAGAAAACAGCTACTGCAACTAATGCTGATAATAATTTGTTGCTGCCATTTTTATGGTTATTTCTTATTTCTCCTTTACCCTTAATTTTAAATTTGTTGGTATCTTTTTGTTTTTTTAATAACACAACACTTCCTAGCGCTGCTCAAGCTATTTGAATTCTTTTAGTTACCTCTGACGTTTGATTCTGTTTTCCTAGTTTGATCTTTTGATCCAGGGATATATACTCTTCGACATTTTCGATCATACTTCCATCTAAGTCTATTGTAATTTTTTAATTTGAGATCACTTTTATTTTATTTAAATTCATTTTAAAACTGATTTTCGTATAGTATTCTTTAAGCTTCTTTATCATGTAGAGTAGTTTCTCTGTATAGTTACTTATAAGTACTATGTCATCGGTATATGTATCTTGGATGGCTTCAAAATCTGTTATTGATTTTAATTTCCAATTAAAATCTCTTGAACACATCTTCAATGCAAGAGTAAATAATTTTGGAGAGATAGTGTCTCTATGTCTAACTTCTCTTTCTGTTCTTATTTTGCCTGTTGTTAGATATTCAGCGACGTTCATTTACATAGTTGCATTGTCATATATGTATTTTAGAATGATTCTATATCTGGACTCAATCCTTGAGTTATTTATTCGTTCTAATACGGCTCATAGTTTCATGAAATTTAATGACCTATTGTAGTCAACACATGCAACAAATAAAGAGATTCATTGTATTCATTATACATTTCGATAAGTGTCCGTATTGTCTGGAGGGAGGTGTATAACCCTTGCGAAATCCCACTTGTTCAACAGGCTGGTGACTATTGAACTTATTTGATAGTCTGTTGGTAATTATTTTGGTAAATAGTGTGTACGGATATGGTTACAGTTTTATTGGTCTGTAATTTTTGGGTTTGTGTTTGTCTCTTTTATGTGTAGTAAAAGTACCTGCATATTTTGCCAAGACTTTGCAATAGCACTCCCAAAGAGACACTTTTCATTCTCATCAGAACTAGTTCGATATAGATACAGGCAAAAAAACTATGTACTAGTAGTGTACTACATGTAACGAACACAATTGTTTATGAATTATTAATCGTGGTAAAATTAGTTGTATTCCTGAAAGAAAAGGAAATTAGGAAAATAGTCTAATTATGAGATGTAGTAAATGTTCGTAGAAAATATAAAATCTATTTTAATTTTATTGAATTGCAGTGGATATGGCAAATATTATTAATAATATTAAAGGCCATTTAAGATTCTAGGAATATTTTAGATGAACCAAAGTTATAGATATCATAGATCAGTTACTGAGGGTTTTTACCTCCGAATTCTTTATAACTGAATCGATTAATTCGAAATTTTGTGTGTTGGTAAACAATTACTCAAGGAACAAAACTCATATGGTGCCGATGTGCGCTTCCACCCTGGGGGTGTTTGCCACCCCTTTTCGAATGTGGAAATTTTTTTACTCAAAATAACTACGCTATTTGATAAAAGGACAAATTTCAAACAAAAAATGTAGTAAACATTTTTTCGTTAGATCAATACTTTTTGAGTTATTCGCTGTTGAAAAGTGTCATTTTTCGTTAAAAAAAAAACATGTTTTTCAAAGGTTTTTTAAGAACAGCTCTGAAACTAAGAGTTTTATCAAAAAAATTTTAATAACTAAAATTAAAGTACATAAAAAAAACAAAAAGATTGGCTTTTTAGTGAAAATTTTAAGTTCAATATTAACTGAGTTATGGCTGTTCAAAAGTTTGTTTTTGTTTTTGTCTTTCAATACGAGTATTTAACGTTAAATAATGGAAAACAGGTACATTTTTCAACAAAAACTTATATAACATTTTTAAAAGAGCTTGAAAAGACCTTTAAAACAAGTGCTGGTAAAAGTCTTTTGCGCCAACTGTACGTGACATACGATCAATTAACTATGGGTTTCTCAAATTTTTGTAAAAAAAAACGCAATAAAACTAACGTCATGTTCTCTAGGATTGAAATAAATTGTTTTCCTTATAGAATTCACTTTATTTTAGTGTTTTTTGTATGATCCAAAAGTTTAGCCACTTTAGAATACCCAGTTTTTGAAAAAAGTATGATTACATTTTTTTTGTAAATATTAAAATTTTTTTTTATATTAACTTTAAAACCGTAAAAGATACGTAAAAGATGACATAATACAAAAAATATAGGTTTTTTTAACAAAAATGTTTATTTTTTAATTTTTTTTGTAGCTTAAAAAATAACGGAGATATTGTTAGTTGAAGTTTGCTTTATAACGCGTGAACCACTGGTCTCCGACCGTTTGACCCTTCACCCTTTAAACATGAAGGGCTTTAGAATATTTTAACATAACCTATACTTATAGCCCGTTAAATTACCTGTAAAACAGTTTTTTATGCATGTTATAGAATCAAAATTAACCGAGTTATTGTAAAAAAACCAATAGTACTTTTTAGAATAAATTGTGGAGCATTGGAGCATTTCGATGGAACTAATAGACATTTACTGTATACATATGTATCTATGTCATCTTTTTTTGGAAAATAAAAAAATTGTAATATATTATAAACTAAATTTTTTCTATTTATGTCCATGTCTAAGTAAAGGATTTAAGGATTTTATTTTCATAAAGAGAGGTGCTTGTAAGGGTTGAAAAAATTAGGCTTATTTAATAAGTAAAAACTTAATTTTTGTCTACAAAAAATGCACTCTAAAAATGTTTCAAATAGATTAAAATATTTTTTTATTTCATTTTTGACAAAGGGGGTGGTTGTGAGGGTTGAAATGTTGAAATTATAATAAAATGTTATTTTATAAGCAAGAAATTAATTTTCGTTTAATAAAATGCACTCAAGAAATGTTTCAAACCAATAAAAATATTTTATAATTTATTTTTAATTCATTTTTGTCATAAGGGTGGTTGTAAGGGTTGAAAATTTCCAATAAATTAAATATTATTGTATAGCTAGGGTATTAATTTTTATTTGTATTTAAATACATAATTGAAATGTCTCAATCTACTACGACGTTTTTTTCATATTATTTTTATAAAAAGTATTAGCTTTTAAGGGTTTTTAAACGGTTTTAAGGGTTGAAAATTGTGAATAAATAATTTTCATATTAGAGAACACCTTACACTATTTACCTTATGCAAATAAACAAGATTTAAATGCATAAAATAATTAAATCAGTGTTTTTACCAGTTTTTTCAATAAGGGGTAGTTTTCACCCCTTAAAAACAAAAATCGCACCTAGAGCGTATATACCTTTTGAAGTAAAGGGTAAGATAAGCTTAATTTGAAATTTTCAAAGATCGAGGCAGTTATAAAAAATTCGGAGGTATTACCATATTTTAAGCCTCAGTAACTGGACTATCATCGCCGCGTTCTTCGCAGATATTCAAACTTTGTGAGTTTTATTGTCTATTTCAGTGATTTTATTTTTAAGTTTTTTAGCTGTTTTTACATATATTTAAAAAATAAAAATTTATATAAAAAATTTATTTAAAAACCAGTGCTGAAACAGTATTTGTGATATTGATTACTTAGGAATGTAGGCAACAACAACCAAAAGTATTTTCTAAAATTGCTTTATTCACAACTCATAAGCAATATGAAAGGATTCGACTCATTGATGGTTTACGTTCCCAATAATAATGTAATAATGTAATTTATTTTATGCTGAAGCTGCTATTGGGAGTAATAATATGTACAGTGGAAATTCGAATAGTTTAAGGCAATACACAAAAAAAAAATAAAATAAAATATATATCTAGATTACTAATGAAGCATTATATTTTGTCGACCAATAGAAAACCAATGGAACACCATAATCAGTATCATACTCAACACAGCCAAATAAGTACTAGGAACAAAGACACAATGGAGAGAAAAAACATGGTTTAATGATGAATGCAAACAAGCTATACAGGAAAGAAATGAAGCACATAAGAATTACATACATAGACGTACTAGAGAGAGAAGAACAGAACTTCAGAACAAAAGACGAAGAGCAGATAAACTGTGCAGGCAGAAAAAGAGAAAGTACGAAAATCAACGGATACTAAACATAGAGAGGGAGTTTAAGGAAAACTAAACACGTAGTGCATACCAATTTATCAAACATATAAGACAGGGATACAAACCGAAGACTAGCCTCTGCAAAAATAAGAAGGATAAAATCATTAGCGATATGGACGAAATTAAGAGAAACTGGATGACATATTTTAAGGAATTACTAAACAAAGGGACACAACCACCATTACAACAACAGAGGCAGCAGCAGGCACGGCAGAAGGTACAACAACAAGAACTGGGGGAAGATGGAGAGGTAAATGAATTAACTAGACCCTCAATGCTAGAGGAGGTCCAAACGGCAATCCACATACAAAAAAGCCATAAAGCACCGGAAATAGAAAAAATACCGGCAGAACTACTCAAGCAAGAAGGAAGGAATTTGACACAACACATGTACCAGCTAATACGAGAGATATGCATAGAAGAAGAAATCCCCCAACAAAGGAAGAAAAGTATAATCTGTCTTATTTATAAAAAAGGAGACAAACTGTTGTGTAAGAATTATAGAGGCATCTCTTTACTTTGTTCGGGATACAAAATACCCACAAACATCATTAATCGAAGACTCCAACCTCTCACGGAAAAAATCATCGGGAATATCAAGCAGGGTTTAGGCATAATAGATCTACCATTGACCAACTATTGACGGTTAAACACATACTAGCCAAAGCATGGGAATATGACATGGACGTTTACAATCTCTTTGTAGATTTTAAACAAGCCTATGATTCAATAGATAGAACAATTCTACCTAATATATTGGAAGAATTTGCTATACCATCAAAATTGATACGACTAGTACAAATGACAATGACAGAAACAGAAGCACAGGTAGGTATTCAGGGACAAATCACTGATGCATTTACGATAACGCAAGGACTGAGACAAGGCGACGGACTCCCCAACGCTCTTTAATCTTGTTCTTGAATATGTAATTAGTCGGTTGACGGTGAGCGGAAATAACATACTTACAAACAAATCTACGCAATTAGCAGCATACGCAGATGATATAAACATAATGAGCAGAACAGTGAATGCAGCGCAAGAAACCGACGTTGAGTTGAAACAGAGTGTAGAAGCAGTAGGGCTAGCAATAAATACAAATAAAACAAAACTACTCATACAAACCAGATCAAATAGACCGGCGCAACAACAATTTACTGACGATATAGAACATGTGAATAGATTCACATACCTAGGAATGGATCTGGTCGCAAGCAATGAAGAAGAACCGGAAATAAATAGAAGGCTTATGCTGGCAAATAAAGCCTATTTCGCAATGGGCTGGAAAACAAAACTCCGGGTCTATAAAACAATAATCAGGCCCATAGTAAGCTATCGTTGTGAAACATGGGTCGTGACACAGAAATCTGCCAATTCATTAGATGTGTTTAAAAGAAAAGTATTACGTAGGATACTGGGCCCAATAAGTGAAAACAACAATTGGCGAAATAGGTATAATAGAGAAATATACGAGCAATTTATTTTAGATTAAGTTTATTCGACGTTTTTTTATGGCTTTGGCAGTTTGCCATACAGCTAGTTACATGATGTTTTAATCTTATTAGAGGCAGTAAAAAGTTTTTGAATTATTTGCAATCGAATAGACTAAAATAGATAAATTTAAAGTTGGGAAATCAGTAAAATTAATTAATGAAAACAAGAGAAAAAATATATATACATACACATCTTCTTCTTCTTCTCGTGCCACTCCTAGCGGAGATTGGAAATCATCATGGCCACTGCGACTTTGTTAGCAGCGCGCCTAAAAAGTTCAATCGAACTACACCCGAACCATTCACGTAGATTACGAAGCCACGATATTTTTCTTCTTCCCACACTTCTTTTGCCCTTAATTTTGCCCTGCATGATATTTCTTAAAAGTTCGTACTTTTCACCTCTCACAATGTGCCCCAAGTATTCCATCTTTCTAGTTTTTATCTCTTTTAGAATTTCGCATCTTTTGTCTAAAGTTTGGAGTACTTGCGTGTTAGTGACGCGGTCCATCCATGATATTCTGAGAATGCGCCTATAGCACCACATCTCGAAAGCTTCGATGTTTTTTGTGGTCAACTGTTTTAGTGTCCAAGCCTCTACTCCATACAACAGGGTAGAAAAGACATAACACCGCAGCATTCGTATTCGTAACTTTATATTGATATCACGATTGCAAAAGAGTTTGCGCATTCTATTAAAGACATTATTACATACATAATTACATACACATATATATCCATAAACACATACAATAACATGGGTCACTCGCTTCACGTCCAGGGGCCCATCAGGGCATTATAATATATAACATACACAGGAAAACAAGGCCACGGTAAATATGACTTTAAGCATATTTATAAAGGAGAGAAAACAAAGGTAAAAAGTAAAAACAAAATTTTTTTTTGAACTTAAGAAAAATATTACATTTGGTTATTTGACGTTACGATATCCAATTCGGAAATCCATTTTCGAAGTGGAAATTTAAACGTCAAATATACTTTGGAGCTTTGTTCAAGCGCAATACAAATCCTAAAATTCAGCCGCATCTCAAAGGTCAGATTAAAAATAATCTTTTGCTTAAACTAAACAAAAAAAAAATTAACATATTAGACCATCGAATTACAAATGGTTAATATTCTTATTTTGAGTTAATAGATTTATATTATCACATAAATAAATAACACAAAAAAACAAGTTATTTAGTCATTAAAGAAAAATGTACAAGTAGGTAAAAACCAAGATAACGGTATTTTTAAACAACCTTAAAATATAATTAAAGGTACCACTATTATACAGTGATGAGTGCCTTAAGAACCAGCAAAATAACGCAAAAGATAGAACACATAACAACTAGTGAAATAAAAAGAGATGAAAGTAGTAGAGGTGGGAAATTATCGATAGAATCTCTAATTTACATTAAATTACATTAGGACTATCGATAGTTTCCCACCTTTAGACGTTAGCTTATGAGCCAGTTGACTTCAGTCATAATATTACAAGTATGACGTCAAATATTTACATTTTTTCAATTTCGCATTAAGTTGTAACGGCTAGTTCACGCATTGCACATTGAAACCCCTCAGGGGTGATGTTCGGCATAAATTAACTTAATTTGAGAAATCGGGAATTATTAATAAAATAATTTCTTTAACACATATCTTTATGCATTTATATTTTAATAATTCAAAATGTAATAACAATTAAATTGAGGTTCTAACAACAGGGAATTAAGCATCTATATACAAAATCTCAAAAAATAAAGAAACTTAGCTCTACTCTATGAGAAATCCTCCTGCTGTTTCCTTCTCAACTCGGACCATACAATGTCTGCAAAAACCATGCCGCTAAGCCGAAACCATGTGGATCCCTTTCCAATCCAAAGCCATGCGGACTTTCAAAATCGAGATGGATTTCTTATTCCAAAAAAAAAATTTCATTTTCGTATTCTTCAAGGTGGATTCTCTTGAATAAAAACCAAGATGGATTCTCTTGAATAAAAACCAAGGTGGATTCTCTTGAATAAAAACCAAGGTGGCTAGAAAAACAAAAGCCGCTATAAAACTCGTCATGGCACGAGTTTTGTCCAACAACAGAAGAATTCTGGCAAGCGGAAAGCTCTTCTCTCCGAGACCTGTATACCGATCCAGAATTCTCTGATGTTGCCAAAACTCACAAATTAATAATTGTAATTAATAGATAAATTATTAAATAAAAAATGAAAAAGACAAAGTTGTGCGATAAATACGATTTATATTAAATTATTATTATTACAGCAAAGGTAAAAAGAAAATAAAAATTGTAAGCAGTTTTTAAGTACTTGCGTACACAGAATTATACGAAAAACTAAAAGTGTTCTTGATTAAAGTATGAAAATATGTTGTTGTAAAAAGAGCAAAGTATTAACTTACCCAGACCGTTGGAAGTTTCTGACAACAAGGACTTATATTTTTAATAATACCTTCTCGTTTGCTGGTTTATTTTAAAAAGAAATTAAATCGGGTCGGATTGATAGAAGTAAATTATTTAGGAGTGGGGTTTCTGTTTCTTGTACGATAAAGTAAGCGAAGGTAGGACTACGAGGGGACTTAAGAAATTAATCAGCGGATTTATTTGTAATAGGAAAATATTGAAATAAAATATAGGAATACAAACAAAGGAAAAAGAACTTATTATCAATAAAAATCAAATAGTATGCACAGAAAATAGTGGAAAGTACTTTGAAATTAATAAGAACAAAAATGTAACGTTTTAAACGTTACACACTCCTCCCACCAGGAAAAAAAATTTGAAGACTGACTGAAAAATTTTGGAGAAATACTAATCAGAAAGCAGAACTAAGAGAAAACAAGAACAGAAGGCAAAATGAGACAATAGTACAAATACCCAAAGAAGAAGGCTTAAAAGTGACACAGAAAAATAAAAAGAAGTGGGAAATACCGAACGTGACTCCTATAAAATAAATATATTCGAATCATAAGGAATACAAAACTCTACTTCATAAGAAACGATCAAGAAAAAAAAATACGAAGGATCATACAATGCACATTGTAAAATAAAAATCTAGAAACGACCTATCTACAACGTGAAATAACAGAATACAACTTTTAATTTGAATTAAAGATGCAAAAAATTAGAAATCGAAACTACAACATATTTCTATAAAAGTTTTACAGATCCGAAATGTGAACACACTAAGTAACAATATTTTTTTGTCTTTTTTTTTAAACTGCTGAACATATGATAAATAATAGTGATAATGTAATCAAAAAGTGCTTTGTTTAGTTATATTAATCAAGATTTGCTGTAACAATTAAATTCTGCAATATAGAGAGAAAAAAAAAACAGTCTTTTACTTTTAAATTGAAGAGCGAGATTTTATGGCTGAAATTAAAACAATATTTGCATATCACGGTTAATCCGTTAAAGGTACCAAAAATAACAAGAAACAAATAATAGCTAATATCTCAAAGATACTCATGAAATTTTATTTATTTTTTTTTTTAAATTAAATTAATATTATTGTCAACAAAAATCAAATAGTGATTTATAGTGTCACCGCACTAAAAAAACTATTCTAAAACTATAACTCTTAATAAAGTTTAGTGAAAAAAAATTAACTAATAATTCTTAAAACAAAAATAACAAGTTCTATTTTAAGTGTAAATTATTATACACCGTCAAATTAATAATAAGTTGGGGTAGGTAACTAAACGTATCCCAGGAAAAATTTAATCAGTATTAATAAAATTTGCTAACTGTACTGGTCTAATACATAAAATTGCATTAGTTAAATAAAAATTACTGAATAAAATTATTCCAGTATAGATTAATTAAGTTAAGGTAAATATTTACAAAAGTATGAGTCTCAATATGTTACGCTACTAATAATCATTGAAAACAAAATAAATGAATAAATATAATCGTTTAAACATGAAATAATACCATAATCTAAGATCCTATATAGATTTGAAGAAGAAAAAGAAACAAAATTTAATTTCTCGATATTATGTCTTCCTAAATATACTACGAAAACACTCTGTTATTGAGATCTAAAACGAGTGGAAATAAAGAATACGATGCTCAATTATACCAAGAAAATTGTTTTGGACGCCAGTATATTTTTGATAAAAAATATACAAAAACTAGTGTATGTGGTTGAAATAGATAGAACAAACACAAATATAAATAGAAGATAAACTGCCATAGTTTTTCTGTTAAAATGGAAACGATGATTACGCACAAATTAGAAAACTGCATAATGCATGAACCATGCGGAAAAAATACGACCAAAGGGTGCATAGTTTTATTAAAAGCTAGCAACAATTACTCCAAAACGCCATAAATTTACACTAGAGTCTCATGAAGAGTAATGCATAAAATTACTTTAGTTTCAGAAGAGGGAAAGTGTCTTGACACTAAAATAAGTTAACTTAACCTGTACTATAGGAAAAGCAACTCAACCGAGATAGTTATAGAATAACTACTGGTTAATAAACAATCAACAAAATCAACGAAAAATAGAATATCCAGAATGTAATATAAATCAATATCATCCTAGAGAATAAAATAAAGAATAATCAACCACAAAAATGAACATCTCTTACATTACCAAAATGACACCACGTGTAATCCCTTACAAACACTAGGCAACAAGGCAAGGATAACAGATAGATAAAAAGGTGTAATAAATTGATTTTAATTTTTTTTTTCTTCTAACAAAAGATAATCCACTATAATGTAGTGTACAAAAGATCATAGACAAAGTAAAGCAACAAAACAATGATTATTTTGAGGACTCATCTTCAGAAAGGTCAGTAACATCTAACTTGATGTCTCTAATATGGAAATCTCCTAGGATGTTGCCATCCAGATCTTTCAAGGAATAAACTAAGGGTGAAATTACCTTATGGACAACACAGGGTATAAATTTAGGTGCTAGTTTAGCTGAAAAGTTGTCGACAGCCTTGGAAAGTACAAAATTTCTCTTCCAGACCTTATCCCCTACATTGAAATGTAGTGTGCGTTTACGCAAGTTGTAACGCTTAGAGTTAATTGCATGCGAGTGACGCAACCTCTTTTGCACTTCAGAAAACAAAGGTGATAGCTCCTCAGGAGGTTTGGGAGAAAACAAATGACAGTTAATGTTAATGTCATTATCTGCTCTGTCTTCTATTTTTCCGAAGAAAGAACCGTTTGTAGAAATGTTCCTAGCAAAGGTTAAGAATGACGGAGAAAATTTCGTGACTTCGTGTTTGGCAAGTCGAATTGCCTGTGCAATTTTATAAATTTCAGAATGACGGTATTAGATTTTTGTTTTGATACAGTGCAGCAACAACCGTTGATACGTATTTCGACCTCCTTAAGTCAGCAGTGACTATACCGTTCTGAAGAGACTTAAGGAGGTCGAAATACGTATCAACGGTTGTTGCTGCACTGTATCAAAACAAAAATCTAATACCGTCATTCTGTTTTGTTATTTACTTCGTTGGAAGTACGAGAAACTGAATTCACTACGAATTTTGACTAGGATGAACGGCTTGTGGAATGCAATTTTAGATTCCCTTGCCGAGTAATTCATCCAGCTGTTTGTTTCGCAAATTTTAGGAAACACAGTGGTTAAGATTTGAATTCGGTTTCGCTAAGTAGAAATCGCTTGATTTCTCTTTTTGTTTATAAATTTCCTTATCCCAATCTTTGTGATTGTCGTGTATATAAGAACGAATGGCTGTAGTTATGGTTTTATTTACCCTTTCTGTTGGATTAATCTGTGGAAAAT
The DNA here is from genome assembly GCF_040954645.1 of Diabrotica undecimpunctata. NCBI lineage: Eukaryota > Metazoa > Arthropoda > Insecta > Coleoptera > Chrysomelidae > Diabrotica > Diabrotica undecimpunctata. Next base: position 102,247,976 of record NC_092806.1, read on the forward strand.
ACCTTGCGTTATACCAAATTTTTTTCACTCCATACCTGGACATAAGATCTTTAAATTCCTTAGAAATAAATTGTGAGCCATTGTCGCATGCAAATATCTGAGACACTCCAAATAACAAAAAAATTTGGTTTTCTATAAACCTAACAATTCCCTTAGATGTTGCACTTGACATGGTATAAACAAACACAAATTTTGTAAACCAATCTGTGACGACTAAAAGATAACGGTTCCCGTTTTTAGACCGAGGGTAGGGACCCAATAAATCAGCGGAAAGAAACTGAAATGGATAATTAATATCTCTATAATTGCCCATTTTACCAGCTGGAGGTAGATTTGATGACTTGCAGGATGCACAAATTTTGCACTTGGAGATATATTTCACCACCGAAGATCTCATTCTTGGCCAATAGTAAATTTCAGATATTCTCTCTAGTGTTTTAGACACCCCGAAGTGACCAGCTGTAGGTTCATCATGGTACATCTTAAGGACTTCTTGTCTATTCGGTGCAGGAACAAAAACCTTCCATTCGGTGGAAGATTCACCAAATTTAGTTTTCGGGAAAACGTGCTTATAAAGAACATTGTCCTGTACTCGAAAAGAAGGATACAATTCTGGATTTTCTGAACACTTTTTAATTAATGACTTATCAAAAACATCTGGCTTTAAATTAGACAAGTTTAAGACACAAACTTCCGGTATGTTATTGGGAATTCTAGATAGTGAATCTGCCACTACATTTAATGAACCACTGCGGTGTATAATCGAAAATTTATGACAAGATAATTTCATTATCCATCTAGCTAACCTAGGTGATGGATTTTTTATCGTAGTTAACCATTGTAAGGAAGCATGATCGGTTATAACACAGAACTCAGTACCTTCAATGTATCCTCGAAATTTTTCAATGGATAGTAAGATTGAAAGCATCTCTTTCTCAGTGGTACTGTACTTACGCTGACATTTATTTAGCGTTTTGCTGAAGTAAGCGACGGGATGTTCGAAACCATCGTCTTTTTGAAAAAGAACACTACCTACTCCATGATCGGAAGCATCGCAAGCTAAGTAGAATTTTTTAGAAAAGTCTGGACTGGCTAGTACAGGAGCACTAGTCAAAAGTTCTTTTATTTTGATGAACGCTTCGTCTGCCTCTTTGGTCCAAGTAATAGATTGTCCTTTTTTCTTTCCTTTCAACAAATCGGAGATGGGGCTACTAACAGTACTGAAATTACGGAGGAAACGACGATAATATCCTATCAACCCAATTAAAGGACGTATCTGTGTCGTATTTTGCGGCACAGGATAGTCAAGAATTGACTGTACCTTATCTGGGTCGGTTCGTAAACCTTCTTTATCAACTATAAAACCAAGAAACTTCAATGAGGGTCTACAGAATTCACATTTATCAAAATTAACAGTAAGATTAGCGGATTTTAATTGTCTGAACAGGTCTTTGAGTACTCTTATATGGGTGTCGAAATCTGGGGTAACAACTATAATGTCATCAATATAATAAAATGCATATGGATCAAGTTTTGGTCCAATGACATAGTCCATCAAGTGACTCATAGCTTGTGCACTATTATTTAACCCGAACGGTAAGACATTAAAACAAAAAACTCGTCTGTTAGGAATTGAAAACGCAGTCTTTAATCTAGATTCTTCATCTAGAGGTATCTGATAAAATGCATGACGGAGATCAATAGATGAAATATACTTTGCATCTCGAACCTTAGAAATTACAGTATCAACAAGTGGCATAGGGTAACTATCTGGTATCGTAACAGAGTTTAATTTACGACCATCAAAACATGTGCGGTATGTACCGTCTTTTTTTTTTAACAAGCCACAGTGGGCTAAGCCAAGGAGTGGGAGTAGTTAAGGGTTGGATCACCTTTAAACGTAGCATCTCATCAACTCCTTCATTTAAAATTTTTTGCATGGCAGGAGACAAAGGATACTGCCTCTGTTTAACTGGTTTATTGCCTGCTGTATCAATGTGATGAGTGTAAAGATGAGTTCTACCAATAGAATCTACTGGACCTATTTTTTTAAATAATTTCATCACGGAATCGAGTTGAACTGATTGAGAAGGTGTTAGGCTGTGTTTGTCACTAATAGTGTTAACAACACATGTTGAAAACTCCATTGAATTGACAGAATTAAAGGTAAAATTGGAAAAATCTAAGTTAAGGTTAAAAATTCTTACAAAGTCCATACCTAAAATTATTTTTTGAGAAATAGAAGGTACTACTAAAAATTTCAATATATGTGTGCTATTCTGCAAAGATACGGGTAAATCAACAGAACCGATAGTATTTTGAAGACTACCATCAGCTGTTGTTAAGCAAATAGAAACATCATAATTTAAAGTTAGCTTACACTTTTTTAATAAATACAATGATGATGAACCCAGGATACAAACGTTGCTACCTGAATCCAAAAGTGCAGAAATAACCTCACCATCTATTGAAATAGATATATATGAACGATTATCAGAACCGTGCGTGTCCAACAATGGATTAGTAGTTAGTTTCTCAGAAGGCAAAATAGGAACTAAAGTTAAATTACTATTTGAAGTCAAATTATTACTCAGAGAAATGATAGACTCATCATCAGAATCATCAACTTTTGAAGAATAAGTAGGTAATAAATTAGATACGTTTTTGTCTATATTACTGTTTGAATTCAATTTAGAAAAAGAGACAATTTTATTATCATTGTTATGCAATACTGTATTAGAAGACGAATGGGAATCACTATTATGCAAATTAATTTGTCGTCGGTCTATTGTCGTGACCTTTTTTGTAGAGATTTTCCTGGAATGTGCTTGTCTTTTGTTGTCGGCTTTTCTGTGTTCGACGTAGACGGGGCTGGTGGGTTGATGTTGACACCAGATTGCTCGTTTTTTGAAGAGCGACTACAATTCTTCTTATAGACATTTTTACTACCGCAACCATGGCAAAATACGGTACGTTCAGATCTACACTCCGGGAATGTATATCCTTTAATACCACAATTCCAGCAAATCACTTGTAAAGAATTTGTCTCCTGAAATCTTTTATGAAACGTAGGATTTTGAGTCCTTATAGTAGACATAGATAAAGCTGACTCTATTTTTCTACAAAATTTTGTTAAATCTGCAATTGTGCTTACTTCGTGCAAGGCTAAGGCTTTACTGTAGTCTGGAAGAAGGCCTCTTTTGATTTCCGAAACCATTTCACATTCTTGTACTTTATTTGGAAGCCTGTGGAAAAGCGCTTCAAAATTTGAAATAAAAGTAGTAACGGGTTCCCTAAAACTTTGCTTGGTAGAACGTATTTGATCCCATAAATTACGTTCATAATCTTCAGGCAAATAGGTATTTTTAAGAGCTGTAACAAGTTCTGACCAATCGTGAAAAGATCTCTTAAGAAAATGATTGTGCCACCAAACAAACACAGAGCCTTTAAAAAGGTCTCCAGCAGATAGAAATAACTCCTGGTCCGTACATCCTCTTGAGGCTTTTAATGCTTCAATTTGCTCTAAAAACGGAATAATTTGTTCTCGACCGGAAAACTTTTTAATTCCCCATTTGTAAATCGGGACGGATTTAACAACAGTACCAAAGGATCTTGATGCAATAGGCGTAGAAGCGTTTTGGGAAAGCATTTCATCATTAGCGTCCTCTTGTAAGTCCACTTGAATTTTCTCAGCCAAAACTCCTTCTAAGTTGACGAGGTTGTTCCTAATTTCTCGCTTAATTTTAATTTCCTCATCCTTAGTAGCATTCAATTTGGAAATCCTACCAGACAAATGTGTCAATCTATCCGTTAACTGTTTATATGGTGATGAGTTCTTTGTGCTAGTGAAATTGTTTATAATTGTAGTCAATTCCTTTAAAGTTGTTGTTGCACCTCTGAAATCTTCTTCGAATGACAAGTCATTGGAGGGCGATGAAAAGCTACGATTAAAAACTTCCTGTGTTAAAAGTCCACGAAGAACTTTCCTTTTTTCTTAAACTGTAATTGGCACATCAACATCTCTTGTCTGAATTTCATAAGCCAGTTCATCCGACTTTAAATGATTTGGATTAAACGGAAGAGACATATTGATAAATAATTATTAAATACAAAGGGCAAAAATACTCGTAAAAAAACGGACTAGACGCAGATGCATATAGGAATACAAGATAATAGCAAAAGGTATTAAAAAAAATATAGTTTAACTACTAGGCATGTAGTGCAAGCAGGTTAACTCACCCAAAAATTGGAATAGATCGAAAATATTGCAATGTAATGTATAATATATAAGAAGGTCTAACAATTATAGCAAAATATAAAATAAATCCTTAAATTGGAACTAGTAATGTATGTGAATTAAATTTGCAACAACATTTAAGAAGAGAGGAAATCACCTAAAAGATTGCCTTAGTTGACGCATAAAGCATATTACTTAACGCTTGTTTCAAAAAAAATTATTTAAATAAAATTATAGTGTTGAACTTATATGCAAACTTTTAGAACGCGCCTTGTATTATGAAAACTAACCATTACTATAAACTTATCATCTAGATTTAGATCGTTGTGAGTATAGTATTAAAAGTTTCTTATTTTATGTAGATATCAAAATAAGATTTATTTATATATATATATATATATATATATATAATTAGAAAAAAAACCTTCGCTTTTCAAATATCTAAAGTAAACGTTTAAATAAATGGTCAAACAAATACCTTGTTTTACACAAAATACACATATACACAAAAACTGATAAGCTGATAACTCAAATGAGTTCTCTATTTTTTATTTAAATTACTTATTGATAGAAAAAAAAATGAAAAAATTGAAATAGATTTTACGGAAACAAATTTAATAAAGAAAGTGTGAGAAAAATCCATTAATAAAACCCAAAATCAACAAATTACGTACGCAGTTTACGTACGTTGGTCGCCAATTGTGTAACGGCTAGCTCACCCATTGCACATTGAAACCCCTCAGGGGTGATGTTCGGCATAAACTAACTTAATTTGAGAAATCGGGAATTATTAATAAAATAATTTCTTTAACACATATCTTTATTTATTTATATTTTAATAATTCAAAATGTAATAACAATTAAATTGAGGTTCTAACAACAGGGAATTAAGCATCTATATACAAAATCTCAAGAAATAAAGAAACTTAGCTCTACTCTATGAGAAATCCTCCTGCTGTTTCCTTCTCAACTCGGACCATACAATGTCTGCAAAAACCATGCCGCTAAGTCGAAACCATGTGGATCCCTCTCCAATCCAAAGCCATGCGGACTTTCAAAATCGAGATGGATTTCTTATTCCACAAAAAAAATTTCATTTTCGTATTCTTCAAGGTGGATTCTCTTGAATAAAAACCAAGATGGATTCTCTTGAATAAAAACCAAGGTGGATTCTCTTGAATAAAAACCAAGGTGGCTAGAAAAACAAAAGCCGCTATAAAACTCGTCATGGCACGAGTTTTGTCCAACAACAGAAGAATTCTGGCAAGCGGAAAGCTCTTCTCTCCGAGACCTGTATACCGATCCAGAATTCTCTGATGTTGCCAAAACTCACAAATTAATAATTGTAATTAATAGATAAATTATTAAATGAAAAATGAAAAAGACAAAGTTGTGCGATAAATACGATTTATATTGAATTATTATTATTACAGCAAAGGTAAAAAGAAAATAAAAATTGTAAGCAGTTTTTAAGTACTTGCGTACACAGAATTATACGAAAAACTAAAAGTGTTCTTGATTAAAGTATGAAAATATGTTGTTGTAAAAAGAGCAAAGTATTAACTTACCCAGACCGTTGGAAGTTTCTGACCACGAGGACTTGTATTTTTAATAATACCTTCTCGTTTGCTGGTTTATTTTAAAAAGAAATTAAATCGGGTCGGATTGATAGAAGTAAATTATTTAGGAGTGGGGTTTCTGTTTCTTGTACGATAAAGTAAGCGAAGGTAGGACTACGAGGGGACTTAAGAAATTAATCAGCGGATTTATTTGTAATAGGAAAATATTGAAATAAAATATAGGAATACAAACAAAGGAAAAAGAACGTATTATCAATAAAAATCAAATAGTATGCGCAGAAAATAGTGGAAAGTACTTTGAAATTAATAAGAACAAAAATGTAACGTTTTAAACGTTACAAAGTAAAAACTTATTGAAGGCAATAAAGCAAATGTAGGTAAACAGTTTAATTAGTAGTAATTTGATAATTAATTCTTTGTTGACGAATACAGAATAACAAGCTATGATAATTCTGTATTGAGAAGAGTGTATGCGACGTTTCAAATCATAGTTTATTATTGATCAATACTTTAATTTTGGATAAAAAATGCTCCTACTTAAATTATTTTTACTTACATTACGTGATACGTATTACTATGACTGAAGTCAACCAGCTCATAAGCTAACGTCTAAAGGTGGGAAATTTTCGATAATTCTAATGTAGTGTAAAGTAAATTATAGGTTAATATCGATAATTTCTCACTTCTACTACTTTCATCTCTTTTTATTTCACAACGTATTATGTTTTCTATGTTTTGCGTTATTTTGCCAGTTCTTAAGGCACTCATCCCTGTATAGACATTTAAAGAAGGATAATAAATAATTTATTGACAGACCATGTGGTGCTATAAGTTCAAATATTATAGTTTAAAATATCAAATATTCAGATCGTCTAACTTAACGTAAAGCTTACGGTCCAGGTGCTTGATGTTATCACTTGAAGTAAAAAAAAACATCTAAATTCTATTTGATTATAATAGGAAGGAAGCACAATATGGCTACAAAGTTACTTTTACAATTAAGCTCGCATTAAAAATCACTGAATGTATTATCGTAACACTTATCACATACCACACGAGCATGTTTTAAACACAAACGCATTTTTCACATTTGTATTTTAAACATCGAAACCTTTTTATGTCTCCACACTTTGAACACCTTTTTCTTTGTTCATCAATGCATGAACGTACCTTTTGATTTTGTTGTGGAGTGGGCTGCAATTGACATGGTTTGAGCTGTAACACAGTGGGTATTTAACTGCTTGGATGATCTTACTTTGGAGCTGTTTCAAACACAATTTGTGGATCAAAACTTCTAATTATTCTCGTCTTTTATCGGTTCCTTAAATTTTCCTAGAATCACAATCTGAAATATATATCACTTCTAAATTGATTTGGACAATGTTTAGTAAAGCAAAAACAATACCATTGGCTACCTTCGAACATTTTTAGCAACATTGTAAGTCGCGCACTATTTATCGACTACATCCACTTCAGATATGGTAGCATTGTAATCCAGGATTGTTTGTGGCTTTTTTGTTTCTGGGTCAACTGCGTCATCGTTATGAACGCTTAATATTTACAGCAGGTTTTTTCTGTTTTATTACATATCTTATAAAAACAGCGTGCTTTCATTATTATAGTTAAACCAATTACTGCTTGTACCTCTAACCTTTGTGTCAACGAATTTAGGAGGAAGATGCTGTTTTTTTTTTTCGTAAGGTGCCTAGTATAGACAAATTTTTTCTTTTAGAACCTGTAATAGTTCAAGACTATTGAACCAATTGTCGCATGTGGAAAACTTTGACCCAAATAAAGGTTCCACAAGTCTCATAACCGTGTATTTTGGCTTATTGCTGAGCGTGTAAGGGACCTCTGGCTGTTTGCCTACGTAAATCTCTATCATGGGAATATAAAGTTTTGTATTTATTTGGTTTTGATGGTATATATATATATATATATATATATATATATATATATATATATATATATATATATATATATATATAGTAGAAGGATTGTCTGCCTCGAAAACCGTTTAATTTTTCATCTACATTTACATTTGTTCCGACTAAACAACTCTTTTAACAGTTCTTCTTCTTCTTTGTTAACCATTTTCCATCCACCCCTGAATGTAGGTCTCTCCCAATTGCTTCCATCTTTCTCTATCTTATGCAAATCTTATCCACTGTTTGCCTGCCACTGTTCTTATGTCATCTACCCATGTTTTTTGAGGTCAGTAACATATAGAGAATACATCATTTATGTTTTTTAAATAACAAACATATAAAATCAGAATTTGGTGTTTATTGAAGGTAAACTAAATGCACGATCAAATACTTACCATATCGGGATAGTATTATGAGGTTTTTTCCTGGTTTTTCCCTCATAATTTACTATGGAATCACTAACAGGAGAATTTTACTGTCATCATGGCATGTATTTGTCTTTTTAAAGACAAATTACATGTTATGATCTTTTCTGACGGATATTCTCAAGTTAAAGTTGATTTCATGTAATCGAATGAACTATCTTATAAGTAAAGTCGTCCCAGGAACGCAACTCAACAATATTGGCAATATCATTTTATAGTCGTCTACTTTAAAATGTATAATGTATGTCTGGATTGTCAATATAGATGAGTCAGATAAAATTAAATTATTAGAAGAGTTTTTCACTAAGTAACAAAAAACAAATTTTGTTTAATTTACTAATGTTTGTATTTTGAGAACGATTTTCGAAGTGGAAATTGAAACGTCAATAAACGTATTTTAACCTTTAATTGTGGCTTATTTCCATTTAAATAGTAATTAATTTTCTTCCACAATATCCCTAATCTTCGTTCTACGTCTTATCTCGGTGTTTCTAATCTTGTCTCTTAGTGATATTGCAAGCATGATTCGTTCCATTGCTCTTTGCGTTGTTTCTAATTTTTAAGCAGATTTTTTGGTGAGGACTACTGTCTCCAAGCCGTAAGTACAAACTGGTAGTATGAATGTGTTATACACCTTTTTCTTTAAGTTTACAGGAATGGAGGTGTTTTTCAAGATATATGCTAATTTGCCTAAAGCGCCCCATGCCAGTTGTGTTCTTCTTTTAATTTAAGCATCTTGATTTGGTTTTCCTAATTTGATAACATGACCTAGATATACATAATGTTCAACATTTTCTATGGTATGATTTTGTATTGTTATATTTGTCTGGTCTCGGCTCAGTATTTTTGTTTTACTGTAGTTCATTTTTAAGCCTACCGCTCCTGAAACTGCATTTAATTGTTGTAACATATCATTTAGTTCTTGGATATTATCGGCTATTAAAACTATGTCATCTGCGAATCTCAAGTGGTTTAAGTATGATCCGTCGACTTTGATACCCTTATTTTTTCATTCTAGTTTCTTAAAAATGTCTTCTAGAGTAAGGGTAAATAGTTTGGGAGAGATTGTGTCTCCTTGTCTTACTCCACGTTGTAGTCTTATGGGATTAGTTTTTGTGCTTTCGTCCAGCTTTATCTGCATGGTGGCATTTTCATATATGTTTTTAATTATGTTAGTGTATCTTGAATCTATACTTGCATTTTCTATAGATTCAAGCACTGCCCATATTTCGATGGAATCGAATGCTTTATGGAAATCGACGAACGCCATATGAATTGAAACATTATACTCGGTGCATTTTTCTATCAGTGTTTTTACGGTATGCAGGTGTTCTATGGTACTAAAATGTTTTCTGAAACCAGCCTGCTCGATAGGTTGATAGAAATCGAGCTTATGTGTTAGGCGGTTGGTTATGATTTTAGTTAGTAATTTATACAGATGTGAGAGCAAAGATATTGGTCGGTAATTCTCAATGTTTGCTTTGTCTTCTTTCTTGAATAGTAAAATGACTTCGGAGTTGTACCATTCTTGAGGAATCTTTCCTTCATCAATTACTTTATTAAATAAAATATTTAATACCTATTCTATTTTTCTTCCACCAATTTTCAACATTTCTACTGTAATTTTATCCTCTCCCGGACATTTATTCGTTTTTAGTTGATGTAGGGCCATTCTTATTTCATAGTCGGTTATGTCCGGTATTTCTTCTGAGCCGGTGTTAATTATTGTTCGTTCAGTACGTCGTTGTTGTGGTTGTGTATTTGCCGAGTATAATTTATTTATAGAGTAGATTTATATTTATTTATAGAGTAGCTAAATATAACTTTTAAACTCAACCACGTCATTCAGTTTAACATCTCTTTGTTTTGCATATTTTTCTTGTATTGTCTTAACATAATTATTTGTTAATTTCAATTATTGTCTCTAAAAATATGCATTTACAGCATTTGTACGGTAATTTCGCAAATCTTACATTTTCAATAGTGCCAGCCACATGCAAGAAGACTTTGGGTGCCCCTTGCCTAACTTTGACATAAGGCTTAGTTTTTTACAATTTCAACTTTATCTTTGTCCAAAAAATATTTTAGGCTATGTTCTTCGTCGTCAGAACTTTCATTCTCCTGCTAATTCTTAGAATGTCCATATCTTTCCTGAGTTTCCTGTTATGTATCGGTGTCCTCTTGGTCTCCATTATCCTCATTAACATGTTTATCATCGTCCGATTCAAAAATCTCATTATTAGCTACTACATCACCTAGATGCTCCAAGTTAAATATTCGCTGACTTGATTTGTTTCGACGTAGTAGCCATTTTTCTGAAAATACAACAAAAATATATTTAGAGGGCATGACCGGGTACAATTGATTTTACAGATGACTACAGGAAAAACTACCATAGGTGAATAAAAAATTATTAAAAAAAAAAGTTTTACAAATATTGTAGATCGCAAATGCTTACATAATAGGGCGCAACTTCATCAGTCAGTCCTGAGTTGTCCATTGTTGAACATAGGCCTCCTCTAGACTTTTCCGTCTGCTTCTGTTCTGCGCCTCTGCTATCCAATTGGTGACGATTCTTCGGGCGCAACTTATGCAGTAGATTATACCGTGTGTTTCAGAGATCAGCACTGCGCTACTAAAGTTAGAACACGGACTATGTTTCAGACGTGGAGATTAAAGAAGCTACTGTAAACTCTCTCCCCTATTGATGAAAGCCAACCGTTGGCACATCAAATAGCTAAGTATTTAATTTTACAGACTATTACAACCAAAGGCATTCGTTTGTGATAAAAAATTAATCTACAAATATTCACAATAGAGGTTTTAACCGTTAACTCCCAAATATTTCTCAGACATGGATAGAATTCTAGAAGGTTATCAACAAGGTCTAAGTTAGGTATTATATTTATAGACAAATTTAATTGTTAAAAATTTTTGATTTAAAGGAAATATATTATCACCAATAACGTCAACATCTGCTTTATTGTAATAAGATAGCTAAATATTTTAAACAGTATGAATCACTGTAGCTTGGCTATTGTTAGAAAATAATGATGTGTGGTTTATTGTGGAAGTTATTATTCACGGAATTCTAAAACATTGTAAAAAACTAAGAAATTTTCAAAAAAGCTTGTTATCAAAACCCGACATATATTGCTAATAATAAAATTTGGTTTTAATTATGATTGAATTAGTCTATAACAACAAATACAATATAGATTTGTCTGCGCCACGGGTGTTCAAGAAATTTTTTAAAAACTTTGACACCGATACGTAGTTCAGACGAAAAGTTGAAACTAATAGCTATTTTAATACGTACATTAGTCTTTAAAGAGTCTAAGTACAAATTATAGAAATAGTAGAGCGAAACAAGAAACAATGTTTACTCGTTTAAATACACCACTGCCTAATCACTCAAAAAATGGTAAAATTAAGTGTATTTGTCATCTGTCTTAAATTTTCACTCGTCATAGGTAAAGTTCTTACCTTTTTAAAATTTTCCCATTACTCAAACGTTGTGCTCGATCCGCAAGTGACATAATAGGATTTTTATGTTTATTTAAAATACTTCCTCGGAGAAAAAAGGAATAAACTTGGAAAAATTTCCATTTTTCTCGGTCGTGCATATCCTTTTGAATACCTATATATAAACTAAAACCGACATCGCTACAAAGCAAAGGCAACCATTGTATTCTAACCTTTCAAAATTCAATCACTCCAATAATGTGTCTCTTCTACACCTGCAAAAAACTTCTTCGATACCAGAGGCGTACTTGTGTATAAATATATAGATAGATAGATAAAATGTATTCATCTATAAAGTTTACACAATTTGTACAAAAAAAAATTTATAAATCTTATCGGACTAGTCAAAATTTTAGTACAAAAGAGTACAGTATATTGTAAAATTACACATGATTAAAATAAAACAGTGATTACAAAAAAATAAATAAGAAATAAAAGTTACAAATACAAATTTAAAACTACTACTACTACTACTACTATCGGTTTACAGCGTTCTCCGACGCCTTCCGACTCCTACCCGCCATTCTTCTTTATTCAGCCATAGGCCTGGAGGGATTTCTCTTTCCTCTAGTTATTTTTCAATTCCCTCTCTCCAGCTTTTTCTCGGCCTTCCTCTTTTCCTTCTCCCTTGTGGTGTCCACGTCAAAATCTGTTTTTGAATCCTGTCATCTGGCATTCTCTGTACATGGCCGTACCATATTAACTGTTTTGTTTTTATGTCATCAACTATTGTATGCTTGACTCCCATCATTTCACGTATTCTCTCATTTGGTATCCGATCTCTTCTTGATTTTCCTGCTGCTCTTCTCCAGAAGTCCATTTCTGTTGCTAGTAACAGTTTCTCTGTTCTTTGTTTCATTTGCCAAACTTCGCTGCCATATGTGATTACACTTTTAAGTATGGTGTTGTATATGAGTTGTTTGTTCGCTTTAGATATTGTTTGGTCCCACAGAATTCCGTTCATCCAACTGGTTATTAATCTGGTTCATGGAACCAGATTAATAACAACATGCACCCAAAATAACTTAAAAATATTAAATGGATTTTATCCACATCGCGATGTACACAAATACACGTGGATACAACAGACCAAAAATCTGAAATCTATAATAGATTATAGCATTGTAAGACAGAGAACTAAAATTAAAATACAAGATGTTCGAGTAGCCAGAGAGCCATCATGTGGCACCGATCATCATTTGCTAAAAGTTAAAACGATACTTCCAAACAGGTACGAAAAAGAAAAAGAGCACATCGAGTCAAATCAGTTAATAAAATAAGTACGCTACAACCTAGACAGTTTAAACCATGAGAGTGTAAAGCTACTGTATAAAAAACGATTAGACCAGAAATTAGAAATGGGTGATTTCGAAAATACCGAAGAACACTACGATCACATCAAAAGGGCGATTCATTTAGCAGCAGAAGAAGCACTGGGGAAATGTGACGAAAATCATAAAGGAATAAAACCATACTGGTGGGATGAAGAAATAGAGAAGAAAATTAAAGATAAACGTTGGAAATACCAAACATTCTTAACAACAAAAACAGAAAACGATAAAACAATTTACAAAGAAGCACAAGCCAAAGTAAGAAAAAAGATCACTCAAAAAAAGAACGAATCATGGGAACAGAACTGCCAAAAGATCAACACCTACATAGGAGGTAGAAGAAGCACAGAGAGTTGGAGATTGATTAAAAGTATGAGAAATAATAAGAAAAAAGACGTTATATCACCAATAACAACAGAAAAAATAGAAAGCATATTTCAAAAAATTACTAACAGAACAAAGACCAGAATTTGATAACATGGAAGACAACACGATAGGTATACGTATAAATTCATCACCATTACAAATAAGTAAATCAGAGATGGAAGAAATAACCAAATCCCTGAAAAATGGAAAATCCCCTGGCCCTGGTGACATCCCTGCAGAATTAGTGAAAGCCGGTACAGACAAACTCCAGGAACAGTTAAGAAAACTCTTTCAAGACTGCTTGAATGGAGCCGAATTACCAAAAGAGTGGAAATTATCTATCATGTCAACTATCCACAAAAAGGGCAGCAAGGATCAGTGTGAAAATTACAGAGGAATTGCGGTAAACAGCACAATAAGTACGATGTATGGGAAACTTATTAAGAACAAAATAGAAAATGACTATAGAGATTACGAAGCAGAGGAACAAGCTGGTTTTAGAGCTGGGCGATCCACAGTAGACCACCTGTACTCTATTACGCAAGTTATTGAAAAAAAAAACAGCCGTCAATAAAGAAGTTCACCTGATGTACGTAGACTTACAAAAAGCATATGACAGTGTACCCCTAAGTAAACTATGGTCAACCCTACAGTCAACCAACATTAAGCATGGTCTTATCAAAGCAGTCCAAAGTCTGTATAATGGAACAACAGCAAAAATTAAAACTGGATCAAGGATATCTGAAGGATTTAAGGTCACGAAAGGACTAAAGCAGGGTTGCTGTATTTCGCCTACCCTTTTCAAAATTTATCTGGAACAAGCACTCAAGCTGTGGAAAAGAAAATGTAATGGCATGGGAATTCCTCTCAATGACGAGACTACACTGTACACCTTATGTTTCGCTGATGACCAAATACTGATTGCTCAGGATCATGACGACTTGAGTTACATGACTCGGAAGCTAATAGAAGAATATAACAAATGGGGTCTCGAAGTAAACATTAAGAAAACTGAAGCCATGTGTATTGGAGGGACAAAACAGTCCATTATATTAGACGATGGGGTAGAAATTAGAAACTGTGATGAATACAAGTACCTGGGTATGAAGATAACTCAAGATGGAACACTCGATTCTGCTATTAAAGACAGAAACATACAGGGTAGAAAAGCCATATCCATGATGAACGGAAAGAACGGAAATTTAGAACTATTGTCCCAAAAATGTTAAAAATTAAAAAATCCATCAACACTGTAGAGTGTGTTGTCCATTAAAAATGAATACACAGTTTGGCAAAAGTTTATGTGAAGAATTGCTGAGAGTTAATATATTGATTATTTTATTGTAATATTTTATTCATATATATTCAGGTGCATGTTGGGATATACCTAATCTAGAGAAAGGTTGTCGAAAATTTGTTTTACCTTTAGTATCATATGAGTGAATGTCCTTATTTCTGTCAAACTTGAGCTTGTTTTCCTCAATGTGCAATATTAATTGGAGAATTAAAAGGCTAGGTAGTGTCTAACTATCTGAAAATTAAACAACATACACACTTCGTAAAACTTTCGTATGAGCTATAAATGCATGTTCAAGATGAGATAAGCACCCTCAAAATATTAAGCCATACTGAAGTACAGACTAGACTAAACTAAATCATTTGCAATATATCAAATAAGACAGTTTCTCTTAAATTACGCATTATATAGCTACATGTACTTAACTTTGCTGATACATAATTTACGTGAGTTTCCCATGTAAGTTTATGATCTAGGGTTACCCCCAAAAATTTCGTTGTAGTATAACTTTCTACTGATTTGCCATCCACATGTAAATAAAAGTCAGAATTTGGAGTTAGGTTTTTTGGTAAGAAACGCATAAAATGTGTTTTTGTTACGTTGAGCTTGAGTCCATTATTTTTACAATATGTGCTAAATTCAGCAGACGCCACACTGATATTTTCCACCAGTTGTATGGGTTCACTGTAAGACATGAGAATATTGGTATCATCAGCATACTGAACAATTTTATCTGGCATTGAATAAAACGTATTTAGGTCAGTTACAAACATAATGAAAAATAAAGGCCCCAATATTGAGCCTTGAGATACACCCATCGTAAATTGAAGTGGCCACGACGTTACATTTTCCACTGTGACTACTTGAGTTCTATTACTTAGATAAGATAGGGCCCAATTGTACGGTATACCACCCACTCCAATACCCTGCAATTTTTGTAATAAGAGTTCACGATCAACCGTATCAAATGCACGACTAAGGTATATTTTACCAATAGTTTGCAATATCAGTTGCAGATCCTTTTTTTTTTTTTAAAATATGTATTCCTTTCGATTCCTTTAGATCTGGAAATATTCCGCATGTAAATGATTCATTTATGAGATAGATAGTGATAAAGCTATATAAGTGGCAACATGTTTCAAAGCTTTTTCATCAATTTTGTCTACCCCTGCAACTGCTTTAGAAGCAATTTTTAATACAATAGATATAACTTCTTTTTCAGTGGTTAGTGATAAAAAAAACTTAAATTGAATTGGTCATTTTGTATGGTACGGTTAACAACTGATAGTTCATTATTTTTTTCAGCATTAATAAAATAATTGTTGATTTGATCAGCTTTAAGATAATTTTGTAAGTCATCGTTGTTACTAAAAGATATTATATTTTGATTTGATTGACAGTTTTTGCCCATATTTTTATTAATTATTTTCCAACTTTCCTTTATTACATTATTGCTATTTCTAAATTTATTATCATATTGTTTCTTTTTATGTTTTATAACAATTTTTTTATATTCTTGTTTAAATTTCTTGTATCGTTTCGAATACTGCGGTTTATTGAGTTGTTTTCTTAATCCATTCATCTGACACAATTGATCATGTAAATCCTTAATATGAGGTGCAAACCACGTTATTTGTTTTGGTCTGGTAGTTACTCTACGTAAGTCTTAAGTTACTTCTTAAAAAAGTTATATTATAATAATATCAGAAGGTATCATAAAATATTGAAAATTTTTCTTCAAAACTACTAGCCACATATAGACCACTCCAATTAGTATTAGCTAAAATATTTTAAAAAGTTATTAAGTTGGTATCACATAAGTTTCTGGTAAAAACAGTTTGAGGATTTTTTTCAGTAACTTTCATATTAAAAGCACATAATTGATAACTATGATCTGATAGAAATGTATCACATACACTCACCTTTTGAACATCTAAATTGGAAAAGAGTTGGCAATACACGTTGAGAAATTTTTAGAAATTCTAGTAGGTACATTTATATGTGAAATTTAATGTTGTATTCTAAAAATAAGTTTATTATAATATTTTTCTGATTGCTATTTTCTAAAAAATTTATATTAAAATCTCCACATATAACGTAAAAATCATTATTGGTATACATACTCTGCAACAATAGTTCTAACTTCGTAATAAATGTATTAAAATTCATACTATAAGGAGGTCTGTATATAGTTACAATAAATAAATATTTTTTACTTCCATGAACTTTAAATTTTACTCCACATATTTCCACTTTGCTTTTAATACACTATTGACGTAAATTTATCTGTTCACAACTAAACTTATTATACACCTCCACTTTTTTTATCATTTCTTGCGAAATAAGACACTAAATTAAAGTTTTCAATATTGGTTACTAAAATTTATCTTCTTTCAACCAGTGTTCACTAAGGCATAAAACATTCACATTATTACTTTAAAGTATCAAATTTATATCGTAAGATTTACGTGCACGTCCTCTCTGTATATTGCAGTGTAAAATAGGGAAATATAAGTTTGTCGGTTTACTTGCATTAATACTTCGACTTCGGATATTTTGATGAACTATGGAAGTTTGACATTTACTTTGGGTTTGAGAGCCCCTAACAAAGAAATTGTTTAAAAATCCTCGGAGCGACGATTATATTGTTGGTATTTCCGGAAATCGAAACCCTTGTAAGCGACAGATCTTGGCTAAGTCGACGGTTTATAGATTTCGAAGTTGACACCACGCATAAAGCATTTGTTTTGGTTTTGTTAGTTGGTAGTTCTCTAATAATAATATCAGCCTATTTAAACCCTTCCTGATCTTTTAGATAATCGAAGATAGTTTCTGTTGTGACACTTCGTTTAACTCTAGAAAGGTAAAGCCAAGCCTTTCTTTGAACTCCTAAGTTCTCCGTTCTTTTTTGTTTGTCCAGTTTTATTCTTTAAGTGGTCTAACGTAAAACCATCATTCATCATCATCCAGCCTCAAGAGTCCACTGCTGAACATAAACCTCTTCCTCATGTTTCCAACCCCGTCTATCTTGCGCCGCTCTCATCCAGTTTTTATCGAGTCTTCTTAAATCGTCAGTCCATCTTGTAGGTGGTCGACCGACGCTTCTCTTGTCTTCCCTTGGCCTCCATTCCAATAACCTCTTTGTCCATCGCCCATATGTCATTCTGGCTATGTGTCCTGCCCATCTCCATTTTAGTCTGGCTATCTTCTCGATGATGTCAGTCACTCCGGTTCTTCTCCTGATGTCTTCGTTGGTTATTCTGTCTCGCAGAGTTATTCCTAACATGGACCGCTCCATTCTTCTCTGCGTGACTCTCAGTTTGGTAGCTGCTGCTTTTGTTAAGGTAAGTGTTTCTGCTCCGTACGTCAAGACTGGGAGGACGCACTGATCAAATACCTTTCTCTTTAGGCATGTGGGCAGCTCACTTTTAAAAGTTTCTCTCAGTTTTCCAAATGCTGCCCACCCAAGGCCGATTCTTCTCTTCAGTTCATGAGTCTGGTTATCCCTGCCAATCATAATTTCATGTCCCAGGTATTTATATCTATCTACGAGTTCTATTTCTTTTCCACCAGTATTGATGTTCTAGTTGGGTACCAAATTGGTCATGATTTTTGTTTTCGAGATATTTATATTTAAACCTACACTTTCTGTAGCCACAACGAGTTCCTGTACCATCTCTCTTGCCATACCTAGATCTTCAGCTATTATAAGTATATCATCGGCGAAACGATCTAAACAACTTACGTTTCGCCGAAAACCATCATTGCCTTGTCCCATATCTTCATTTATATTTACTCAAGTTTGCATTTTATTTAGCTTTGCATTACTAAGTTCTGCCATTGATTATAAACCACCCACCATATGGGTGGTTTATAATCAATGGTTCTGCAGATGTTAAATTATTTTCAGGGCTTTTGCTACTTTCGGCAACAGTTGACAACACCAGTGTTTGAAATTTATTTGTGATTTTATAATTTGGAGGTAATTGTTTGATATGACTAGGGTGTTTTTTTTTGACTCATTTAAAACTGGTTGTTTAACAGGTTTAGTTTTTGCTTCCATTTGGCTTATCTTTTCTTGTAGATGACGATTGTTTTAATTTAAAAGAGAATTATTTCCTAGTAATAAATTAAATTCATGCGCTTTTCCTTTTATAATATTTTTAAGTAGCTCATTTTCTTTATACAGATTGGGTTTATAGATTCTCTTGGTAATTCTCCTGGTAACGTCATTAGATTTCTCGGTTGTTTCACAGCAAATTATTCGTGTGTCGCAAATTTTGATGCAATGAAGCTTACTTCTGGTTGCACATGACAAATGAAAAACATTTCCACACTGTACACAAACTAAGACTTTAGTAACTTTACTTTGTCAGCACTTAACACAATTTATTAGGGCTGCAGTCAGAAAGTTTGGCCAGGATGTTACAGAAACACTCTTTTGACTTTTGGTCTAGCTTTCGGAATTATTTTATTTCTTCTTCAAGACACTGTAATTAGAAGAATGTGTAAATATTTACAATATATTAATTGTCATTGCAACTTACTAGTCGTTGAGATTATTTATATAAAGCTATGACACTCAACATTAATAACACACATATCAAATATAACATATAAAATAATGAACAAAATACATTTTTCCGTCGACTATCCATTTATGATTAATTTTAACACCCCCAAAATCATTAATTAATGACCCCTATTAATGAACGATTTTCTGTTAATGAACGATTTTATTATAGGCAACACAACTTACATTGCTTGTATAATAATTTAACCACATTTAATACTCCATGATTGGCAGTGACCTGTGGTGTAGGCAACCAAACATATAGGTACCTATTTATATTCCCACTAAAAAATTATTTAAAATAACATAGCCGCTGTAAGTACTGTCTGTCATTGTATGTCATTATTTATCGTTAAGTAAATAAAAATTTAAACTAAGATATTTTTATTTCTAAAAAGTTCGGTCGACGGAAAAGTTTTGTAACGAACTCGTGAATTAAAATGGCGATTAACAATCTCGAACGTTAACGCACTCGCTTCGCTCGCGCGTTAATATATCTCAATTGTTAATCGCCCTTATTAATACACTTGTTGGTTAAATAACTATTAAAATTTAGTTATGATAGTAAAAATTTCGTTTGTGACATCTTTTAATGGTGTGTTTTAACTGATCTATAGAGAACAGAAAGAAAAAACAAAAATAGTACGATTAAAATGTAATTAGGTGTTTTTCATGTTGTATTACTGAAAGTAGTATATTAAACCTGTCTTGATGGTATGTAACCTATTTTCTATGCAGGTGTATTATGGTGTGTATATGTAAAAGTAAATCTTTATTTCATTTTTGATGTTTTGTCAGTAAATTACAATAAATGTTGCTCAGTTTATCTATGTTAGACTTTTTATTTATACAAGACGTATTGGATTTTATGAAACACATTTCCAAGAAAACACGTTTTGAATGGTTTTTTTCCTTTGCCAAAATACAGGAATCCTCGAAATTAAATTCATGTTTTAACATTAATGCATGTTCTGTGAGCGCACCTGCTTTTATTTTTTTTTATGTGGTTATTTATGTGTGAGATTACTCTACTGTAAAAATTACGAGATGATTCTCCAATATACACGTTTTTACAATTAGCACACGGTATAGAATAAACAACATTCGTTGACTCCTGTATTGCGAAAGGATTCTTTGTCTTTGTGTACAACTTCGGTACCGTTTTCACATTCTTATTTGCAATTTTTAAGCCACTAACATTTTTGACAATGTTCATTAGCTTAGGTATGAGAACTGGAATATAGGATAGGCAACCATACGTTATTTTAGATTGTGGTAGATCTGATGTATTGTGTGTCAATGTCAGTGCCAGTTGTCAGACCTCATTATTATGACAATTTTGGTTGTCAGAAACTTGCAAACGAAAAAGAGAACCAAAAATGAGTTTATTTAAAAGCCCTGTGGGATAAGAGTTCTCTTGTAGTATAGATCTCAACTTTTTTAGTCCCTTGTCCCTGAACTCGATGTGTGTTAAGTAGATAACCCTAGTTTTAAGAGCCAAAACCAAATTTGTTTTTATCTTAGATGGATGTTGAGAATAAAAGTAATTCATAGAAAAGGATGTGGATTAACTACCTAAAAAAGCTATGTGCATGGGAAGAACAAAAGCCGAAAACACCAGAAATTACCACAAATAAAGAACTTAATATAAATGTACAGGAAGTTAGGAAAATACTTGAAAATCTGAAGAACAGAAAAGCAGTAGGTAAAGACGGGATACCAAACGAGTTACTAAAATATTATGGAGCAGCAATGACAGAACAATTAGCAACATTAATTAAAATTATAAAACACAATAAAATACCGAAAGAATAAGGAACGAGCGAACTAGTTCTACTATTCAAAAAAGGAGATAAAATTAGCCAGAAAACGACAGAAGTATAAAGTTGTTAAATACTACGCTAAAACTTACAACTAAAATTTACAATAAATCAGAGAATAAGTTTAGCAGATAAACAACTTTCACTACGAAAACAGAGTTTTCGTAGTGAAAGATCGTGTACAAATGCAATATTCGTTATAAAGTAAAATACTGAAAAATTACTAGAGTATAATAGACCAGCATTTCTGTATCTAATTGACTTAAAGAAAGCGTTTGAAAGAGTAGACTCAAATATGTCCATCTTCTGTATAATGGAGAAGCTTCCACAAATATTATAAAAACTATCGAAAACATTTACCAAAACATCAAAATGGAAGTCAGAATAGATGGACAACTTACAGAACCTACAGATATAGGCAGCGGAATGAGACAAGGGGATTCATTGAGCCCCATGGTCATCAATTTGATAATTGCTGAAACCATCATCAAAATCGTAAGTGCTTATTTTATTGATGATATCAACTCACACTACTAGTAGTGGCACCACGGTAGGTTAACTTTTTTGAAATTAGCTCTCTCTTGGAGTCTGTCTTAATGTCCTTCTTGATTGGGTGCATTCGGAATTTAGTAACTACACATGTACAGTAGCTTTCCTTTTCTTCAGTTTACCTTTGAAGTGTTGGTGAATCCGCTGATAATAAAAAACATTTTCTTGTATTTAGTTTGAAACAACGTAGCTTAATATTGCTAAATATAAAACTTATTAATGTTAAATTAATAAACATTTAGCATCAGTGCTTTTAGAATTTTGCCATGTTAGAAAGTGTTTTATTTATTTACTCAATTCCATGAGAAAATATTTAATTATTCATTACATCTCCATTATTACATATGAAGATATATTTAATCCGTTGAATATAAATGATAATAATTATAAAACCAAATAAAAATTAAAAAATTGTCAAAGTTTAAACCCGCTTTCCAATGTTCCTCACGGATTTAAAAGATTTAAACAAAGCTAAACACGTCAATTTATTCATCGACATGTTCGATTCATTCGTAATTAATGAAAACCAGTGAAAATCCAGGGAATTCAGGTCAGATTCGTTTTTCTTCCTTTCCAATTTGGAAGAGTGTCTATTAGATACTCATGCATATTGTGATACGGTCTTGGTAACCAGGACTACATACATCATAAACAGGGTTGAACCATCTACATCTACACAAAACAACTCGAACAATCGAACCCAAAATGATATGTCGCTGCCGCAATCTTTAGGCCACCTTCCAAATAAGAAGAAAAAGAGTATGTCTACCATTGTAAGTATGAATTAGTATAAGGCGTATTTAAAATAAAATGCATATGTTGGACATATTACAGCAAATAAAAAAACACATTTGTGTGTTTAACACATTCTCTATTAGATTATTTAAAACCTTCCTTTGTATTCTCTCAAACACCAGGTTACAACTATTTGTCGGTTATTTCCATAATTGTTGTTGTCTACCTTTTTATTTTTAAACCATATTATAAGGTATAATATTTTTCATTCCTTAATGATTTCAGTTGTTTTCAGGCATTCTTAAAATAGTTGCCGAAGATGTTCGTATTATTTTTTGGGTTCAGGTCCTTTGTTCTTCGGCAGATGCTCATAATCCTGTTTTAATTGTTTGTGATGTTAAACTAATTGGCGAGCTTATTATTGTAATCCTATTTGGGTTTTCATTTTCATATTCTTGAAATACTACTCTATTCTCTACTAACAGTTATTTAAAACAATTCCTGTTCCAGTCTACAGGCTTTATGCTCTGCATTATATCTTTATTTCTTTTTTCAAATTTTTATCAATTTTAAGCTTTCTGTGCTTCTATTTCCTCCTTGATAAGTATATATTTGTTGGCAGTTACTTTCTTAAGACTCGTCTTGTTTCTTAGAAATTTTTCTTACATCTGCTTCTTTTGTAGTTATTATGTTTTATTTTGTCTTGTATTGATTGGAAACTTAAATATTCTTATAATTTTCTGTTATATTTGACTTTTTCCTCTGTTTTCTGATAGCACGAGTAAGGTTGGTTTATTTTAAATTCACTTCAAATGCTGCTTCGTTTACACAGGTTTTTGGATATTCGTCTAAATGATCAATATTTTTCTTCTTCTTAAGGTGCCTTCTCCATTACTGAAGGTTGGCTATAACTACAGAAAATTGGTCTCTATCTTGAGCTGTTCAATATTTTTAGGGACAGAAATTTGTAGCTTCTCATTAAATCTATTTTAGAAAATATTTTTGGCTACTTTCTTCATCTATGCCTTTGATGTTGTGTCTTCGTTCGTTTAGCTTTTCTTTCTTGTTGATATCTATATGTTATTCTCTCTTTTGTCTTCATATTAGGAATTGTGTTATTATTGCGCTTCTCTGAACTCTTGCATTTTGTACTCTCTATCGGGTTTTTTTTTTATTATAACATAATCGAATAATAAGTGTTTCTTATTTCTTTAAGACACGTATAGCTGTATATCAATTTATTTGGGAAGTATCCATTTAAGATTCTGAGATGAGTTTTGTTGCATAAATCTATGAATTTTTTAAAATTTTTGTTTAATTTAAGTCGATTAATAATTTGTTAAACGAACCTTAAAACAATACAAGAGCCCATCATTGAAGAAAATTCAGGTCCCGAAATCCTACATGAAGATATACCGGCAGCCGTCAGACAAATGAAAGATGGAAAAGCACCGGGACTTGATGAAATTCCTGCAGAACTGTTAAAGCTATTAGACGCAGAACAAATAAAAATAATAACTGAAACATTTAATGAAATATACAAGATAGGAAAAATACCAGTAGAGAGTCTCAAATCGGAGTTCGTACCATCGCCCAAAAAAAAACAGGAGCAAAAGTTTGTAAAGATTATAGGACCATAAGCCTAATGAGCCATCTGCTGAAGCTGTTTTTAAAAGTCATCCACAAAAGAATTTACCATTACTGCGAGGAACAAATTGCGCCCAATCAGTTTGGATTTGTGAACGCCGTTGGTACGAGAGAAGCTTTATTTAGCATGCAGGTATTGTTTCAGAAATGTAGAGATGTCAGCTGTAATGTTTTTGCATGCCTGATTGACTACAAGAAGGTTTTCAATAGAGTCAGATATGAACAAATGATGGAAGTGCTGAAGAGGACAGGGATTGACGAAAAAGACTTAAAAATATTATCTAACCTGTATTGGAATCAATCAGCGGTACTCCGAATAGATGTAGAATATACAGATTAGGTCAAAATCTTAAGGTGTGTAAGACAGCGGTGCATAATTTCACCTTGGATATTCAATCTGTACTCGGAGCACATTTTTGATGAGGCTCTAAAAGATATTGATAAAGGCATCTCAATAAATGGAGTCAAGCTCAATAACCTGAGGTATGCAGATGATACAACAGTGTTTTCCAATACCATAAAAGGGCTGCAAAACTTATTGAATAAAATAACGGAAACAAGTACAAAATATGGACTGGATATAAATACCAGCAAAACCAAGCTAATAATCATCAGCAAGGAAAACACAACTGGAGCAAATCTGTATGTGAACCAAATGAGAATTGAACGTGTCTCACAATACAACTACTTGGAAACTATTATATAATGAGTCGTAGGACAATACCCAAGAGATTAAATGTCGCATCGGAAAGGCAAAAAGTGCATTCTTGACTATAAGTTATGTGTTCAAGAGCCATGACCTCACCATAGACACAAAACTAAGGCTCCTTAAATGTTATGTGTACTCAGTACTTCTGTACGGAGTAGAAACGTGGACATTGAAGGTGGAAACTCTATCAAAACTTCAGGCTTTTGAGCCATGATCATACAAAAGGATCCTAAAGATACCATGGACTGACAAAATCACAAAATGGATGAACACAACTGCGGATTTGGTCAAAATCGTGCAGAGCCGTAAGCTGCAGTACTTGGGACATATAATGAGAAATCAAGGCAGATATGAGCTACTTTAATGCATTTTGCAAGGTAACTTTAAAGGAAAAAGAGCCCCAGGACGAAGAAGAATATCCTGGCTTGCTAACCTGAGAGCATGGTATAGAAATATCTCAACACAGCTGTTTTGTATAGCAACCAACAAAGTCATCATAGCCAGGATGATCGCCAACGTTCGGAACGGACAGGCACCCTAAGAAGAATAATAATTCGTTATTTATTACGTATACGCTTATAACTGTTTACATCCACATAGCGTAAGACAGTACTTACTTCTAGCTTTCCAAGTTGCTATGAAGTTTCTTAGTCTTATGTGAATCATCAAACAAATTTCTTGTTGTGCTCTACATTCTATTGGTACTGTACTATACAAATGGTCGTATTTTCTTAAATTTTCAGAGCCTTTTTCTCTGTTTCAATAATAACTACTATATACATTTTGACTTCTGTTAATTCATATAATACTTTAGCTTATGTCGTCTTTGTTATTTCATCCTATTCAAACGCGTGAACTTTGGTATTTCACACTTTTTGTTTTTTTCACAAGTACTGAGGAGTTAGCCCAATGCTTACCGACCAGGTGTTTGAGTCTATATCTCTCTGAGACGGATTGTGGAATCTATCGCTAATAAGTTCCGTCCACCCGGTCTGTTGGTCTACGGGTGGTATATTATTTCCCACCAACCCTTCGTAAAATTCCAGTGAGAGCATTTCCCTATATTCCACCTAGGGACATGCTTCTAGGGGTTACGTGCTCCTAATTTATTAGAAGAGTATATAAAACAATTATAAGAAAGCATTCATTAATTTAAACATACAATATACAGCACAATTTTTATAAGAGTTTTTTAATGTATGTCTTGGTTATCATGTGATAAACATTTCTGTTCATCTTTGATTTTAAATTTATATTCTACTTACTCTGGGGATATTTTAAACCTTTTTAAACTTAAATTTTGTTTGTATTGATTCCAGCGCTTTCCCATTACCAATATAGTCGTTTGTTATTTAAAATCTTTCATTAAATTTCCTTAATTTTTAATAAAATCAATGCAAATTATCGACAGATACAAAAATTCCATTGAAATTAATAAACGAAAGCATCAAAAAAGTTCAACCCCGTTCATGCTCAAGGCAGGAATCGGCAACAAAAAAGCGCGTGAGAATTTGGAGAAAGCGGCCCGGAATTTGTATTCAGTCGTCTGTAAAAGTTTTCTCAAAATCCCCTGAAGCTAAATCAATACAGGTACGCTTGTGATGTAAATGGGGTAAGTTTTCAACAATAGTTGTGGCTACGGATGCGCCTCGGGCCCAACCACTTAATGGCATGCGGAATGCGAAGTGTCTTATTTTCGATATTTTTGCTTCTTCGGGGTTTACATTAAGATACTTTGATATATTTTTAAGTTAGAAAGGCAAAACTCGGGAAATTATAAGGAGATAGTGTACAAAGTGTAAACTAAGTTATAATAGTAGACGATACAGTGTATTCTATTTTAAAAGAAATTCAGGAGTTCACGTTATATAAAACATACCATCTTAGATTTCAAGAATATTTTTAGAAAAACTACATTCTGTGTAATAAGATCTTTATTTTATTAATATTTACACCTGCAGCAACTTTTAAAATAAAGGTTAAACAAATATATTAAGGACAAAATAAAGTACTTGCCAAAATAAACAGTACCGAAAGTGAACATTATATTCATTTTTTAATTTCTTGAAATTAGCGCTAATTCCTTCTTAACTATTGTCACTCCATTAGAAAGCTAAATAATTGACATAAAATTACAAAATTTTATTTTTTAGAATATTGACAAAGCTTCAAAATGCCGATTTTTGAAAGTTGAAAAGTCAATTTGTTGCTTCGCAAACTGCAAAATAAGTGACAATTGATATTTGTTAAAATCTTTTAGTAAACTTAAACTTTAAACTTTAGAGTTCCACCCAAAGTTGGGCATTGGAGTACTTAACAAACCCTCAAAATTTGGGACCGATATATTAATTAGTTTAAAAGTTATTGTATTTGTTTATCTCAGAGACCTTTTTTTTACAATAACAACAGAGATAGAAAATAATAAAGATAGGGTAATTCTGTGGGTGACAAATGAAAGCAAAAGACTTATACTATCAATATGCATTAAAAAAAATAAAAGAATAATTTATTATAGTCAAAAATCCTGATGTCAAATTTTTGAAATTATGTAGTTTATAAACATTTAGAATAACTTTAAAAACATTATCCCTACAAAAATTCTTTTTTTACATTCGAAAAGCTAGTATTTTCACCCGAATTTTCAAATAAAAAAATTTGGCCTAGGTTAATTTGGGCCAAAGTTAGCCATGTTTTTTTGTTAATTCACAGCTAATTTGATTATAATAATTAAGGAACCTTTGCTAAAGAATGGGATTTGTATTTTTTGTTAAAAAATTTGCTCAAACATTGTACCTTTACAGGACCCTCTACGAATTTTCAAAAATGTAGTTCAAATAGTGACTAGGAAGAACCCACAAATCCATGGCGTTTAAATACAGAACAAACAATTTTAAACTAATAAAATTTTCTATATCTCCAGATCTACTCAATGGATTTTGATCACTCTTTTTTTAATTTGTATGTAATTTCTACGTACATTACAAATATGTAATTTGTTTATATATTAATTAATTAATAAATGGTCTAGTTTGTTTAAAGTATTCGTGAAAAAATAATTTTCTTCCAAAAAATTTTTTTTTAATACCTATAATCATTAATAATCATAGAAAAAATCGCGTTTTTTGCATTAAATTGTTAATAACTAAAAAACGGCTTCAAATTCAAGGCAAGAAACAAGTAGGTTTTCTTCCTATAAGGTCTACAATAACTAAAAAAGTTGTCAGCGACCTGGATTATTGAGTGTCACGAACATGGTCTATTTTTTGCTTATTTCCCTGGAGTATATATTTGATTAACATCTGTGTAATTTTTCTGTCGCTTCCTCGCTGGTTTTGCATATTGCTATGATAGCAGTATCATCGGTAAATGTTGCAATTTTCTAGAACAATAATATAACACGTATACAAAAGGTAAAGACACTTCTTTGTGGCAGCCCTGCTGTAATTTCTTTCAGTTCCGTGCATGTATCTTTCTGTTTAATTCTGAAATATCTTTGGTAAATATAGTCTTAGTTTATAGTTATGGCGTCTTTGCCATACTTTATCATATACCTGAGTCACATCCTAAATTGTCCATCATATTATCCTTCATGATCCATGTTTCACATCCATATAGTAATACAGTATATTTACATGTAACAAATTAAATCCTTAGTTGTAAATTTTTGAAATAATTACTCAGTATACATCCAAGTTTAATAAATGCTCCCCATAAATCTCATAAGACATGGTGTAGACTCATAAGACATTGCTCCGCAAGCCTTGTAAAACACTACACCATGTTTCTCATGGTTCTATTAAAAATAGTAACATTCATTCTAATATTTAATTTTCTGGTTGCCTTTTCCAAGGCAACATTAAGGAGGAGACACGCCAGAGCCTCCCCCTGTATTTGACCATAATTAACGTCAAAGCATGTAGAGTTTTCTCCTTCAATTCTAACGCACGAGCTTACGTTTTCCATTGATAGGTGGGTCAACTTAACCAACTTCGGTGTGATCCCAAACAAAGTCTATCATTGCATTATATAATGCAGTTCTTTTAACACTGTCATAGGTTCCTTTGAAGTCGAAGAAGAGATAGTGTGTATCTATGTTATATTCTAGTGACTTTTCTAGAATCTGCCCATGTGCTTGCATTTGATGTATAGTTGACTTTTCAGCAGTAAATCCTCATTGATATTGACCAACAATATCCTTTGTAAAATGTTTAAGTCTTTCAAACAATACATTGCCGAAGATTTTATACGCAGAGTAATACCTCTATAGTTCTTACAATCCAGTTGATCGCCATTTTTATGCAACGCATATTATTTCATTTAGCCACTTTTCTGGTACCAATCCATTCTGCCATATAAGTACTAGGTATTAGTTTAT
Source organism: Diabrotica undecimpunctata (assembly GCF_040954645.1). Lineage (NCBI taxonomy): Eukaryota > Metazoa > Arthropoda > Insecta > Coleoptera > Chrysomelidae > Diabrotica > Diabrotica undecimpunctata. The sequence continues at coordinate 102,277,073 of NC_092806.1, forward strand.
GGATTACTGCAAAAAGTTGATCACCACCTTTTCATACATTTCCCAACAGATTTAATCGATTCCTATGGCTTTGAGTTTTAGGACGGCATTTGACACTTCTATTATTGTTGGGTCTTCACTGTGTAGTTGACAATGTAGATTTTGTTGATTGTCTATGTTGTAACCTTCTTCAATATCGTGTATATAATATATTATATAAATATATATAATATGATATAATAATAATGTACCCATAATATGATTTAATCCGTATAAAACGTCTTCCGACGTCCATTTTTCATTCAATTCGTTTGTTCCATTCTTCTTTAAGTTCTTTCGAGCTCATTGAGTTTTTTATTCCTTCCATCCTTGTTTTCTACGGTAGTCCTCTCTTCTGGATTCCTATAGTTGTTCATACAGGTACTTATTTCGGGAGTCTACTGTCTTTCATTCATTGGACATATCCGTACCATTTGAGCACCACTAATAGACGTAAATCCTTTAATTTTAATTTCATGAATGTTTTTATTCGCCACATCTCAACATTTTCCATTTCAGAATATTTATCGTCAAACTGTAATCTACGTTAAAAACCAATTTGTCAGTAAAAAAAAGTAACAAAAATAAACAAAAGAAAATATAAGACATAAAAAAATATCTTGTTACACATTATTTTGTAATAAAATTTTATAAAACTTTGTCTTCGATTTGATTGTTATGAATCATTTACAGGACGATTATTTGTTACCTGTATGTACCCTTGCTAAGTTGTGAAGTAATTATTTAATAAATAATATTACTTTGGTATACTCGTATTGTTCTAATTACCCCATAATCGCACTGAATAGAAGACCGCCCGATCGCTTTATTGTATAGACCCAAGACTTTTCACCACAGGGGGTTTTAAGTAGGTATAAATATAAAATCTAGTACAAGGGATGACGTTTAGAAAATTCTTCGTGAATGGATTTGGTTTATGTAAAGAAAGATATTTTTGAAATAGATATCTCACTGAATTTTACCGTTAGGATTTTCGAGGATAAGCCTTAACAACTGAAAACCATAACGTTTTGTGAATAACCCGGACGTTTTGCTACGTATGTGGCGAACAGTGCCAAAACTGAACATTATATTCATTTTTTAATTTCTTGAAATTAGCGCTAATTGCTTCTTAACTATTGTCCGATAAGTAAATAGTATTTTCTCTGAAATGACCTTGAGAAATTCTTATAAAGTCGACTGCATTCCATCGTAAAATTAAGTTTGAACTTGAGTTTCGTTGCAAGAGTTTGTCTTTAACAACTAAAAACCATAACGTTTTGTGAATAACCCGGACGTTTTTGCTACGTATGTGGTGAATACTTTGTAAAGGAAAGTAGAAAACCAGTTTGTGATTTTATAAAAAGGGCATATCAAGCCTATTAGCCTATTTTGGTGTTCATTTGGGAGACCAAGATAAATCGTGGGCTCCACATGCAGTGTGCAACCTGCCCTGTCTTGAAAACTTACGACGGTGGACGAAAGGACAACGAACATGTTTTAAGTTTGGTATTCCAATGGTATGGAGGTAACCAAAAAATAATTTTGACGATTGCTATTTCTGTCTTGTAAATATAAAGGGAATTAATCGTAAAAATTGTTATACGTGGACATATCCTAACCTGGATTCAGCAATAAGACCAATTCAACATCAGCTTGAGAATATACCCATTCCAATATTTAGCAGTCTACCTACGTTACCAAAGGATAATGTCAAAATCTGACGAAATACAGACTAATAGATTTAAGAAAGATGACAGTTATTTTGAAGGATATTCAACACGCCCTGAATGCTTTACTCAGGAAGAGCTAAGCGATCTTATTAGAGATTTGAACCTTCCAATGGATTTCTCCGAGTAGCTTGCCTCCAGACTAAAGAAAAATAATCTGTGTCACCCAGATACCCAAATTACATACTACTGTAATTAAAAAAAAGATCTTTTGCCTTTTTTTTTCTCAGCAAAATGAGATGGTTTTTTGTAACAATATAAAAGGACTATTAAAAAAATGGGTGTATCGGAGTATACACCAGATCACTGCCGTCTTTTTATCGACAGTTTCAAACAAAGTTTAAAGTGTGTTCTTCTACATAATGGCAACAAATATGGAAATATACCAATTGTACATTCTACAAAAATGAAAGAAGAATATAAAATAATATCGCTGGTGCTAAAAAACATCAAGTATGATCAACATCAAGGGCAGATCTGTGTTGATTTTAAGATGGTGAACTTTCTCCTGGGGCAACAAGGTGGCTATACAAAAATCCTTGTTTCCTGTGTATTTGGGATAGCAGGACTAAGGACCATCACTGTAGTAAAAGAAAATGGCGTTATATAGATGCTTTAGTTCAAGGAGAAGCTTACGTAGTTAACGAGGCATTGGTTGGCCGAAAATAAATAATATTACTTCGGTTACATATTAAACTAGGGTTGATGAAATAATTTGTAAAGGCCCTCGACCACGATCGTCCTTGTCTTGAATACTTGTCCACCAAATTCTCTGCACGTAGTAAAGAAAAATTGAAAGTCGAAATATTTTATGGGCCTCTGATACGACAACTTATAAAAGATTTGCCTGTTACATAATCAATGACTGAAATTAAATGTAATGCATGGTGCTCTTTTGTGAAAGTTGTGGAAAATTTTTTTGGAAACAATAAATCGGAAAACTATTGGGATATAGTGGAAGGAATTATCAACAATTTTAACAATCACGGTTGTCATGTAAGTATTGAAATTCATTACCTCCATAGCCACTTATACCGTTTCTCAGAAAATCTTGGGACCTTAGCAAGGTACAAGGCGAATGCTTTTACCAAGATATTAAAACGATTTAAGAAAGGTATCAGGGGAGATGGGACACTCACATGATTGTGGATTAATTCTGAAGTCTTTAAAGGGTTTGTCTGGAGTCTTCAAAGTGAAGTTTTTAGGTGACGCCGAATAACATATTTGTGCTACGATGATGGTTAGGTTAGATAAAAAATTAAGTTTTTTGACAGATATGTGTGACGATTTTTGTAAGTATATTATTGTACAATAAATATCTTACTTTTTATTCGTGTTTTGTTTATTTGATGGCTAACAGCACGACATATGTAGGTAGTGCTGCGTTAAATTATCCTTTATGTTGTATTTTCTGTGATCTGTGATCTGTTGTATTTTCTGAAAACGATCTGATGAAGCATATCTGCCTAGAAACAGTAAAAAAATTTTGGGCGGCAAACTGAGTGTTTACCAGTGTTATTTAACATATCTATAAATAGTGGCTGCTGCAGTTGTTCAAAATAGGTTAGTTTTTTGTCATAGTTCGCAAATATCTTCTACCGGAACTTCTGACTTAAACATTGATTCTTTCATGATGTCCCAAACGTATGCATCAGGTGTTGTCAGATCAAGTAAGTGAGCTATATACTTAAAGTTTGTTCCATGAGAAAATCTACATATGCACTGCCTGTGTATCTGCAGATTTCGTGCACAGCAAAAATTCTAACAAAATTTGTAATAAGATTTTCTCTGTAAAGCCGGGTACACACATGCCAGTAAATTGGAAAAGTAGCTGGCATGCTAGTTGCTGGCATAAGTCAGTTTTTGGCAAGCATAAAACACATTTGCTATCAATTTGCATGCCAGTAGCTCGCTTGCCTATACTGACAAGGCGAAAAAGCAAGGTAGACTTTTACACATGACCGTGCTAGTAAACAATCGAGTGGTTTTCAAAAGTACTTGTTTTGTAATTAATAAGGTATTCGGAATAAATTAAACAAGCAAATATTGCTGATAACCACGGATATTGTTAGAAATTTATTAATGAATACGAAACGGAAGTCAAAAAAGAAAAAAAATTGGGATTTGTATGTAAGCATTGTCACGGGCTATTTTATTTTTATATCGAGATGATTTAGAATTTCAAAGACACTCAAATTCTTTATATATAATAATAAATTGGATGGTTTTTTCATCAGCCTAATAAATAATTTTTTGAATTAACAAGTTTAAAAATAAAACGATTAATTTTTATAACTAACATAACAAATCTGACAATTCTCTGCTAGCTACTGGCATTCACACTGGCGTTCACACATGCCAGTTACACTCCCCACGCATGCGCTTTGCATCTTAATGCATGCTACTATAAAGAAAAATCAAATTCTTTTTGATTAGCTAGCATGCCAGGAACTAGTATGCCAGTTAACGTACACACTTGATAGTTTGGGGACAGTCGCTGGTGCTTGCTAGGTACTGGTATGCCATTGTGCTAGTAATAGGTATGTGTATCTCCGGCTTAACTCTCTTCGTTAACAGTTTTTAGTTGTTTTTATTCACCATTTTGAAAATTAGGAATAATTAAGAAAAATTAAGCAAGCCAAAGAATCCTGCCTTGAGAATTTATGTAAAGAAATAGAAGATCTCCAAAAAAAGCATGACAGTTTCAACCTTCATAAGAAACTTAAATATACTGCCGGAATTAGAAAACAGAACAATGCTCACATACTTAAAAACGCGGACGGAAAAATTTGTGATCACGAACAACAGTGCAAAGAATGGGAGAGATACATAACTGACCTTTTTGACGATGCTTCTAGAGAAATTGCTCCAAATACTGCCTGTGACAACCAGTTAAACAGAGGTCCCAGTATACTGAATTCGGAAGTCAAAAAGGCAATACAGCAAGCCAAAAACAATAAAGAACTTGGACCAGATCAATTCCCTGCTGAGCTACTTAAACTTTTGGATGAGGAAAGCATTGTTTGCTTAACCACTTTCTTCAACAAAATTTACAACGAAGGAAAAATACCAGACGATTGGTTGGAGTCTTTGTTTATAACATTATCAAAAAAAAGCAGGCCCACCAAATGCAGCGATTTTAGACTAATCAGTTTGATGACTCACACACTAAAGATACTCTTACGAATTATACAAAACCGAGTATTCCTTCTATGCGAAAGTAGGATGGGTAATAAGAAATTTGGATTTAGAGACGGTCTAGGAACTAGAGAGGCACTATTCTGTATGCGCGTTCTATTACAAAAAAGTTGTGCATTCCGAAACAATGATTATGTTTGTTTAATCGACTTCGAGAAGGCGTTCGACAGAGTACAACACGATACACTTTTCGATTGCCTACGGGCAGCAGGACTTGACCACTATGATATAAGACTGTTGAAATACTTATATTACAATCATGTAGCCTCTATCCAAATTGAAGACAGTCCGACTGAAAAAATATCCATCAAACGTGGAGTACGGCAGGGTTGTGTTTTGTCACCCACTCTTTTTAATCTGTACTCTGAAGAAATCTTTAGGGAGGCTTTGAATGACAGACAAGAGGGAGTAAGACTAGGTGGAGAAGGAATCAACAATATTGGATACGCTGACGATACAGCCATTGCAGAAAATTTACAAGATCTCCAAACATTACTATACCTAGTCAGTGAAGCAAGTTATCGGAGAGGCCTAAAAATCAACATTTCAAAGACAAAGTGGATTGCAGTTGGAAAGATCGATATAGATTAAGGTCTGATTTTTCTTAATGGAGAGGAGACCGAAAGGGTAAATCATTTCATATACCTTGGCAGCTGAGATAAGAGATAATAACCAGGATCGAAATATCACGTAAAGCTTTTATGACTTGGAAACCAGTTTTATGCAACAGAAACCTGTCGGTGAACATTCGTAAGAAGGTCCTGAAATGTTATGTGTGGTCCATCCTATTGTATAGTTGTGAGACATGGACGTTAAAAACTACAATGCTAAACAATGCATGCTCTTACACAATTTTTGTAATGCATTTCAATGCATATGTGTAGTACTTGAAAAAAATACGTACAATTCTCAAATGATATTGAAAAAAGTATTATTTTATTCTAAATTGGAATCTTTTATATTTACCTGCTACATATATAAAACGCATTATCATAGCGCTGTCTGATATAACTTTTTTCACCAACATGAGAAAATATAGGTAGAAATTCCAAAAAGCTGTCTTTAATACCACCCGAAAGAACATATTGAATAACGACGGTTAGATGATTTATGTGAGATATATATCAGGTATCGAATCCATAATTAGAGAGTAATATTTGGCTTTCTTTATTTTTATCACATATGAGGGGTGTAAAATCAAAGTCGGCAATCTCCCATTTCCATAATTTTGGGAAACCGCGAAAAACTGTAGAAACTAACAAACTTAAATTAAAATAATAAAACTGATGATGAATCATATAAAATTTGGTTTGTGGTCGGATGTACACATATAGGCGCTTAAAAAATTATTTATTTTCCTTTTTTTTAATATTTTAGTTTGGAGATTGCCGTTTTTGTTTGCAATGCTTGGAGATTGACGGATATGAAAATGATCTATAAGGATATTGCCAGTTTTGAAACTAATAAAACGTCATTATGTGAGTTAGATAATAAAAATATATTTTGATATTGAAAAATAATACAATATGTAAAAGTAATTTATATGCATATCACTTAAACTAAAATATCCGGAAGTTCAGGTATATATTCACAGGTTCGACAGACTCTAACTCTGAAACAGGATTCTCCAGGTTCTCGTTTTCTTCTTGTTCATAACGTTGAAAAAGCTCTTTATAATAGTTAAGCTGATCAAGTTGGGTTCAGTCTAAACCAAAATGTTTGGTCAAAAGATTTCGCACATCACGCAGTTTTAAATTATTTACTTTGTGAGCATCGGAGATAACTTTTTCTGGATTGATCATGCCAATCTGTTTTCCTTTTCGTGCAATACTGACAAAAGTTCCAAAATAATTTTTGTAATGAAGTTCACCTCGGATTAAAACATTTCCTGTCCTACATCGTTTTAAAATGTACCTTTTACAGTTCTTAAATTGAAAACCCCATGCTCCTACTAGTTTAAGAACCTCCTGAACAGCAGACTTCTAATCGTAAACACAGCTTTGCTTCATATCAACGATAGTAGAAGATTCGGAAATAATTTCCTTGTATTCGTCAGGTGCCGTTATTACTTCTCTTTTTCGTAAATTCTTTTCAATTTGTGTTCAAAATCAGTGTTATTAAGTCGATGAAAGACTGCAGAGGAAATTTCATTTGATCCTTTGCCAAACATGTCCTCAGTCCAACAGTATGAAAATACATTTTCCTTGAAAGTGGAGACTTTGAAGAACCTTCAACAACAGTAAAGTTATAAAAATAAAGCTGCCTTGAATAATAAGCACTCTGATCAGGAACTTTGGAGAGGACCAAATTTTTTTGGCAGTCAAACGACAAAGTAACTAGGTCTTCTCTGTTTTCTTGAAGAAATTGGAAAAATGCTTTGACTCGAAGTTTGTGGAGCCGTTTTTCAGTCACTAGTTTAATTTTAGATTGCTCATTTTTCTCGTATTTAATGCGTTCACTTAGCTCTAAACACTTTGAACAAACGTCTGCTCTTGGGGTTTTAAAGCTCAAATTGTATTTTCTGTTAAATATATAGCGAAAATACGATCTCTTTACAGTCTCAGATGGAATTGTCTGAGCAGTGTACATTGAATACAATTTAGAGACGCTGAGTTCAGATGGAAGGTACATTCTTTTCGTTACTGAACAGCAATAATGGGATTCAGTACATTTTAATTGGTTTATAAACTTTTGCACCCCTTCCAGCTTGTCCTGATATTTCGCAGATTTTCGATCACCACCTCTGCATTCAATCGGTATTTGGCCTGTTTCAGTAAATCGTTTTGTCAAGTAGGAAAGCCTATGTTTTGTTATTCCTAGCACGTTCAAAAAAGCTGATTGGCACACTGGAATTTTCTCCTTGGATAAAAAATTACTAATGAAACATTTTACCTGGTGCTTCTTGGAGAATGCTTTTCATTTTTCGACCGACGCCGGACAGTACGATTCACAGTGTAGTATTTCGGGCATCTTGAGTCGCTTTATCTTTGGTCTCATAGAATAGGCTATGAAATTTCTGTATATCGTTCATTTTCAGCAAGCAGCACTTATATGTTTTTGAATTGTGCCCACATGTTGGGTATTCTGGCATATTGTTCGCAGAATATCTACAACAAAAAATAGTTATGAACATATGTATTGAAGTGGGTTCAAATCTTAACAAATTTTTAAGAAAAATGAAAAAAAAAACAAAATTTACAACCGGTTTTAAATGGAATCATAACATTCACAAAAGTACTCACCGTAGACGTTTTGCAACATTTTTCTTCCATTTTTCAGGTTGTCTTATCCGCTTCCGTGCCTTTGTTGGTGTGACAGGAGATGCATTAACTTCCATGATAAAAAATTAATACTTTTTTTGTATGTAAAACTAATTTCTTAGACACAATATAGTTTAGGAAAAGCACAAAAACAATGTAACGTCTCCCAAAACTAAAACAAACTATAATATCACGAACACGATACGGCAAATCTAACTATGTGTTGATCACGTGCGAGCGCTACGTGGTTCTTATTGGCCGAAGCGGAGATTGTCGTGTTTGGTAGGCACTCAGCTATGGAGATTGCCACTTTTGATCCCAACACGAATTTTTCACTGCGATTTGTATAAAGATAAGACCGCTTTTGGTTCTTACAAATAGTTTTTCCTAACAGGTAATAAAAAAACGCAACAGACGGCGTCCCTAACTCAAAACAAGAAAAAGTGGAGATTGCCGCTTTTGATTTTACACCCCTCATATTGTACACGTCAAATAGTCTACTTTACAAAATAATATATTACCGATGCCAGAGTTTGCATATTTTTTTTATATATGTTCCCTATACTAACGTGTGGTAACGACAACAGTTTTCCTTTAATATATATATATATATATATATATATATATATATATATATATATATATATATATATATATATATATATTATCAATGGTCTCTGCAATTCAGTTTCAATGGTGTCATTAGCTGTATTTGCTTGAAAAATAATTTACAGTAACAGTAAAATAAGTTGTTGATTTTAGTATAAGCCAACCAATCTCTTTTAACGTCTTCTTTAGTATTAATTGTTTTGAAGAAGAAGGCAATAGTTAATTTTCTTGTGATTTTTTTGACCCATCGTTGCATTGGAAAAAAGATTCTTGCCATAATTCAATATCGTTTACAAAATTCTTAGTTTTATCATTAGTTTGAAACGATTTTAACTTTATATTTTCTCCTTTTATTTCATCTCCGTAATTGGAATTGCTTGATATTTCCGGCTGGTCTTTTTGCAGAATGACAACAAACAAATCGGACACAAATGATATTTATGAAGTTTGAGCAGGCGAGATTTATGAAAATGATAACGAGTGTTGAAATTGTTCTATATCTCCACTTAAAAATGTTTCCAAGATTTTTTTTACTTGTTTTGCCACTTTATCTCGATCTGCTAGCTACCTGAAAGAACATAGTGAATATTGACGGTTAGCTCATCTATGTGAGATCAGGTGTTGAATTCATAATTATGGAGTAACGTTTGGCTTTCTTTATTTCTATCTCATATTGTAGACGTCAAATACTTTATAGTACCGATGCCACAATTTGCATATTTTTTTGTTTTAATAATACCATTATTTTCACTAAAACAGGCTTCATTTTTATCAAAAAATGCTAAAGAATCTGAAGAAATAAATTTAATTGTCGTTACCACAAGATTAAAAACTTAAGGACAATATTTTCCCTTCAATATATATATTTTTTCATATTTCATTGGTCTCTGTAGTTCAGTTTCAATGCGTGTCATTAGCAGTGTTTGCTTGGAAAATAATTTACAGTAACAGTAAAATAAGTTGTTGATTATAGTATAAACCAAACAATCTCTTTTAACTTCTTCTTTAGTATTAATTGTTTTAAAGAAGAAGGCAACAGTTAATTTTCTTGTGATTTGTTTAGACCCATCGTTGCATTGGAGAGAAGAATCTGGCCATAATCCAATATCGTTTAAAAAATTCTTAGTTTCATCATTACCTTGAGATAATGCTAAATTTATACTTTCTTCTTTTGTTTCATCTCCGCAATCGAAATTGCTTGATCTTTCCTGCTTGTCTATTTGCAGAATAGTTTTGGACCCAAATGATGTTTCTGGAGTATAAGCAGGCAAAATTTATGAAAATGATGACGATTGTTGGAATTGTTCTATATCTCCACTTTGTCCAAGATTTTTTCATTTCTTTTTCTAGTTTTTTTTTTTCATTTTTTCCACTTTTTGCTTTTCGTTTTATTTTTTCACTTTCACTTAAATATGTATAGGAACTCATTTTAAAGACTACTAAAAAGACAGAAGAAAATTATCTTCATATAAATTTATGTTTATTCAATATTACAATTACAAGCAAAATACTAATTTATTATATATTATTTTAATTAAATAATGTAATACTATTAAAAAAACTTACATTTTTAATCTAGGTAATCATAGGAGTAATAAATTCGCATCTAAAACAATTTATTTACAATCAAATCTAGGTACTTAAGTCTTAATTGCACAATTTTTTTCAAAACTCACATAAGATGCAATACGTATAGTTCAAGAAATATTGTCTTTAAATACCCACGTTTGACTTGTTAATATCACGTTTTTCTGTTTAATTATAAAAATTAAAAAATTTAAGCCTAAGTTTTGGGCCTCAAACATTACGGACCCTAAGCACGTGCCTAGATTGCCTAGGCCTTAGTCCGCCCCTGCAGAGACCGATGTTAGCTTTGATGTTATTTAATCCTTCTGAATAACAGCATAAGATTAAATGGCTTTATTATGTCGAAATTGCTGTGTTGTTTCATTTCACACTTTTCTTTCAGAAAAAAACTACGTGCAGTTATGAAGCTGAACAAGAGAGACAAACGACTTTTTGACGAAGTCCTCTGATGTAACAGAGGATAGTGATTCCAGCTTAGATGACGACCACTTAGAAGTTTAACATGAAGTAGTGATTTTTAACAAGATATGTCCGAAGATGATGTGGCTTTTATTTTAACAGTTATTAAAACGACCCGTAAACTTTGTTTTGTTGAACGTGATGGTACTCGATGGAAAAAATATGTGGATCAACGTAAGAAACTGCGAACCCTAGCTGACAATTAAGTAACCCAATTGCCAGTAGTAAAAGGTAAAGCTAGTCACAAGAAAACAGCAGTGGAAATAAGGAGCTTACTTTTCACAATTCACAAATGAGATGTTAAAAAAAAATATTATTTTTTTACAGGACAGCAATGCTAACAGATATAAATATACTGAAATATTTTAACTATTACTTCAGAATTCGCGTTCCAACGACACTACTTCAAGACCAGAAAGATAATCTGTTAATAAACTGGCTGACAGACAGGAACTGTTGGACGACTTTAATGCAAATTAACCGATTGATACTTTTTTTACAAGCACTATTTCAGTGGATAAACTTCTGAAAGATTATAGGCCCATGATATTTGGAACGCTAAGAAAAAATATTTTTAAATTTCAGCTGTCATGAAAATAATTGTTCCGAAAAGTCTATCATGTTTGAATTTCAAGACAAAACAGCTTTAGTTTGATTTATTTCAATGAGTGATGATGAAAGAGACATGGAGGCCGGAAATTTAGATATAATTTGTGATTATAACAAGACGAAATGAGGTGTGGACACGATCCACATAGTCGAGTTCAGCTTAGAACTGTGGACGAATCACAAGACGTTGGCCGATGATGATTTGCTATGAAATAATACTTAGGACTAGTATCAACTCCTTTGTTATTAATTATGACTAGTAGAAATAATAATTATGACTAGTATCAGCTCTTTTGTTATATCTGACAATAACTCAACAGAAAAAAGAGTACCGAGAAGAAATTTTCCGAAGTATTTTGGGTACAGTTAGTTGATGTCCAGGTGAGAAAGCGCACTTACCTCACCGGTGTACTACGAACAATTAAGAATTTAGCAAGTATATAATATTACCAAAGTTAAAAATAAATCATCAAGACCCAAACCTTTAGTGTTTATTTTGTTCCAGTTAAAAAAAAAGGAAGACTAGATTAACATTACAAACTCCAGAACTCATAATTACAAATACCTTGTTCAAACTTCCTAAACGTAGACTATATACATGGAGGTCACTAGCTGACAATAACAACAAAATAGTCAGAAATCAAATAGAATATATCATCGTCAACAGGAGATATAGAAATTCTATAATATCATCTAAAACGTATCCAGGAGCGGACATATTCTCCGATCACAACCCGGTTGTTTTGTCGATGAGAGTGAAACTAAAGAAGGTCAACAGCCCTAGCACCAAGAAAATCATGGATACAAGACGTCTCAAACAAGACAATACATGTCATATGCGGAAATGAAATTTAAAATAAACAAGAACTTAAGAAAAGTCAAAGAAGACAATGCGGAAACTCTAAATATTGACCAAAAATGGGGAAAAATTCAACATTCCCTTGTGTCAGTTAAAAAGGAAACCCTCAAACTACTTGGAGAAAAAACAAAACCGTGGATGACAGTAGAACTTCTTGAACTTATGGAAGAACGAAGAAAACATAAAGCAAAAGACCTGAATAAATACAAACAAATTCAGAGAAACATCAGACAGAAAATTCGAGGGACAAAAGAGAAGTGGCTCTCAGACAGATGCATGGAAATAGAAGATCTGGATAAGAAGTATGATAGCTTTAATTTCCACAAAAAAATCAAAGAAATGACAGGTTCTAGAAGACGTACAAGAACGAATATCCTTAAAAATGATAAAGGGGATATTATAACTGATATGAACGAGAGAATATGTCACTGGATCAATTACATCCAACAACAATTTAATGATGAAAGAGAAGAGCTGTCATTAGAAATCACAGAGGATAACGGACCACCAATATTAAGAGAAGAAGTCATCTATGCCATCAAAAACACAAAAGAGGGTAAAACTACTGGACCAGATGATGTGCTAATCAAATTATTACAAGTCATCGATGAAGATGTTATTGATGTGATGGTTAAACTCTTTAATCTAATATATCAGACTGCCACAATCCCCAGACAATGGCTGCGATTGACCATTATAGCAATTCAAAAAAAGACAAGTGCAACAGCTTGCTCAGATCACAGAACAATATCTTTAATGAGTCACACACTTAAAACATTTTTGAAAATAATTCACAGCTGAATTGTTAAAACTCTTGAATATGAAAGTAGTGACACACAATTTGGCTTTAGAAATGGTATGAGTACAAGAAATGCTTTGTTCAGCTTGAATGTGCTGGCTCAGAGATGCATGGACATGAATCAGGACATGTACTTATGTTTTGTAGACTTTGAAAAGGCCTTTGATAAGGTTCAACATAAAAAGCTTGTAGATATATTAAAAAGCAAAAATATCGACAGTCGTAATATGAAAATTAGATTTAATTTATATTGAAATAAAACTGCCAAGGTAAGAGTTGACAACCAGTACATCCAAAATATCAAAGTACAGAGAGGAGTCCGCCAGGGTTGCCTGATGTCCACACTACTTTTCAATGTCTGCAGTGAAGCAGTATTTCAAAAAGTGCTCTCAGACTCAATAGAAGGTATATCTATCAATGGAGAAGTTTTGGATAACTTACGTTTTGCAGACGATACAGTAATAATGACGGATAACAACAATGATTTACAGAACGTAATGCAACGCTTTAATGAACGCTGTGATGAGTACAGAATGAAGACAAATTTAAAGAAAACTAAATGCATGATCATGACTAAATCTGCACATGCAAATATCCAACTGACTATTGAAGATACTGCAATTGAGAGTGTTAATATCTATAAATACTTAGGAACATGGATAACATCAGATCTAGACCAAACCAACGAAATTAGGACACGCATTGAAATAGCACGTGCATCATTTATTAAACTTAAAAAGTTCTTTGTTGTCGGGATATAAGGTTAGAACTGCGCCTGAGAATGCTTCGACATTACGTATTCTCTACTCTTTTTATGGCCTGGAAGCCTGGACCCTAAAACAAGTCCATCTGAATAGGTTGGCCGCTTTTGAATTTTGGTGTTACAGAAGAATCCTACGAATATCATGGATGTAAAGAATGTCAAACGTAGAAGTAACTAGAAGGATAGGAAATCAGGCGGAAATAATATTAACTATCAAAAGTCGAAAACTTAAGTACTTAGGACATGTGACGAGAGGGCAAAAATAGGCATTATTACAACTTATTATGCAAGGAAAAATCCGAGGAAAGCGAAATGTGGGAAGTGGAAGAATATCCTGGCTTAAGAACTTAAGGGAATGGTTTGAATGCAGTAGTGCAGAACTTTTTAGAGCAGCAGTCAATAAAGATTTCCAACCTTCGATAGAAGATAGAACTTAAAGAAGAAGAAGAAGAAGATTCACATTGTCATCGTTGTAAACACTTTATATGATTAAAATATGTGACTTGATTTTGTGAACAAAATGAATTCGTATAAGGTTGAATGCTCGAATAAATGAACTTTGATCAGATAAATTGGGAATTAGTGAAACACACTGGCAAAACTCTGGACAATGCGATATACTTGGATATAAAGTTTACTATGCTGGAAACGACACAACACATCACAGAAACGGCACCGCAATAATAGTTGCCCCACGTATTAATTCGGCAGTAAAATCTTTCACTCCCCATTCAGATAGAATAATGCTTTTACAAATTCAAGCAACACCGGTGAATATTAACATATTACAGGTATACGCGCCAACGGCAGATAAAGATGAGGTAACCAGCGAAGAATTCTATGAACAACTGGGAAGCCTGATGAAAATGACAAAAAAACATGAAGTAACAATAGTGATGGGAGATTTTAACGCAAAGGTTGGCAGAGGCAAGGTGAATGAGATCGTGGGTAACTTCGGCCTAGGAGAGAGAAACGATAGAGGTGATAGACTTATATGCTTCTGCCAGGAATATAACCTGCTATTAAGTAATACACTCTTCAAGCTCCCCAAACGTCGACTTTACACATGGAAATCCCCCGCTGACTCACCTGACAACATCATAAGGAATCAGATAGATTATATAGCAGTGCCAACAAGATATAAAAACATGATAAAATCATCAAAAACGTACCCAGGTGCCGATGTTCCTACGGACCACAATCTGTTGGTATGCAGAATGGTCATGAGAGTAAAACGGCTCGAGAAAAGATCTAATTTAAACACAATTGATATTAAGAAACTCACTAACCCAAAAACCGAAATAAAAGTACGAGAACAACTAGGAAAGAAAATAAACGACATTAACGAGAACACGTCGGACATAATAGAGAGATGGGATAAATCGAGGGAAGCAATCCAAACAACATGCGCGACTCTATTAAAGCGTGACAGACGAAAGAAGAACGAATGGATGTCTGATGAGATAATGGATATGATGGATGAAAGACGTAAATTCAAGAATAAAAATGAAGAAAAATACCAGCAGATCCACAAAATCATAAGAACGAAAATTCGAGAAGCCAAAGAAAAATGGTTTTCCAACGAATGCAGGGAAATAGAACAATACGAACGAAAATACGACAGTTACAATATGCACAAAAAAATAAAATCAATGACAAACAAGAGGAAATTCAATAAGTCACCCAACAGCATAAAAGATGGCGATGGAAATCTTATCTCGGAGCCATCAACGATCTTAGAAACATGGAAATCATACATAGAAAAATTATTTGCATCTGACAGGACTGATGATCACCTATATGGAGAAGGAGAAACAGGACCTTCAATCCTTAAATCGGAGATAGAAGATGCCATTGCAGCACTAAAAAACAATAAGTCAGCAGGTCCGGACAATGTACCCTGCGAAATATTAAAGATCCTATGTAAATCGGACAAACAGTTCCTTGATAATCTAGTTGAACTTTTTAACAACATATATAATAGCGGTAAAATCCCGGAGAACTGGCTGCAGTCAACATTTATTACAATCCCGAAGAAACCAAAGGCCCAGATCTGTGATGACTACCGGCTTATAAGCTTGATTAATCATGTCACTAAAGCGTTCACTAAGATCATTCATAGAAGAATATATGATAAATGTGAGTCAAATATTGATAGATCGCAGTTTGGCTTTCGGAAAGCACTTGGAACTAGAGAAGCAATTTTCGCTCTCCAGGTGCTTATACAGCGGTGTAGAGACGTTGATAAGGACGTGTATTTGTGCTTTGTGGATTTTAGAAAAGCATTTGACAATGTCAATCATGAACAATTGATAGATATTCTGCGAAAGACAGGTATTGACGACAAGGACATTCGAATTGTGGCAAACCTATACTGGGGTCAAACAGCAAGAGCAAAAATTGGCAACGAACTCACTAAAAGTGTGCAGATCAAAAGAGGTGTCCGTCAGGGTTGTATATTATCCCCACTCCTATTCAATATTTATTCCGAAGAAATATTTAATAAATGTATGGAAAATGCAAATGAGGGCATAAAAATAAACGGCGAGTTAACAAACAATATAAGATATGCCGACGACACGGTGATCCTTGCCAGTACCATAGACGAATTACAGCAGGTAATGGAAAGAGTTTATTTAGTTAGTGAGGAATACGGTCTGAGCCTCAACTTCAAGAAGACAAAGTGGATGCTGATAAGCAGGAAGCAACAGCCTGCTCGACAGTTACGGATAAGTAACATACTAATTGACCATGTAGAATCTTATGTGTACCTTGGCACCAACGTAAATGCAAAATGGGAACAGGCCACAGAAATTAAGGCGAGAATAGAACGAGCTAGAGCAGCATTTATCAATATGAAAAAGCTCCTCATAAGCAGGGATTTGTCTCTTCCCCTAAAACTACGACTAGTTAAATGCTACATTTTTCCGATCTTACTGTATGGTGTGGAGGCCTGGACGCTGACGGAGACGCTCACGAGAAAACTAGAAGCATTCGAAATGTGGGTGTACCGACGCATTCTTCGTATATCCTGGACCGAACATGTCACCAACACAGAGGTAATCCAAAGAATCGGAAAGGAGAAAGAAATCGTGAATACAATTAAACAAAGAAAGCTTGAATATCTAGGCCACATATTGAGACACGATAAGTACCGTCTACTGCAATTGATTGTCCAGGGAAAAATAGACAGTAAGCGAGGGCCAGGCAGGAGAAGACACTCGTGGCTCCAAAATCTGAGGAAGTGGTTCGGGCTCACATCGGTCGAACTATTCAGAAGCGCCGCAAATAAGATCAGAATTGCCATGTTAATAGCCAACGTTCGCAACGGACAGGGCACTTGAAGAAGAAGAAGATCAGATAAAAGGCATATATCGAGCACAGTTTAATTAAATCTTGCCCAAGTACTTTCGATCCCTAGATCATCTTCAGGGGCATCTGAAATAAGCCAAGAAACGTTTTTTTATAACCAAAGAAATTGATTAACTTCGATAAAGTTTGACTACTTTTTTATCGAAGTTAATCAATTTCTTTGGTTATAAAAAAACGTTTCTTGGCTTATTTCAGATGCCCCTGAAGATGATCTAGGGATCGAAAGTACTTGGGCAAGATTTAATTAAACTGTGCTCGATATATGCCTTTTATCTGATCAAAGTTAAAATGAATTCGATGAACTTACGTTTTTTACAGTGTATGGACTTATTTCCAATATTTTTCTTATTTGTTTTTTATTACTGATACCATTGAGAATTCTTGTTGAGTATTGTTATCTAAATAACTATGTTATAACAATGACCAGTTCGTTATAATTAAAATTGAGTTTATTTGTTTGGTGTTTTTAATGTTTACGAGGCTTAATAAATTAAAAATAGTGTTTAATCCCTTAATATCAGTCCTTTAGGGAGTAAACAAAATCCTATGCCCGAAAGTGTGTCAATCGAAACATTTTTTATGTCTGTCTCTAAGACCGATGTTAGCTTTAATGTTTAGAAAACGTATGTAAATATTGCGAAAGGTTAAGGACAATTAAGTTTAAGTAACAGCTCACTGTTTCGAGTTATATAGGCCAGTACTTGTACAAGAAGTACAGCAAATATTTACCTTCTTATTAATACTATAATAATTAAAGATTATAAAAGTATTTTTTTAATTCAATTTAAAAATTACGTATTTCATATTTTCATTACCACTAATAGAGTAATTTACTTTCGTTTCTCTTAGGCTGTACATTAGAATAGAGCATTGGCTCTCGAATGTCTAGCGATAATTAAAACAGCAGCAAATTTATGAAATATACTTTAGAAATATTTCAACGTAGTCAAATATGTTGTCCCTAAAACATATTTTTTTTTAAATAGAGATACTTACGACCCACAATTTACACATATATCTTCAACTTCCTGTCATTTACAATTTTATTGATATGTCTTTTCTACGTGAGATAACTTATATTTGAACAATGATATCATATTTCACAAAAGTTAGTCACTCTAGATGATCCTGTGGGAACGAAGATAGTAGATCCTTTGAGAGAAACTTGATTAAACATCCACAATTTATTCCACACCGCGCTGTTCATTTCAACTACCCTCATCTTTCTCTTGGAAAATTGGTATTTTAGAATTAAAACGTATTAACCAGGATATTACCGTAATATTTGTCTAGCTTACGGTATAAGTGGTGGCGTCAAATAAGTGATTTTTTTAATAATACATAATTTATGAAACCCGAATTTAAGGTCGTAGAAAAAAATTCTTAAACAATTCAAACAATTTAAATATAAAATCCATACGACATAAAATCTTAAAAATTTTATTTAAAAACTAAGAAAATATTAGAATTTACAGAATCGGTAGACATAAAACTAATATTTTTCGTGACCACTAATTTTAAAAAAAATATTTGTTATCAGATATATTATAATGTATCTTAGATACCACAGATGTGGTTTTTTTAAACAGATTCCAGTTTTTTAATACTTATTCCATTTAGTTAACCCTAAATAATATAATAACAAGCCCTTTTTTATAAAAATAATTTAATTCAGTCGGTCAGATGGCCAAGCGGGTCAGGTAGCCGAATTGCAATTATTTCATTGTAAAATGATCTAGTGGTCCGTGGCCCTGAACAGAAAAAATGCTAACGTAGTATTTAAAATTTCTAAGCAAATAATTATGTCACATAGTATGCCTAATAAACGGGTATATATATACAGGATGGTCCCTAAGTAATTGTACAAAAATAAACAGTAGATTCTACACTTTAAAATATTACGATTTAAGTTAAATTGCTTTAATAAAATGTTGATATTAACAAAGATACACGGTGTTAAAGTGGAAATTTAAAATTTTATCTATTTTCGCTATAACTTTTATGTTTGTGAACATTGATATATAAAAATTTACAACTGGGTACTATTTTAATATCAGGAATTATAATTTGATGCTTATTTTGATGTAGCTGATAGAGTGCGCCACATATGCCACATATGTGGCATTCATTTGCACTTAACTTTTTTGATCTTCAAGTTACCGGTATTTGTGATAAAAAATAATATAGATACATTATTTTAACAAAAAAAGGTATACTTGTTAATAATTTCAAAACTCAACAGTTTTCGAGATAATCGCATTTTACAAATCAACTGTATAATTCTGATTTAACGCAATTACTCCAGGCAACGAAAGAAAATTAGAGAAAAACATCAATACTTCTGAATGTTTGAATAAAATACCTGTAATGAAGTTATTAGTTAACAAAATATTAAATAAAATAAATATATCAGCACGATCATTAATAATAGGATTTCTCAAAATAATATAATAATTGGATTTTTCATCGAACAATTTACGTTTTGTAATAAATTAAAGTCAAAATTAAAATATTTTATTTATAAACCAAATTAAGAAATAGTTAAACTAAATACCGTTAAACTTTTGTCAAAGAAATCTTCGATATGTCCACCATTTTCTTTACCATGATACGCATGTTAAACATCACTTTTAAATAAACCAATGGTTTGGAACCAATGGTAATTATTTTTTACTGACATGCGAATTACCTTGTAATTTGAATGGTGAGATTTATTTACATTTTATATAAAATGATTTTATTGATTTATTGAAAGAAATGTCATCATACTTAAGGCGAAATATGAGGTTTATGGAAGATTGTACATTACCACATTATAGAGAGAGGGCAGTGAGAATATACTGTACTGCAGTGAGAAAGTACAACTTTCCTAAACGTTGGATTGTTCGTTGTAGTCATATTCCTTGGTCTTGTGGTGAGACATTAATATAATTAATTAAATTATAAAACTCCCAAAATAATAATTATTATTATACTGTTATCTTATTATTATAATAAATACTACAGCAGTGTCTTTAGAAACAATGATGATATTTAATATGAGACGATATTTTATGGAACATATTGACAAATGAATTAAAGAAAATGGTGGACATATCGACCACTTACTTTAATAAAAATTTAATGTTATTTAGTTTAACTATTTTTTTATTTGGTTTGTAAATAAAATATTTTGATTATGGCTTTAATTTAGTATAAAACGTAAAAATTTTTATGTAAAATCATATTATTCTGTTATTTTGTCAAATCCTATTATTATTTATCCTGTTGATATGTTAATTTTATTTAATAGTTTGTTAACTGTTAACTATATTAAAGGTATTTCATAACAAAATTCAAAAGAATTAATGTTTTTGTCTATTTTTCTTTCGTTGCCTGAAGTAATTGCGTTAAATCAGAATTATGCAGTGGATTTGTAAAATGCGATTATCTCGAAAACTGTTAAAAAGTTAGTAACAGGTATACCTTTTTTGTTAAAATAATGTATCTTTAAACATTTTTATCACAAATAGCGGTAACTTGAAGAGCAAGAAAGTTAAGTGCAAATGCCACATATGTTGCGCTCTCTATCAGCTACATCAAAATGTGCATCAAATATAATTTCTTACATTTAATAGTATCCAGTTGTATATTTTTCTCCTTCCTTTGGTTCTGACTTCGTCCTCGAAGTCTCTTTGAATATGGTTTCTAATATCGAGATTTGGGATGGCTGTAATTTGGGTCCATAGAGCAATTTGGAAATTCTCTTCCTTTTCTTAATTACAATTGTCAATAATATTGCTAAAACAGAAATTATTAGAAATATGGCTGTGGCTCCAAGTCCTGTTGAAATCTCCGGTAGGTTTTGCAGAGGAACAATGGGTTGAATTTGGCCATGAGTTTCTGGAATTTTTCTATTTTCAATTCTTTATCTGGCATCAATTTAATTGGAATGACTTCGGGGATTGGAATCTGTTGAATTGTTTTCTTGGCGTATGTAATTCCTTCTATAAGTATGGTTTCATTTGACATCAAAATGCTGCTTACTTGGACTTCTTTTTGTTTAATTTTTATTGGTCTAACAACTCCTAACAGGATAACTTTATCGATCTCTTGTACAAACTTTTCTGTAACTAATGCTTTAGTGCAGTTTTGTACATTAGAAATAAGACATTTGGAATTGACTGGTTTCGTACAAATGACAGAGTCTGCATGGCCGGTACAACTTTCGAACCATTTGTTGTTGGCAAAAAATTGAGCTGGTGTTAAAATCATAACGTGATCATCGTTAGGGATTGGGTAAATTCTAAATGTTAAATAGGAATTTTCGATAAGGATTGGTATTTTAAGGATACTGAGCATAGTCTTAGAAGTAACACAAATAATAGATTTAGAAGATTCAATGAGTTCATAAGGATGTTCATTATCAGATAATAAAGAATTCGTCGAATAAATTTTTACTAAATTTTCTTTTAAGCCTAAAAGTTCTTTTAATGTGAACAGTTCAAATTTGACGAGTTAAAATGAGATGACGAGTTAAAATGAGAAAGAGTTAATCTCTTAATTTTTGTGAAAAGTATTTGATTATTTTTTGTAATTTGTTCTAATAAAGTATTAAATCTCGTGGAGACAGTTTTGTCGAAGGAAATGCGGTTGTTAAACAATGTTATAACTTCATTTTGTTTATTTTCTAAAGCAATGATATGTGATTTTAATCGGCATCGTCTGGATTTCCGGTTACATATTTTATAGCGGTACCTAGAAAGTTAAAAAGTCCTCGTTTATGTCTCCTAGTTATTTTATGCAAATTGTCTTTGGTTTCGGTAAGTAAGTGGTCGTATTGGGATTTTAGTAAGGTTAATGGTCCCATTTTTGTCGGAGTTTGAAAATGGTCATCAGGGATGATGTTTAGAATGTCTTCTAATTTTTCTAAGTTGATATGTAGGATATGTCGCTGATAGTGGGAGATTTCTTTGGATTTTACAATTTTTTCGGAGTAGTATCCGTTATTCGGAATCGTCTGAATTTTGACAGTAGCCTGAAGGCCCAGGAACAGGGTCGTCCCGTAAAGAATTTTGGTTTTGACATAAGCCTGAAGGCCCAGGAACAGGGTCGTCCTGCAAAAAATTTTGGTTTTGTAAGCGTTTGTCATAAGTTTTTCTAAATCTTTTTACAAATTTTAAATGAGTGCTTGTTTCGTCATAAAATATGTCCGTGTATCTTTTGCATAATTTTAAAAATTTTTCTCTTTCTTCTTCATTTAAATGTTGCATACGTATAATTGAAGGGTTAAAATTTGTGGGTCCTTTACAAATTTCGTACTCATCTAAATTCTCTACATGAATCGCCTCCATTTGTACCGGGTTATCAAATGTGATATTAATAATATAGCCATTTGTAACTGTATGAATAGATTCAGGTAATTTTATATTATTTATTATAATTTCTTGAAGCAATATATTTCCATTATCAATGTCTACTGGAATTTTATTATACAACGTTTTAAAAGAAATCCTATAACTAGTGTCATACGTATTTAATGTTAGTGTCATATTTTTATAGTTAATGACCGCGTTTAATTTTTCGAGATCCGCATTACCTAGTAAAATATCAAAATCTCGACTGAAACTTGCAACTCTGGCGTCAAATAACACAGTATGTTCATTTCGCTAAGCAGTGGCGTTCTTATATTGTCATTTAAAGACCCGTTTACACGGGTAGAGTAATGATGCAAGTACTTGGTAGAGTAGAGTAACTCTACCCGTAAAAACGCTCAGCGCAGTAGAATAGCAAGTAGAGTGCATAGTACGTGGTAGAGTAGAGTGACTAGCAACATGTGGCAAAGTAACTCTACTCTACTACCACCACCACCGCCAAAATATCCACTCGCCTGCGCACTCTACCCATGGAACGTGGTCAATTCTGGTAGAGTAGAGTAGGTAGGAGAGTGCATAGGGACGCTGTCATTCCGTCTGGAGTTGTGTTTTGTGTAAATAGTGAAAATGAAGTTCACCGAAGATGAACTTGATTTCACTTTCCCTTTAAAACTTGTAGAGATGTATGGCGAATACCAGTGTTTATGGAATTTAGGTAGTGTACACTACAGAAATAAAAGTATGAGGCAAGCTGCGGAGGATAAAATCGTCGAAAGAATGGAAAAAGGGGGCTTTGGAGTAAACGAGTTCAAGCAAAAAATTAAGAATATAAGGTGCACTTATAATCAAAAGTGTTTAAAAATACAAAAATTAAAAAAATGGGGTTCAGGTTCAGCCGATGTATACGTTCCGAACGTGAAATGGTTCACTCCTATGGAAGCAATCATGAAAGGTGCAAAAAGAAACAAGAAAACTGAAGGCTCACGGGCAAGTTACAGGTTTTTATTACGTGTTAATAAAAATACAATAAGAAATAAAAAATTTATTCTTATCAAGATACAAGAGCTGAGGCCCCGTGTGTATTCCTTCTTTTAAGCCACTCTCTTATCCACTCTTTTCTTTGTTACAAAGCGACCTCAGTTACAAATGCATTTGCAACAGTAGCTAAACAATTTTAAATCAATTTTTTTTTTCTTGAATTCATTTTGTACTAAACAAAACATAACACCTACTTCACAGTATACTAGCATAAGTACTATACTTGTAACTCTCCTCGTGTGAACGGTATCAAGCCATTTTTGGTAGAGTAGCGAGTAGAGTCGACTCTACTCGCTACTCTACTCTCCTCACAACTCTACTCGTGTAAACAAGTCTTTAAAGTTTGCGTAATTTCCATTGCAGTTAATTTAAATGGTTTTTTGTATTTGTGGGATGGATTAAAATATTTGGTAGCGTTGGGTGAAATAATGGTATCTGATCCTCCGGAATCTATTAGGACTTTTAATTTAGACTTGGGTAAAATAAAATAAGGTAATTGAGGATAGTTGTGGATATTATTTAAGTTTATTGAGGGGGTGGCTGTTCTTGTAAAGGAACGCTCTGAAAATTTTGATCATAAACATTTTCTTGTTGGTATGGGTCGGATAAGAATTCGAAATCTTCGCTATTGTTAGCTTCTACATTAAAATCGTGAGTTCTCCTAGTCGAAATACTCATAGGTTCGTGGTTTCTGGACGAAGCCGTCTGTACGCCGCTCATGGGGGTAGGATTATTGTTTTGGCGATTTTGCGGAAAATATTGTTTATTAGTGTGTTGGTTGAAATTATTTCTTTGTGGAAATGAAGATTGTCTATTTAAATTCGTATTATTTTGCGGAAAATAATTATTGTTTCGGGTATAGTTATTTGGAGTATTTGGGTATTATTATTGTTAGGAAAGTTATATCTGAAATTATTTGGTCTGGGATTACTATATTGGAATGAGTTATTAGAATTAGATTGGTATTGATTTCGCGGCTGGTTGGCATAATATTTCAAATCATTAGGGTTATTTTTAGGATGGCTAGGCGGATTATTATTTGATTTTGGTATTTGTTGTCGTTTTAAAAAATTCATGTACTGCTGTTGATTTTTGTGATTGTCGTATGATATACATTTTTGGAGAGCTTCGTCTAAGCAATTTAATTGAAAGTGGGACAGGTACTCGCAGTAGGGTTCATTAATATCAGTGCAAAAGGTTTTTAGTGCAATGTTTTTAAAATACGGGGTTTTAAATTCTGCCGTTTCTGGATTGTTGTGTAAAGAAATATGTTGTAATAAATCATTAAGGTTATTTAAAATGCTCTGATGATATTGATCGTAATTCTCTTGTGATTTTTGTACAGTTGTTGAAAGTTGGGTGACTAAAATATCTTCTGAACGTCTGTCTCCGTATTTGGTTAAAAGTAGGGGCCTAATTTCGGTCCAAAGGGTTTTATTAGAATAATTTAAATAGTCTCTGGGTTCACCTTTAATTTTTGAAACAATATTTGCATTTAAAATAATTTGTTGTGGTACAGTAAGATTTTGATTAGAAAAAAAGTTAAGTAGATTATCTACGGATTTAATGAATGTGGAGAGGTTATCTCCTGTGGTAAAATCGGGTAATTTAGAACATAAGCTAGAAATATCACTATTGTTAAGGGCCATTTTTGAACGATTACGGTTTCGAAATTTATTTCGTGAACTATTCGTCTCTTTAGAAAGATCTTTAATTTCGTTACAGTTTAAATTACCATCAGCTAATAATAAATGTAAATTTTCTACAGAAGTATCAGTAAAAGTGCTCATTCAAAGAAAAAGGGAAAAACTTAGAGGATGATGACCAGTGGTGATGTTCTCTGCATTGCCTTGTGCCTTCTTCTCTTAGATTCTTTTGGATTTTCATCAAACAACTAAAGTTGACCAGGAAACACTAGTTTCTGTACGAATTCTCCTGTTCACAGCGCCAGAAATATTGGGAACACTTCAAAGTCACTTTTAAAAAAGATTTATTTACAATTCATAAAACTAACAATAATTTTGAACTACAAAAACCCAAAGATAACTTTCAAAATAAAAATGGGCACCGGGAACATGTGTCTTGCTAATTTATAATATTCCTTTGCTGTCTCTGCATTTTCCATAGGCGGCGACTATATTTCTATATATATATATATATATATATATATATATATATATATATATATATATATATATATATATATATATATATATATATATACAATTAAAGGTTAAAATCCGTTTATTGACGTTTCAATTTCCACTTCGGAAATCGTTCTCAAAATACAAACTAAGTTAAATTAAAAAAAATTAATATAAAATTACTTTAATTGGGAATCTTCCGGCGTTCTGTGTTTCTGTGTTCTTGCTGATTTATTTAATAGATTAATTTTTGATGTTTCTTCACAATAATAACATCTTAATGCTACAGATCTTTTAAAGGTAAGATCATTTACTTAATTGTTTTTCATATAGATGTATCGCTTATAATACTCTTTTAGATGAACTGATGATGCCAGATGAACATTGGGCGAAACGTCTTCAATAAATAGATAAAGTAGCACAACTCTTGTCTTTTTTATCTCCAAATTGACCGAAAATATCCCATTCACTTCTGAGTGCACATTTATATATATATATATATATATATATATATATATATATATATATATATATATATATATATATATATATATATAATATATATATATATATATATATATATATATATATATAATATATATATATATATATATATATATATATATATATATATATATATATAAATAAAAGTCAGGTAGTGACGCTTCTTGCTGATGCTTCGAGTAGACTTCTTGGGAGAACGAAAAACGCTGTACGAGAGACGTATGTAGTAATCAAAGAATTAGCTATAAAAATAGGTTTAATTATGAACACCAACAAAAACGAACTACATAACAATATGCATAATGCAGTTAACGAATCTGTATATTTGACAGCACTTGTTAACACTAAAAATAATAGTAACGCAGAGATAAACCGCAAAATTTCAATGGTGAAAAGTATATTTCAGTTATATGAAGTGGATAAAGATTAAAAGAGTACTTTCAACCTAATGAATGTTTTGAAGTTTTACTAATTATATATATATATATATATATATATATATATATATATATACAAATATATTGTTATGCTTTTAAGATATCCAAGGTATTCAACAATGATAATGAAAAATATCTTAATAATTGGTGGTGTTCAAGACGTTTCGTTATTTAAAAAGATGAATATGATAAAAATATTAAATGGATGTAGTGTTATAAAGGCACATTATAGTAATTAAATAGTTTTAAAATTATTTTATTTAAAGTTATGCCATTCAAATGACATAATTTTCAAAACAAATGACCCTGTATAAAGGATTCTGATTAAATAATATTACTTATAAAATTCTTTACTTTATTTAAAATTTGAGGAATACCAAGAAGAAATATATATATAAAATACAACTAATCCAGGCTCCATTCCAGATCAAATGGAATGTAAAACCAATGGCGTGATACAGTTATTAGGCTCTGCCATGTACTAAAATATCTAGGAGACCATATCTGATAGTATCATTGTCAACTTTCCATCCAGCAATTCTACATGAAAAATATTATTGTAAGTTAATTGTTTCATGTCGACATTTTTCTTAACTATTATGGTCTGCAGCCATCTTTTTATCTTTGGGCCTTCAGCCCATTCAGTTAATTTTGTTGGGCCTTCAGTCACTTTTCTTCTATATTTTCATCCACCTTGTATAGGACTTGCTGTAAAATAGAGATAAGTCTATGAATTTATTTAATAAAATTTTTATTTAAATTGTTGTGTTATGCTTTTATCTCCTTTTTAATCGTTTTTGCTACCATTGTTTGTCTTAGGGATTAGCTGAACTACCTCTTCTTGGAGATAGCCAGGGTAGGGATCTTCATAATTGTCTTCGTGATGGTGAAGAGAAGGTACTTTAACTAAATTAAACCTTGTGTATACAACACACGTGGGTAGAACCTCACACATTGGCTAGAATAAATCTGAGAGAGAAGAAAAGGACCAGATAAAATGGCTTGGTTTATTCCGTGACAACTACATATTGGAATATGTAAGGAATAGTTTTCTTTTGCAAGAAATAAAATTAATGTGACTTTCGTTAGTGCAGTGAACTGTGGATAAGAGTTGAAAAAATTTAAATTTGTAAGATTGTCACAACAGGCAAAAATAATAGTAAATTATAAACAGCTGTAAGGACCGAAATTATTTACATTGAAATAGACATGTTGCACCACCAAAAAACTACCCGTTTTAAGAGGTTTGCGTAGGTTGGATTCGGTTTTATTTGCTTTAATTTTACACCGAATACAGTATTACATTTACTGAAATATTATTATATACAATAATAACAAACTTACAATATCAACACACTAACATGACATTAATTGCCTACTTCATACTGTCTCTTTTTCGTGGCCTACCACCACTACGCCTTTCATCCAACAAATTGTTCTCATAGGTAAAGGCAATCTCTGATATACTCCCACCTGAGGAATATTCTGATAAAGTTAAATATTGCTCACAAAATCTAAAGAGATATACTATAAAACCATTATACAAAAAAATTAAAAATTGCTAATAAGTATACAGTTTTTGACAATCACTACTCCAAATAACGTTTAGGTACTTTAGAAGCCCGTCCCGTACGTGTGATTTTCACTTCAGAAACCTAGTCTGTCGTCGACTGACGTCTTCACATTATTCTAAAGCTCGAACTCAGGAACTGTACAACACTAGTGGGTAAAGACGCTGGACAGGTCTCAATAAATATTCCTTAGCTGTCTTAATTTTGCACAGTCGAACACTTCCATCTTTACCAGGAAAAAGTTCAACAACTCGTCCCATAGGCCAATCTAAACGTTTACTGCCATCGTTGCCGACAAGCACAATTTCATTAAGAGAGATCTGGCGGTGAGTTTTATTCGCGCAAACCAGTTTTAACTGTCCAAGATATTCCAAACGGAATCGCTTACGAAGTTCCTCTCGCAAAGTCTGAGCCCGACGCACTTTCCGACACAATGAAGCATTGTCTATAGCATCATAATCTGGTAGCCCGCAGTCCACCTGATCCCGCAAAAACATCGCTGGTGTCAAGGCAACTAACTCTTGAGGGTCCTCCGATAAATACGTTAATGGTCGCGAATTAATTATTGCCTCACACTCACATAACAAGGTTAGCAAAGTCTCATAGTCCAAACTGGTACGACCTAGTATTTTTCTCAACAACTGTTTCATTACACCAATGAGACGCTTCCAGAATCCTCCCCACCAAGCTGCTGTAGGTGGATTAAAATGCCAACGAATACGTTGCACAGACATCTCACGAGTAATAACGTCCCAGTCCAAACATGATAAGGCATTTTCAGCACCCACAAAACTCGTACCGTTATCACTATAAATCGTTTTCGGCCTTCCACGACGAGACACTAACCGGCGTAAGGCCTGAAGAAAATTAGAAGTTGATAGCGAACAACAGAGTTCTAGATGAACCGCCCTGAAAATCGAACACGTGAATATACAAATCTAAACTTTTTCACCTGTCTTAAGGAACAGCGGTCCCGCAAAGTCAATACCGGTTACTTCAAATGCTACAGCGTCACGCACTCTGTTATCCGGTAAAGGAGGAGTATGAACTGCTAGATGCTTTCCAGTGTACCTCCGGCACAATACACACTTGTAGATAACGGATCTTACACTACGTCTTCCTGAGAGAATCCAAAACTTTTCTCGGAGCAAACTTAAAGTACCTTGGATCCCAACATGACAAGACTTTAAGTGATAATGCCTAATTAACTTAATAGTTACCTCATGTTTAGATGGCAGTACGACTGGAAAATGGTAATACTGTGTATCTTCTCTGTTACAAACTCTAGATCTCAATGTAATCAAACCCCCTTCTTCATAGAATGGGTCAAGATGATTAATCCTTTTATCATTCACACCTGAGAAGCTTTCATGCTGCACTTTTGTCAAAATAAATTTCTCTGCAGCTACAAACTCTTCAGAAGTCAACTCACCTTTATACTTCTGGTCACCTTTGAGACAATTTTCTACAAAACGGTGAATCCAAGCCACCATTTATACCATCTTAGTATATTGTGAAAATTAGCTAAAATGCCAGTCACACGAATTATAAACATTAACAAGAGATGTCACCAAAGCCTTCCTACGCTCGGTATTAACTTCTTCTTCATCACAAGTAGCCGCACTAGATGGCCACTTATCACGGCTTTCATATAACCACTTCGGCCCCTCGCACCATCATCTTGACTGAAACAAATGTCTAGAAGTGCACCCTCTTGATGGCAAGTCTGCAGGATTCACCGATCCTGGTAGGTGACGCCAGCTTTCCATTGAAGTTAAGCTACAAATTTCTTTAACTCTGTTTCATACAAGAACTCCCCATTCTTCTTGGCGTTGTATCCAGGAAATAACAGTGCTTAAGTCACTCCAAAAAAAGGATTCTATATTTCCGGGCAACTTCTCTGCAACCTGAACATACAAACGGGCACTTATAGTTGCAGCTAGCAGCTCCAGACGTGGAGTAGTCATTTTTGAGGTAGATTTCTTAGTTGGTGCCAATCTAGCTCTCGAGGTCAATAGAGATACAAATACTTTACCAGAATAACTCACTCGCAAAAGATGGCACAAGCATAGGCCAGTTTGCTTGCATCACATAGAACATGGACACTTAAATTTTGTAATGTCTCACCATTCATGTGTACCCATCGAGGCAATTCAATCTTCTCAAGATAAGGTAAATCTTTCAACCAAATTTTAAACTCTTCAGAGATGACTTCATCCAGTGGTTCGTCTTATGCCAAGCTCTTCTCCCACATCTTTTGCAACATGAGTTTGGGCACTAATAGAGCTGGACATAAATATCCAATAGGATCAAATACTTTCTGGGCTATAGAAAGGATTCTACGTTTAGTCACTACCATATTTTCTAAGTCAGTGTCCTCTCTTAAGAATTTCAAATTAACTGTCAAAACATCTCGTACAGGATGCAAGTTCATACCAAGAACAGTACATATCTCTTCAGTTCCACTAACTTCAGCATTTATTGTACGCTCCCACCCTCTTAGTTCGAACTGTCCCTCTGCCATAATTGCTACAGACTCTGTAATGAACCTTGACACCATCTCTTCATCAGGTAAACTTGTAACACAGTTGTCCACATAGAAGCTTTGAATTAACCTCTTCACAACCTCTAAAGTATACAATGAATCTAATGTAGATCCAGGTATCTTGCTAAGTGGTACTCTAGTGTCATTCCTAATAAAAATGGACTACTGTTAACACCGAATACCACACGTTTATGACGAAAAACTACTGTCTGACCTTCTGTGTCAATCCATAAAAATTAGAGAAAATCGCAGTCCCTTTCATGCACACCTATTTGTTGAAATGATTTTTTAAAATCAGAAATCACTCCTATTTTGTTTTCTCTAAACCTTACAAACATTGAAGGAATTAACTGAATTAGATTTGGACCTTTCTCTAAACAGTGGTAAAATGTCCTAGACTGTTTTTAACATCATTTAACTTTCCAACTAGCTCAATTATACCCTCAGTTTGCCAGTCAGCAAAAACATCATCATACCTTTCAAAAAGACCATCACGTTTCAGCTTTTGAAGAGTGGAATTTAGTCTTTTCTCCGACAACTCACAATTACTGGGGAGAGGAGGGTGACCATCCAACCAAGGAAGACGAATTTTGTAGCGGCCATCTTATCTACACTTACAGTCTGCATAAAAAAATTCCTAGCAGCTAAAGCAGCCTCCTCTTTGGTATGTCTATCTGTAGCCTCTTTAATACCAATTGCTTCCAACTCCCAAAGCTCACTTAAGGAAGCATCCTTTATTAGAAGATTCAATGTGGACATGACAACATCAGAATGTTTACTACTTGTAGGTATTTTTCCCATAAGTGTCCATCCAATGAAAGTTTCTATAGCTACTAGCCCACAATCTAGCTTATGACGACCCCCTGTATACGGATAATCAGTGACATCTGCTCATAGCAACAGTTCAATTATTGGTCCAGGTTGGAGATCATAAGATAAATCAATATTAAGGTTCTTGGCTTGTTCCCTCCTTGGACCATGAAATACTGGAACCACATCACTACAAATTGTTAGTTGATCTAAGGCCTCAAAAGAATATGTAGAGTTCTTACCCTGTATTGTGACTTCATAACAGTTATGAGAGTTTGCAACATCTGACTCTCCAACAATTTTTAACAATTTTTGCTTGTCGTTTAACTGGATAACCTAATTTTAAAGATGTGTCCTTTAATATAATATATGATCTTTATGACCCACTATCAATTAAGGCACGAACAACTCTACTGTTACCAAAGATACCAGTTAAAGTGACTCTCAACGTTTGCAAAAATACATGACCTTTAGTTTGGTTAGTCAAAGCCTGGTCGTGTATGACATCCTTAGAAGACATGTTCTCATTTTGACTATTACTATGCTTACCTTGACTTATTGTTAAACTGGGGCACATCAAGACTACATGAGCTTGGCTACAGATAACACATCTTAGCCTTGTTTTACATCTTTTTGTCCGATGTCCTATTTTTAGACATCTAAAACAAGCCTTCTTCTCAATGAGAACATCCCTTTTTTGAACAAATGTAATTTTTTGTGCCTTAAAGCAATCTTCACTACCATGTGTACCTGAACAAAAGACACAAGCTGAAATTTCACAATTAATTAAATTAGCAGCAGTTGGAAAACCTGATGATCCCTTGACACTAGTTTTAGAGGATGAAGCCACTTCTTCAGACAATCCAAAACCTTCAGCAGCTAAAGCAATTCTTTGTTCATTCTCTACTTCATTTCTGAGAAAAGTCATCAACAGTTTCAACCTGTTTTCCAATGTCCCATCTCTACAATCAATATTTGTGGAGCGTTGCCATATCCTAAGCAATTCCTGAGGTAAACAAGATTCGATTATTGGAAAGAGCATTGCTGAACACTTGTCAGGTGTGATACCTAATGTCTCCAGTGCTCGCAGTTGAGTTTCAATGCTGTCATACAGTTTAGATATATCAATCTTTTGTTTAGATGCGGACTTACTCAAAATGAGTTTTTGTAACTCTCTAATGTATACTTCTATCTGTAAGTCTTCTCTGCCAAATCTGCTTTGCATACTTTCCATAATTTTACTATAATTGTCAGCCATAGCTGGATAGCTTCCTACTAGTTGACGTGCTCTACTACCTGGTACTGTGGCTTGAATTAAATATTCTATCTTATCATGGCAATCAATAGAATCATCCTCATGAATCTTTTTGAATTGTGCCCAGAATGCCAACCAACTTTTGATACTGCCATCATATTTTTTAAATTTAATAGTAGGTTATCTAAATTTTCTCATACCTGTTAACTCTGGCTCATCTGTATTCTGGGACACTGCACTATGCCTGCTGAATGCTTCAGTCTTCGTTTCTTCCATCAGCTTGTTATCTGGTTTTACACTTGGAAAACTTTCTCAAATACACATCACAACTCTCTATCTCTGCTTCTAGCTCCGTTTCAGTAGAGCTTTCAAATGATAATTCAGTAATTTAAAAATCAATTGACTGTAACTCCTCAAACTTACATTTTAACTGTTCCCAGCCTTTTAGGATCTTTATGGAAAAAATTGATATAGCTGCATTCAATGGCTATATTATATTTAGTAAATAGTTTACTGACTGTAAATTAAATGACCGAAGTTGAAAAAGGACTTTTAAAGATATAACTCTTATGCATTAAATTGAAAAGAAAGTAAATTTCTTGGTATTGCTCAAATTTTAAATCAAGTAAACAATTTTACAAGTAATATTATTTAATCAGAATTCTTTATACAGGATCACTTGTTTTGAAAATTATGTCACTTGAATTGCATAACTTTAAATAAAATAATCTTAAAACTATTTAATTACTATAATGTGCCTTCATAACACTACATCCATTTAATATTGTTATTATATTCATCTTTTTTAATAATGACATCATCAACCGATTGATCCATGGGTTGTATCAATGATGTTGTATTCGCAGGCAAAAAAGAGCACGTAATATTTTCATCGTCAGTTCGCAGCACACCAATTAGAATCGCCTTTGGTGGCAAATTTTTTGCTTGCAAGTATTGTCGAACGTCCGGTATAAAAACTTAAAAAACAAGACGTTAGAAAAATAGATACACTAATTTTGGTTTGCAGTACATACCTTTTTGAACCAGTCAGCAAATATTTCCTAGGACATCCATGCATTATGTTGTGTGTAGTAGTTAACGGAAAGCGCTTTCATATTTATACCCTTAAAAAAACGTGTTTTTGCTACACCAATCAATAATAGAAGAAGGCGATGGTCACCACTTGCATTTAAACATATCATTGCTGTGATTCCTTGCCTTTGCGTTTTAAATCCTGGTTTATATTTTTCAGACAGTTTAGTGAGTGATTTAGTTGACAATGCTTTGTAGTTTAAACCAGTTTCATCCGCATTGAACACTTGATCGCGTGTTAAACCATATTCATCGATAATATCTTGAAACTTGTGTTATATTCGTCAACGACTTCAATACTTGCAGCGCTCAATTTTTCACCTCCGATTTTTAGTTCCCGTATACCGTGGCGATTTTTGAACTTTTCTCACCAATCGCTGTTTCCTTTGAATGAAGGATCATCATTCAATTTCATGTTAAAAATCAACGCTTTTTCGGCAACAATTGGTCCAGACAAAGGAACACCTTCACTTATTTTTTGAACGAACCACAAATACAGAGTGTCGTGTCGTGCCGTGTTGAGTAATTCATTTGTGTCTTTTTTTCATCATCCGCAATGATTCCATTTGCGAAGCATATTTTTAAATTCCATCAGCATTTTTCTTTAAATCATTGATTGTTGTTCCCGGAACATCATTCTTTTTGCTTAATGTGACTAAGTGACAAAATCAATGTTCGAATTTGAATTAAACTGAATTATGTTGACACGCAGATATTGACTGTATTAATTATTGTGCTCTGCGTTTTTATTTTCGACTTGCGATTCTAAAAATTAAACTTTAAAAGCACGTTATCATTTATCTATTTATCTATTTATCTAGTTATCTATTTAAATTGAAATTTAATCCTGACCCCTGTATAAAAACAAAAACATTTATACAAACTGTATACATTTTAACGAATTTCGTTTGGCTTAGCGCAATGCTCAAACAAAATGAATTGATGATTAAACTTTTACTTATGTTGTCAATATAACTTATTTATGGACACTGGCGGTTAACAGAGATGACGGTTAATAGAGAGACGGATAATCGAGGTTCCACTGCATTTAGTATATTTATTATTATATTTATTTATTATATAATTATTACAGACGTTTTAGATTGTTTTTATTTCCATTTATGTAAATTATTTTTACGGTAGATACAATAAAATTTTTAGTAAATTGCCGTTATTGATTAATTTGCTATTTAATAATAGCACTAACTCATTTAAAGCCGTTAAGTCAAACTGATTTTCCTAAGAAACGAGAATTTATATAATATTATAATCAACCCTACATCAGTGTCTGAGAAAATGTCAGTACATTTAATTTGATCCTAAAATAATATCCTTTATGACTAAGACCATCGTCCTATTTGCATTAGTTGAGAATTGTTGTCTTAGTGTCCAAGTTCCTAACCATTAAATCATCCATGTAATCTACGGTTGACAACCCTTCTACCCGTAGATATGCGAGAACTCAGATGACCAGAAATAGGCCTTGAGGACCAACGGCATTATATTAATTCTGTATATACATATGTATTTATGATGTTTATATAAGGGGCGCCAAAGGTTTTAAGCTGTTAAGCTGAGTATGTAAAATTTGTAATTTTAACCGAAATCAAGGTTTAAATCAAAATATTTTATTGACTACAAAAATATATAATTTAAAGGAGTTAGAAATATTTACTTGTTAATTTTCAACACAACCGTGTTGAACAATGTCTGCAGTTTACTTCTTTCACAATATCGAAAATTGTTATAATAAAAAGTTGTTTAAAATTAAAAACTATGTTATAAAATGCAATTTCATGTTTCTAATTAACCCTCAACTACCATGGCCAAAAATAGTAACATTTGTACAATGGCAGGGTCAAATTTGACCCCCCATTGTTTTTTGTATCAAAAAATATTCTTTTTTTAACTTGTTTTATTTTAAATTATTTTGTTTACAGCTACTTTTACATTTATATAAAAATAAACGAATTTGGTTAATTAGATATAACTTTATTTAAAAAAAACTTTTGTATTCAGTCAAATTAACATAGCTATGCACTTTCTTGAATTATAAGAAAAATAATAACAATGTGCAGTTTTTTTTATATCCAATGGTGAAATCTAGGTATCATAGCACCTACCTAAAATAAAAAAAAATCGATTTAGATTTCGTATCTCAAAAATGACAAGCATGATTTTACCTTAATTTTCAACACAGCTTATGCATAACGTCTGTATGCGGGAATGATTTTTGCAAATAAAATCTCTACATTAATCGCACGATGAGCTTTCTTTCTTTTGGTTTTTGGAATATGGACATATTTTACACCTTCCCCTCTTTCTTCGTCCTTGTGGCTCTGGATTTGCGGCAGGCATTGGTTCCTGAAGTCCGGAAACTTTAAAAATGGCACTACGAATTTCTCTCGGTAAACAAGTTTGCTGCGCTCTACGAGTTAAAGGGGCCTTAATAAGTTCTTGACCTAAAGTGGTTAGAAACAATCTTCTTTCCATTATTTGATTTTGCTGAACTCCATTAAAAATTACGTTAGCATTTAATTCTGCAATGTCCAAATGCGAAACCATATTACTTGAGGCCATCTACGAGTTCTTCTGCCAGTTTTATAGCATGCACATCAATCCAATGAATTCACCTCACCTTTTGTCTCGTTGTAAAAATTTATAATCTCTGGTTTTCCATTAACTATTGTATTGGAATGATGCATAGTTGACACTAACAACACTGCACGATTTTTCTTAGGAACAAAAGATACAAGGCTCTCGCTTCCTGTAAAACCAAATAAGGCAGAATTAGGTGGCCTGTTTTTTTGGGGTTGAAATTCAGCAGGAACCTCTCTTTTATTTCTTTTAAGAGTTCCAATATATGAAATTTTATAGCTTCTCAGTTCTTTTATGAGCTCAATGGACGAAAACCAATTATCTGCTGTTATGTTTCTATTTGTACCAGAAATTGGTGGAATAAGTGTCAAAACATCTAGAGTGGGGATGAATAACTTTTTTGGATTTGCTCTGCGTGTATCTTTTCCATTATATATAAAACCATTTAGCAAATAATGTGTCTTAGAGTCTACTAAACACTGCATTTTCAGACCGTATTTCTCTGGCTTATTTTTTAGATACATCCTGAATTGGCACCTTCCTCTAAATGCAATAAGCATTTCATCTATTGTGAGATATTCACCACAGCTATAATTGGACTGGCAATTAATTATAAACATATTAAAAATATTGGATATAACTGGAACAATGCGTTCTTGTCTAGTAGCTGGGTCGTCAAAACAAAGGCTTCCAAGCAAAAAATAAAATCGGTTTAGTGACATGGTTGCTCGAAATATATCACGGCCAGTACCATTCGTAGCAAATAAAGACCTTAAATCTTCAATATTGGATTTAAATACCCCAGCTAAATATAATAAGCCTAAGAAGGCCTTTAATTCAATTATGTCAAGATGATTGGTATATTGACACGATAAATTGTGTAAATTATATTTAGAAGCCATATTAGTTATTCGTTCATTGGTTTTCTCAAGAATTTCTTGCAATATATCGTGGCTAATAATACATTCCCAAGCATCAGCTGGTTTCTCTGGCATACTAGCTCGAGCTTTTCCAATAACACCAGGTAAATGACTAATTAAATTATGCTTACGTGTACGAGAAAAGGTGGGAGAAGTTTTAGACCACTTGTACCTATTTTTGCCATAAAACACATCAATTGAGTCAGCTATATCACTTTCTTTACCCGAATATTCACTACCAGTTTCGGAATTATTAATTTGCCAATTTTTTTCGTCATCATCGTGCTATTCCTCTTCACTGTCTGTTTCGTGATCACTGTGTTCACTAGCCTGGTCTAAAAACTCACTGTCACTATCTAGTCCATTGTCCATAATTTTGGGTCCCTGCTCTTCAAGTTCTTTCTGTGTCAGAGGACGTTTATTACGACTACACCCCGCCATTTTAAATTACTCGTTAAGACACTAGAAACACTTATACCATAAGAGGGTCAAAATTGACCCTACGCGTGCCTAACTCTGCTGTAGTAACAGATAAACTAACGGAATTTTCGTAGATCGATAAATCACCTACCGGTCGAAGATTAGCAGAAAGAGCGCAATGCTCAATCTATGTATTCAATTTTTTTTTTTTTCAAATTACGGATGTTAAACTTGATTTTTACTTATTACGCATAATGATAACTTAGTTTATTATTTATTTTTGGAAAAAAAGTTAAAATATATAAAAAGCTCTGCATGGTATAGAACCTAATTTGCAAGCATCAGATATAAAGTTCTATCAATATTATACTAGGTAGGTAAAAAAATATAAATTTCGCTTAAATGTAAAGTACCTTTATATTTCACAATATCGAAAATTTATATTGTAAAAAGTTTTTTAGAAATACAAATGATGCTGTAATAGGTAATTACATACTTCTTACTGAAAAAAAATTGCAAATTTTTCTCAAATTACCGGTAACAATCATAATTTTTATTGATTACAAATATGATCTAGTGAACTCCTATGTGTCGGTAAAAAGTAATAAGCAAATTTTCACAAAACAAAATACATTAAAAATATCATTAACAACTTTTTTTCTAATGGAACGGAATATTTGTGTATAATAATAAAATTTTTTATAATATAATAGATTATTTTTTAATTAGAAGAGTGTACTTACATTTTAAAATATAGTTTTTAATTCCAAATCACTTTTCATAATACAAATACTCGATATTGTGAAATATAAATTTACTTTCCTTTTGAGCGAAATTTATATTTTTTGATATAACTCGTATAATATCAATAGAAGTATATACAAAATTTACCTGATTTCAAAAAACTCAGAGCTACAGCAAGATATCTCATAAAGAAAAGCAAAAGAGATACCTGGAGAGAGTACGTATAATCTATCAATTCGTCAACACCCTCCGAGTTTATCTGGACTAAAATTCGTAAACTTAAAGACTCCAATTCTTATAGACATATAAACACCTTAACACACAATAATTAATTAATCACTTGCAAAAATACAATCGCAGAAACTTTAGCTAATGTCTATCAACAAAATTCTAGCGACAAAAATATTTCTGACGAATCCCTAACATATAAGAAAAACACAGAAGCTTCTACAATCCCCATTAACAACTCTGACAGCCCCTTAAATGCTCCTATAACTCTTCAAAAGTTAGAATTTTCTCTCTCAAATATAAAAAAC
Source organism: Diabrotica undecimpunctata (assembly GCF_040954645.1). Lineage (NCBI taxonomy): Eukaryota > Metazoa > Arthropoda > Insecta > Coleoptera > Chrysomelidae > Diabrotica > Diabrotica undecimpunctata. Next base: position 102,316,304 of record NC_092806.1, read on the forward strand.
ACCTCTCTTACATGTTGCATGTGCAAAATCCTAGAAAAAATTTTAAACCTCCGCCTTATATGGTACTTAGAAAATAATAACTTTCTTATTCCCTTTCAAAGTGGTTTTCGGAGAGGCAGGTCCACGTTAGATAATCACGTTGCATTACAGACTTCAATTAATAAAGCTTTTGCAAATAAACAAAATCTTATAGGAAATTTTTCGATATAACCCAAGCTTACGATAGAGCATGGAGACACTGTATTCTACAAACATTGAAAGATACTGGCATTCAAGGTAACATACTTGCAATTATAAAAAAAAATTTAAGAAATCGCTCGATTCACGTTAGAATAAATGGTGTTAAAAGCTCATCTAAGATACTAGATAATGGAATTCCTCCAGGTTCGATTCTTAGTCCAACTTTATTCTTAATCGCTTTTGATAGTATTATGGATGTAATTAAAGCACCCATTAAAGCTAGTCTTTACGCAGATGACATTGTTATTCATACTTAATCAAATAATGCAATGACAGCAACTAAAATTATACAGGGACGACGATTATTACTCCCGACGATAAAAACGGGATTTGTTTTTTCTACTGAAAAAAACACGATACAATATTTTTAGTAAAAATAAAACCCACCTCACAACTAGTCTAACATTAAATAATTTACCTTTAGAACACTCAAAAGAAATAAACTTTCTAGTTCTAACTTTTGAGACAACATTAAATTGGAATTCGCACATAAATAAACTACAGCTTTCCTGACAAAAGATATTAAATATACTTAGAATATTATCCAACAAAATTTGGGGTGCTGATCATAAAATATTAATTAGGCTTTACAAATCGCTAATTAGAACTAAAATCGACAATGAGTGCATAAGTTACGATGCTGCATGTAAAACCACTCTAAAAAAAACTAAACAGTATTCAATCTACAGCTTTGAGATAAGCACTGAGAGCTTTTAAAACTAGTCCGGTTAGTAGTATGCAAGTTCTAACTTGAGAACCTCCCTTATATATAAGACGACAGCAACTATCTTTGAACTACATTGTAAAGATATCATCCCAGAAACAACATCCTGTATTTTTCCACATTTGCAACCCTGGACTTCCTCCTAACAATAAGACCAAAACTCTACACTCCTCATAGAACGAATAAAGCTCACAACTTTCGATATGAATCATCTCAATGATTTGCTAAATATAAATGCAAACTATCCCCTATGGTCAAGCCACCCATTAACTATTGACGTAACACTTACCAGGTATCCCAAATCAACTACAAATTCCACAATAATTAAATCTCTATTCATGGAAATTCTAGACCACTATCCTAATTATTTGCAAATCTTTACCGATGCCTCTAAAACTCCGAATGGTCACGCTGCTGCCTACTACTGTAAAGAAAATTCTTATAGCATATCGATACCAACCAACTGCAGTATACTAACAGGTGAGGCTACAGCTATTTTGAAAACCCTAATCTTCTTCAAAAAGAATAGAACGATGAAGTGCATTATCATAACAGACTCATTAAATGCATTACTGGAATTGAAACAAATATGTACCAACAACCCTATTATACAGAGTATAAAAAACGAACTAGAAAAATTTCGATCATTAGGTAAGGAAGCGGCTTTTATTTGGGTACCTTCACATACAGATATTTACGGAAATGAAAAAGCAGACCAACTGGCTAACAAAAGTCGAATGAACTCAAAACATCCTGCAAAATTAAAGACATATCCGTACACCGATCTAAAAAAACCTGGTTAAAATCCACAGTATTAATACTTGGCAAAATTATTGGGAAAAATTAGATACTAAATTAAATGGAATTTGCCCAAAAATAACTAATGTCCTGGAGACTCCTTTAAACAGAAGAAACTAAGTCGTTATTAATCGTTTAAGAATTGGCCATACTGCCTTAACACACAAATACCTAATAACAAAAGAACCACTACCTATCTGCTCCAGCTGCTCTAACCCACTGACTATGAAACACATCCTGCTTGATTGTTCTCAATTCAAGGAAAAAAGAAGATCCCACGGATTCACAGATGATGATCTCAAGACAGTTCTTACCAAAAAAAATTTCGACAGTGTTGAACTATTTAAGAGACATTAAGTTATTTAATTTTATTTAATGTAATATTTTAGCGGTAGTAGTTTACCCGGGTAGCGGGTAGACACTCTTTACGATCCCGGTAAAGACAGGTCTGCTTCAGGGATGCGCCCCTGCCCACGCAAGCTCGGCTTTTTCTCCCAATCCTCTTCCGGGAGAGAAACGGATCCTAAGCCCTAAATCCTACCCACCAACCCAGACCTACCCAAATCCTTCCCTTCCCTCCTCAACCCGCACTGGACTAGCGTGAGGAGATAACGGTCCAAACCTTCAAGTCAATGTACAGGACAAAAAAGAAAAGGCCCCCAGGGCCCAGCACTTCCCAGAGACTTGATCACCGCAGCGATCAAACTATTACCGAAACGGTGAATAAAAGCCTTCTGCAACTGAAAAAACCAAAAACAACATACAATGAATTAGACAAAGAAATATTACAACAAATAAAAAGAAGGAAGATCTTAAATAAATCTAACAAAAGGTTAACCGACGAATATAGAGAACTTAATACGCAGAGTAGAAAAGTAATCAGACAACAAGAAAGAAAAGAAAACGAAAAATTAATAACAACAACTATTGAAACAAATAAGAGTATGAAATGCCTCAGACCGACACTAGGACGACGTCAGATGATATCATTAATGGGAAAAGACAAAAATGAAATCACAACTAGAGAAAACATATTGACACGAATAGAAGAATTTTACACAAAACTTTGCAGAACACATCAACAAGATGATGAGATGAGACCAGCACGGAAATTAATAAAAACTGTTGGATCAGAAATAATGCCAAAAGTAACAATTTCAGAGGTAACTACAGCATTGGAAAATATGAAGAGAAATAAAGCTGCAGGAGAAGATAATATTACCACAGATATGATATTAGAAGGAGGTAAGGAACTAACTGCAATTGTAACTAAGCTTGTGAACAGTTGTTTACATCAGGGCAAAGTCCCTAAGAGCTGGAACAACTCTAAAGTAATCTTATTAAACAAAAAAGGTGATAGTCGAAAATTGGAAAACTACAGACCCATCAGCCTACTGTCACACCTGTTTAAAATACTCACCAAAGTCATAACTACTCGACTAACAAGAAAATTAGACGAATACCAACCATATGAACAGGCAGGTTTTAGAAAAGGCTATTCAACTTTCGATCACCTGTTAACCACAAAAATATTAATAGAAAAATGTAACGAATACAAGTTTCCAGTTTTTCTAGCATTTGTAGACTAAGAAAAAGCTTTCGATACCATAGAACACACGGCCGTAATAAACGCAATGCAAAATTGTAGAATAGACAGCAGATATATTAACTTAATAGAAGAAACTATGAACCAAGCTACAGCTACATACTACCTAAATGAAAATGAACACACGAACCCTGTACCATTACTATGGTACCCTGTAACAGGCGAGTCAAACAGGGAGATACTTTATCACCCAAACTGTTCACCTTAGTTTTGGAGGACGTTTTTAAAAACCTAAATTGGAAATATAAGGGAATAAATATGAGGCCGCTACCTCAGTAATCTACGATTTGCAGATGACATAATCCTGATAGCTACTGACCTACACGAAATGCAAACCATGCTTTTAGAACTACATACCGAATCTTCTAAAATAGGACTGAAAATGAATTTAAACAAAACAAAAGTCATGCACTTCGAAGACACCGTGACAATAGTAAACGATAAAGTTGTAGAAAAAGTTGAAGAATATATATACTTAGGACAAAAAATAATACTAAATAGGGAAATTCAAACTGAAGAAATAAAAAGAAGAAGAAAGTTAGCTTGGGCAGCATTCTGTAAACTGAACTATATACTCAGAAATCAACAAATTCAATTACATCTTACATCTAAAGTTTTTGATGCATGCATTATTCCGATATAAACTTATGCGGCACAAACATGAACAATCACAAAAAAGAATATGAATATACTTAGAGTCACCCAACACGCGATGGAAAGAGCAATGCTAGGTATATCACTTAAGGACAAGAAAACAAACACATGGATAAGACAGAAAACCAAAGTCACCGATGTGGTGCAAAAATCATTAAAGTTGAAATGGGAATACGCTGGACATGTAGCTAGAAGCGATCTAAACAAATGGCACAGATCAATTTTAACCTGGAGACCATACCAACACAAAAGACCCAGAGACAGACCTCCTATGAGATGGACAGATGATCTGAAAAGGACTGCCGGGAAAAATTGGCTACAAGTAGCGTACAATAAAAAACAATGGAAAGGAAGACTTCAAGAGGCTTATGTTCAGATGTGGACGTGAATGGCTAGACGAAGAAGAAGAATGTAATATTTTATGTATTTGTTATATCCACTAATAACCCTGCGCGGTTGATGTGGTTTTGTGTTTAAATAAAAAAAAAGAAGTATATACATAATTCAGTTTAGATTATTATTTCTCAACTACAAGGTAATTTGGCACTGAGCAAATTATGTAACAACACTGGTACATTTCTTTGAAATAACCTAATTTAACACAAATAATATAACAATTTACAGTTCAAGTGCATGCTTCTTTACCCGTTCGTCATTATTTAAAGCTTACGAAATAAGTCAGATTTTCATTCCAAGTAACAGCAAGTTACAAAAAGTGGTTACTGCTTCGATCACCCTTCAAATAAATACTTTGTAAACTGTTAGTTGTCATTTAAAATTTTGGTGCAGAATTACAGCTTCATTTGAAGTATTTCAATAAATTGTTTTATTATCATTAGTAATTTATAAATGAATAATTAATTTATAAAAAAATGTAATTAAATATGCAATAATATTTACAGTGTGTTGACGTAATAGGTAAGAGTAAAATGATTTAAAGAACGAAACATTATTTAGCTCAAATAATATTGTTGCAAGATTTTAAACGTATGTTTTTCGTGTCTCATATTTCATTTTCATTACCTTCAAAATTTGAACTGTTAATTCCAATGATAATTATTACACACATTAATATTACACATATTTTCTTCTCTAATAAACCAATGTTCAATTAAATTGTTAGTACATATGTTCTACACACTTTGCTCAGGCGACACTCGTTACACTTTTGTTACAACATTAACATTTTTTAAATTTCGCATAAAGTAAAAACTAATTGAAGGCAATAAAGCAAATGTAAGTAAACAGTTTAATTAGTAGTAATTTGATAAATACAGAATAACAAGCTATGATAATTCTGTATTGAGAAGAGTGTATGCGACGTCTCAAATCACAGTTTATTATTGATCAATACTTTAATTTTGGATAAAAATATACTCGTACTTGAACTGTTTTTACTTACATTACGTAATACGTATTACTATGACTAAAGTCAACCAGCTCATAAGCTAACCTCTAAAGGTGGGAAACTTTCGATAGATCTAATGTAATGTAGAGTAAATTATAGGTTTATATCGATAATTTCTCACCTCTACTACTTGCATCTCTTTTTATTTCACAACGTATTATGTTTTCTATCTTTTGCATTATTTTGCCGGTTCTTAAGGCACTCATCCCTGTATTGTGTATTATAGTAAGTCTTGTAGACTGCCCATATTAATTCGATAGCATTAAAATCTGGGTAATACGGTGGCAATCTAAGCACTTCGTGTCCATGTTCACGTATCAATTCATCTACAGTATATATTTTCTTGTCGATTCATCTTGACCAATGGTAACAGTTCTCGTTTTAACTTATGTTTTTTAATTAACATTGTCTGCCTACAACTAATCTACAATGTCTGATATTAACCATTTAGCGGAAAGTTGTTGAATCGTGATTTCACTAAGGTAGAGTGGGTTAGCCATGACAATCAAAGATAGGTGTTCGTAATTAGGAAGTAATTGTGTACTTATTCATTTAATAAATATTGTACTATTCATTTCACCGTAATAATCTGCAATCAAGGGTTTGGAACAAAATAACAAACTGGCTTCTGAAGGTAAACCTTTTCCTGAACCGGCATTAACCGCAATAAATATTTTTCCATCATAACTACCAAATTGCCACAACATAATTTCCATTAGTTTTCAAAAAACCACATTTTGTCTAAAGATATAACTTCTCCTGGGTACGTACTATTTCTGTTTTTCTTGTATTTAGGTATGAAACACGCTTGTTATGCTGCGACATGAGTTCAATTAAAGCTCTTCGATTATTATCTTTTTTTTAAAGCCCAAATCTTTTACTATTCTGCTCAATGATCTTTAGCCTGCTAGCCCATTGATCAGCGATTCGCCGATCACATGTCTCTAAAAAGTGATTTATTTTAATATATTATTACAACAGTTAAGTCCTACTCGTAATTTTTAACAGAAAGTTGGTTTACCTATTATCCTGGTACATATATTATACATTGTATTGCAAACTGCCATTTTATTTTTCTCAGTTAAATCAGTAGTTTTCGTTTCTAAAAAGGTCTTCTTTTTCCTAAAAAAGATAAACAGGATTTTTGCTTTTATTTTTCGTATATTGTATACTGTTTTTCTTATCAATGTAAGTGCAGCTGCTACCCTGTAAAACAAAGTTAAAATATTATCAATATTTTAATTGAAATTGAAAAAAACCCAAAATAAGAAGTTCCTAATTATAAATATGTTGTTATGTGATAAAGTTGGCAACTCAATAATGTTAACAATATATACTCTTGTTATCACTAAAGCTTTATAATAGAGCACATTGGAAAATTGTATTTTATTTACCTCTTAAACAAATGACAACGATTGCAACGGTCCCCCATTTCTTTTTTCTAATTTATTAGACTCAGTTAAATTTAAAACAAGATCTTGCGATGGTGACGTGAGATTTTTTCCAATTTTTTTTATTTTTTTCACTTTTACGGAATATTAAACAAATCCATTCTTTAACTGTGTTAATAAGGTAACCCTTTTATGTAAATTATAGGCAAAATAAGGTACAGTTACAATAAAATTTTTAACTCTAAAATAAAATTCGTTGTGAAAACAACCGTTTGTGTAATATAAATAACTTCAAAATGCAAAAACAGGACAAAAAACAGCAAAAAACTCTACAAACAGACCACCACAAGTAAACAAGCCAAAAACGTTACAAATTATAATTGAAATCTGAGAACATCCCCAAGCGCTTTCTTGTACCTATCCCTTTTCGATATATTAAGTCAATTGCGTTCATAAAAATAACATGGTTCTTTACTTAACCCTGCGTTGGTGTGGTGGGGTATGATACACCCCACGCATGCAAAAAACGGAATTTCTCTCAAAAACAGCACCTTACCGCCCTCTATTGTTCAGTAGCTGTTACTAAAATATCATTATATCGAGTAGCATTGTTATTTTCATAATTTCTTCAACACTGATTTATATAGATGTATTAATATGCCGCAAGGGTATGTCACCCCCACCACATCTCTGCCGTCAGTCAGTTTATCATTGTTGATGCTGGACATTTTTTCCGAATTTCACGTGGTTTTTTACTTTTTACTCTGGTTGTTGTGCTCAAAATTTGTTATAAATATGTGTACTTATGAACAAGAGCAAGCGAGATTGCTAAGATTCTGGGAAGAGGTACAAAGCGATGAAGATGGGACTATTCCTGATTCCGAAGACGAAGTGCAGTTCGACAATGTTAGTGAAAGTTCTCATGCCACAGACACAGAACAAGATGGCGACGAAGATGAAAGTGAACAAGAGAATGGAGATGATGTGAGTACATTAGGTAGATTGCTGATATTGTAAAACATACTAATGAGAAAATCAATTCAGTAAGTGAACGTTACAACGATGGGCACCAATACGTAGTAAAAGAGACCTCCGAGCAAGAAATCAAGGCTGTCGTTGGATTACTTTATTTGGCAGGAATTCATCGATCGTCTCGGCGAAACCTTGAAGATTTCTGGGCAAACGACGACACAGAAATGCCAATATTCAAGAAAACTATGTCTCTAAAACGCTTTCAATTTATGCTAAGGTGCTTGCGGTTTGACAATGGAGCTACGCGCGTAGATATAATCAAAATCGATAAATTAGCCCCAATTAGAAGTGTTTTCGAAAGAGTCGTTAACAATTTTCAGTCTGCCTATACACCTGGCATGTATCTCACTATTGATGAAAAATTGAAGGCATTTCGTGGCAGGTGCCCTTTTCGGCAATACATTCCGAATAAACCGGCTCGTTATGGAATCAAAATCTTTGCTTTAGTCGATTCAAGATGTTATTATACTACAAACTTGGAAATTTATTGTGGTTCTCAACCGGATGGTCCTTTCAAACTGAGTACAAAGCCTACAGATGTAGTTTTAAGATTGATTTCACCAGTGTCTGGCAGCAAACGAAATATCACATTCGATAATTGGTTCACTAATTATCCATTAATGCAACAACTTCTTGAAGAACACCAGTTAACATCTGTGGGTACTGTCCGAAAGAATAAGAAGCAAATTCCTTCCACAATGGTCAATACAAAGAATCGAGAACAGTATTCTACACTTTTTGGTTTCCAAAAAAATACAACCTTAGTATCCTATATCCCAAAGAAAAACAAGAATGTTCTTTTGTTATCAACACTACACCATGATGACACAATAGACGAATCTACGGGAAACGCTAGGAGGCCAGAAATAATCACATTCTACAATGTTACTAAGGGAGGGGTTGACACCGTTGACCAGTTATCAGGTACATACGACGTTTCCCGTAACAGCAGAAGGTGGCCGTTGACGGTGTTCTATGCGCTCTTGAATATGTGTGGAATTAACTCCCAAGTGATCTATAAGATCAACAATAATAACTATACACTGAAGCGTCGAAAATATTTGAAATCTCTTAGTTTGTCACTCATAGCAGATTATATGGAAGAAAGGCAACACAATCCTCGGTTGCCGAGAAAATTGCGTGAGACACCGGGCTATAAGACTACAGATTGTGATGAACCGTTGCCTAAACGTCAGAAAGTACAAGGTAGATGTGTGGTGTGCCCCAGAATAAGAGACAGAAAAAGTCGCTACGTGTGTTATGACTGCAGGCATTTTGTTTGTTTAGAACATGCATGTTTCAAATGTGATACTTGCATCAACGAGGAAAGTCAGTAAATGATGTTGTTAATTGTGTTGATGTCCGTATTTTTCTTTATAATGTTTATTAATTTATAAGTAAATGAAGAAAAATGTGTTTTTAGAAGTCTTTAGTTTTTTTCATTTCAGAAAAATGTAATGGTTTTAAGCTGCTATTTCTGCTATTTTTGAACTGTGCAATAAATTGTTTGAGCTGATACTTTTTCAATTTTTTTATAATACACACTATTTCAAATGTTCAAATAAAATGTATATACTTTTAATGCAGATACTCAAATATTGAGTTTTCCAAGATGTATTCTGTTATGGGATATGTCACACCCCACCACACCAGGCACGTAAGTTTCAGGCACCACACCAACGCAGGGTTAATAACACGAGGAAGCTGGTTTGTCTTTAGTTTCATGCATGGAAGAGAATTATGCTTGATAAAAAGTATGTGTTTTATATTGCCAGATATTAATGACGCACGGGTAAAGAATCATCGACTTAACACAACGTCAATCACAACTATCAACTTTATAAACTCAAATATTACTATTATTCAAGCTGTCGACATCTGTTTATATACAGTGATGAGTGCCTTAAGAACCGGCAAAATAACGCAAAAGGTAAAAAACATAATACGTTGTGAAATAAAAAGAGATGAAAGTAGTAGAGGTGGGAAATTATCGATAGAAACCTCTAATTTACAATAAATTACATTAGGACTATCGATAGTTTCCCACCTTTAGACGTTAGCTTATGAGCTAGTTGACTTCATATCTTCTTGATTATTTTAGATATTTTTAATACTTCTTGTTTTTCGTCAAGCGACGTTTTCTATATACAATAAATTGCACACAATTGCCGCCCGCAAAACTGCTCTCCCCTTTATAGTTATTCGCATCAAATAACTGATTTATTAGCAACCGATTGAAGTCAACATGGTGGATCAGTTCCATGGTATGAAGCTAGTCTCTTGGGATGAACCTTTGGTTTACTTCTAGCCGAAAACTGGATGCGGTAGATTAAATCGTTTATTTTCTACAGGACTGTGTACGATTCCTCCTGGTTTCGCTAAGTTAAAGTTCCGAACAAAGACATTTCTTTATTATTATTCTTTAAATATCTTGTTTTTTTTTTAATTTTCTGGTAGTATGCATGTCAAAGCTGGCATTAGCGTTGACATTTTGAAGCTTTAAGTTTATTTTTTTTCTAATTTTTATTGATTAGAAGATTTTATAAAAGACTTTTTTTTTTTCCGGTGGTCATCATTTATTAAGAATAACTGTTGCTTTATGTTCGACAGTTCTATAGGCTAACAGAAATAGATGAATTAAAGTATCTCAATCCTTTTTATTTTCAGCAATTTGAACCATTCCGTTTGAATATTGATGGAGAGGCGCAGATGAGTTTTTTTAGTCATTGATACTTGTCATGTTTCTGATTAAAAATTTTGTTCTTTATCAGAATGTAACTTTAAGGGAACTCCATGTCTTGAAATAACGTGTGTTATGAATGCTTCCGCTACTATAGTTACATCTTGATTAGAAAGGGGTGCAATTTCAGAACATTTTGAAAAATAATCCATTGCATCCATTAAATACTTGTTTCTCCTTTCTTTCATCGGAAGTGGACCAAAAATATACACTGCAAATTATTCAAAAGGCTAGCCGGCGAAATACTGTGCCATTTTATCACGACTTTTTTTCTAGGTCATTTTTTACAGTTACATAAATCTTATTTCTTACACCAATTGTCTACATCTTGGTACCAATTTTTCCAGTAAAATATGTCTATAACTCTGGCCTATGTTCTTTTGACACCAAAATGTCTTTCAAAAAGGCTACTATGAAGTTTTTGCAATACACATTTAGTATGTAATTTTGGCCATACCACTTGTTAAGCTGTACTCACTCCATCGGGACTTTCTCAATTCTAATATAGTAGACCATTGGAAAGATACAGAGATTTCCATTGAGCCCAGTACGCCTATATAGTTCCCCTGTATTTGATTATTTTTTGCTAAATTTTACTTTTCCTCCGGTTTTACTTTATACATACTCGTATGACTCTTAAAATATTATCTTTTTTTTTTACTTCTTTTAAGCTTGTCCAGATAAGTCTGATCACTATCTTCTTTCTGTTAAACTTTGGTCCTCAGTAAAGTTACTTCTTTGGTTAAATTATCTTTCTCTTTAAGCTGACACTGTCTTTGCACCTGTTATTATTTTAAAGCATCTTAGAGGTCTTGTAAATGTTGATTTTGCAAAACTGACAACAACTGTTTTATTTTCTTTTTTATTTTATGTCATTATTTTCTATTTTATTTTTACTAATCGCTAGTTGCAGAATCCGATATGCAGTTTCAGCTTCCAGAATATCTTTTTCACTTTTGTGGTCACTTTTGTGAAATCGATTACTTAGAGTCATGAATCCACTAGTACTTCTATTAAGACTATGTGACAAGCTTCTAAATGTTTGATTCGCTCTGGGCGACCTTCTGAACTTAATATTTGATTCTCTTGTTCTTGTTTGGGATCGGTTTCTGCAAAAGCCTAAGTATCTCAATATGATATTCTGCAGTAGAAATGAAAATAAACTTAACAATATGTTTGACAAAAATACTTTCAGCTGTGTTTACTTAGTTCTTTAATGAGTATTTTGTATAGCTCTGAAAATATATACAAAATGTTTCTATTTGAGGATTTCTCTAAAAACTGCACATAATATTTTAATTTGTATTTTTCTGCACACTATTTGCTAAGAATTAATTTAAACCGTTTTTCGGGAAAGAAACGTATTTTGGGACTTTGTACTGCAATTTTATATTTAATTTTACATATTTGTCAAAGTAATTTGTAATAATTTTTTATTGTTGCTGTATTTGATAAAATTTTTACCTTATTTTCTCGAAGACAATACCTTTATATTAAAACTTTATATTTACAATGTCAATATCTTATTGTCACATAATTCAGCGAAAATTGGTAATTGACTACATTGTAGACCTCTTATTAAAACATCAAATTCACAGCCTTCTCTTGATAGTTTTTTTATTGGCGCTATAAAATTTTAATTTGCTATTAGTGTAATGGTCTTCTCAAAAAATTAACAAAATACTATATAAATCAAATATTATCCCAAATATATAAAATAATCACAAAAGTCAAAAAGCCTTTAAACACATCAATAATTTTATTAAATTAATATGAGGGTTTTATTTTTGTTCATACCTAATCCTTCTCATGTTATTTAATAAAGTTTTATGTCTGTTTATTTCGACATCCTTTGTATAATATTTTCTATATGTGATCCCATTTTTCACATTTTATGTTGTGTTCAATAACTGAACAAACATAATGATATCTATGATGTCTCCTTCCGTTCCCTCTACCATACTTCATCTTCCTTTCTAAAAACTTGTGATTGATTGACAGGAAAAAATGATTATTTCCGCTTGGTTTAATCTTGAGAAAATGCGAAAAGTCTCTTTTATTTTCTCTTTCAAACGACTTTGCTGTTCATATTTTAACGATAAAATATGTAAAGTAAATATGATACCGTGTGTAGACGTGTTTGATGTGCAAAACACAAATTTCTTATAAATAAATATTTTTATAAGAGATTGAAATAAAAAAATTACAACTCTTGAGTAACTTATATTAACTCCATGGAAACTGATAAGTATTAAATGAGAGTTCTGAAATGGTGTTGAATTTATCTAATAATTATATTTGTACCTTTAATTTTCGTTTTTATCGTCTTCTGTAAATTTAATATTTAGACGTAATAGATAAGTAAATATGTAGTCACTAATGATCATATAGTTTTTAAACCCTTTAACAGATTCATGCTCTTATAGAAAATACATGATTTATTCGGCCACTGGTGTTGTTATTTTTACCGACCCTATTTATTCATAATCTGCTTATTTATTGTATTGTTTGTACGGTTGGTGTAGTCTTAGTTTTTCTTAATTTTATTTTGGTGTCAATCATGGTTATAAAGCTTATCAGGAAATGTACTAGCCATAAGGAAAAATTAGTTCATTAATTCTTAAACTGACATACTAAGTCTCTTAGTCCTTTAGTGTCACATTAAGCTGAACTTTGGTCTCTCTGTTTGAGCTGAGGTTCTACGCTCCCAAATATGCTTCCAACAACTACCGAGGTACGTAACACGCACAACCGCGATTATTATTATGTTCTGCAACTGTGCAGAATAAGGTACAAGTCGGTATTTCAAAATGCTCTAATTCCACAGGCCGGGTATATACATTACGCCAGTAATCATACAGGTACATAAGGCCGGATGTTTTACATTTTGTGCTTTGTACATAATTAGTCTTGGTGGTATTAATTTCAAAAACGCTTTATATTATCTTTAGGGCACATTAACATGGATATTTATTCCACGAGCAGTGGTAATGCATCACAACGACTAACCAGATAAAGAGCTAAGTTCGGAGAAAAAGATTTTAAGTATCGAGTTATGAAGTGATATTAGGAGAAAGACGATGAACTTGATAAGTGAAAGGAGGTTGACGACTCTGATATAGATCCGGAATATGTACAAAGTGATTAAGAGCAGCAGGTATCATAAGGAAAAGTCGAAATACGTGAAGAAAGAGACACTCGTGTTGAAGTAGATATCTTTCTTGAAGTTAAGCAATAACCTATTGGTAAAAGAGAAGACCAATATGAGGAAGAAAATGACAGAGAAGCACAGTTTTTGCAGAAACACATTAGCAAAAAGAACAAGAAGAAATATAAATGGTTAAAGAGTACATCATCTTCTGTCCAAAAAAGCCAAAACATGAAATTATTCGCCGATCTCCCTGACTTACCAGAAAAGCTACCCAAATAGTGAAGTGTGGTAAAAAATTTTTGAATTTGCTTATTTCAGGAACTAATGATTGATAAAATTGTCCAATGCACAAATGCTAAATAAATTTCAATTATAAGCAAACTAAAACTTAAAAGTAGTAAATAAATTATGGAAATACTGATATTGTGAAGGTACACGCATTTATCAGCTTGCTTATGCTCACTTAAATTTTTAAATCTGGCAACGAAAATATGAATTAGCTATTTACAAAGAGCCTATCTCAAAAACATATTTTTAGATAAGCCATGTCCGCTAAGCGCTCTGAAATATTATTGGATGCTCCTAGGTTTGAAGGTGCCACAACTCGAGAGGAGAGAAAGAAAACGGACCGTGCTGCCTTAATCTCAGAAATATTAAATTCTGTCTTCAAAACTCTAAGGAAATGTTTTGTCCTAGTGATAACGTAACAGTGGATACAATGCTTGTCGGTTTTAGATGTAAATGTTTATTTTGGATACACATGCCGAAGAAACCAGCTATGACATAAAGATTTAATGCTTGGCTGACCCGTATAGTTTTTACCTCTATAATGCTAATATTTACATAGGAAATGATATTGACGGAACTGTACTTTTCAATGAAACACGTAAGCTTTTGAAACCCACTCAATGGGTTTTAAGTCCATGTAAACCACTTGAAGGATCAAACCGAAATATTACGGCCAACAAATGACTGACTTCACTGTAGCTGGTAGAAGAACTTAGAAAAAGATCTATAACCTCTATACAAGGTTCTTGAACTTCTAAGTGGAGTATAGAGCTTCAGTGAAAACTCGCCATTGGGTTCTATTTTGTGCCTTTCACCTCATTCCAAGACTTTCATTGACCTCTTATCTCGTCCATGGTGGATCTTCTCCAAGTTTGTACTGGGCGACCTCTTTTTCTATTTCCTTGGGGATTCCACTATAGGGCAATCTTTGCAATACTGGAATTATTTTTTCCAAGTGTGTGACCAATCCAACACCACTTTATTTGATGTTCTACATCTTTTTGTTCAGTCAGGTGTAGTAGATCAAAATTTGTATTTTCCTTTTTTTTTATTTAAGAAATATATGTTTATTACCGTCTTCTCTGTACTACAGCAATGTTAATTTTAGCTAATTTATACTACTACATACCATCTATATCCACTTTTTTGTTTTTTATTAGAATTGGGGCAAAAGCTTTGAAGTCATAAATTTCTTCCTGTCCAATCTCGTGTACAGTGCATTTGACCCACTGGAGTCAAATTTGTTCACATTTTTTTATGCTTTCTCAATATAACCATGGACCGAGTCACACTCCATCATCGAATAGCCAGGTTCAAAAAAGCAATGGTCAATTTTTGGAATCTCTAATGTCTGAAGAGCGTAAATCAACAGCAGATACATTTACTTTGCGGTTTTGGCCACCACATGTGCCACTTATTCTTAATAGTCACCAAAAAATATATCCTCAAATTGTTCATATCCTGATACATTAGGTTCACTAGTAGAAACATGGGAGGCACTGTCTGAATATGTCACTTGTTGTGATGAGAGCGATAAATTTTATGACTATACTTACTTATCTCGTACCGATTTCTTAAGAACTAACAAAACTAACTTCTTTCCTCTTGAATCCATTATTGTGTAATAATACAATTATAAAACAGTAGTATAACGATTACTATAACAATCTCTACAACAATTAACTTAAAACTAATTCAACGTATTAACGTCTTCACAGTTCTAACAGAACTGGAAATGCAACGGACCACCCTGCTAAATATAATAAACAAATTATCAAGTTCACAGTTGCTACCTTCAACCACCATTCAGTGCAATAAAATTTATGCCACAAAAATGTAACTGAATATCAGCTTATTTACAGTACGAAAACATCTCTCTCTCTTGTCGTTTCCTCATTGCTGAGGATCGTGATTTCCTACAATGCGGGCTGTCAATTATCTCCATCTCTTGCGATTTTGGGCTGCTCTCATGGACTCGGAAAACGTCTCTCCAGTGGCTTTCTGTACTTGATCTGACCATCGGATAGGTGAGCGTCCTCTGCCTCTACGTCCTTCTACGTTTCCGCACACAATTAGTCTTTCTAAGTTGTCATTGTCTCTTCTCGCAATGTGGCCAAAAAACTTTAAAACATTTGCAAGACACTGAGAGTAGAGTCTGGTCTGAATGTTTAGCTCTTCGAGAATCGACTGATTGGACCTGTGCTCCGTCCACGAGACGCGTAGCATTCGTCTTTAGCACCACATTTCGAATGCGTCAATCCTTTTCCTATCCTCTGATTTTATTGTCCATGTTTCGGCACCGTAACTGAAGATTGAAAAAATGAGTGCCCGTACCAGTCTCATTTTGAGTTTTTTGGATAAAGAGCGGTCCTTCCATATTTTTGACAGTCGACTCATCGCGTTCTTGGCCATCCCTATTCTTCTGCGAATTTCCGTATGGGAGGAGGCTGCATTGCTTAAGGAAGATCCTAGATACGTGAACTCGTCTACTTTCTCAAATTGATTTAGGGCGCCTGTTGTTTGGAGGATATTCGCGTGGTCCACAATCATGATTTTTGTTTTCTGATTATTAATCTTGAGCCCACACTTGTTGCTTTCGATTTCTACTCTCTTTATCAATCTCGACATCTCCTCTTCAGATGTTGCTATCAACGAAAACTAAAACGAACGAAAACATAGTACCATAGAAATGTAACAGGACTTACATTTCTGTGACACTAAAAGATTGCTAAGAAATGTAGTTACGAAAATTCCTTACTGGGGTTTTAGGTGTTCGGAGAGATACAGTTTTGTGTCACTCAATAGAACTCACTAAAGTAAGTTCAATGGTGTAGATATCTCAAAACGGAAAAAAATGTAGTTACATCTTTGTGTCACTAAGCCGACGAATGAATGTGTAACTTTATTATTATACGAGTATTATTGAAAATTGGTAATTCAACTTTAAATATTTCCAAGTATTTTTAATATTTTTGTAAGAATCCCTGTGTTAAAAAATAAATTTTTAGAATAGTAGCAGCAGTATTTTCTTTTATGAATAAAAATATAAACTTTGCATCCAAAATCAAACTAAATGTTTCTATGTAGATATTTTTGCTTCGAGTCCCGAGACCATATTTTTCCCGGTATGTACTATAAACGCATGTTTTGTTTTAAGACCGAACACTCAAACTACCCTTTTTTTCGGTAAGATAGTTTCGAAACAAATTCAGATTTCTGCTTTAATCTGGAGCCTTCTAAAAATTGCAAGGCATAGCCTGGCGTTGATAAAGATGTTAATAGAGACATGGGGAATCTAAAATTTGCATTCCACGACATGTCTCCTCAACTAAGCAGAAATCCTTAAAGAATTTGTCTCTTGTACTCATACAGAGTAGATCCGAATAAAATGAAAAAGACAGAAAAGATTTGATTTCACGCTCAAAGCGTCTATGTATCTGTTGATACGTATTTCGACTTAATAAGTCTCATCAGAACAGTTATTCATAGCCGTTCTTAACGTGAAAAATAATCTTCTCTGTCTTATTAGGAAGCAACAATAAAATGGCTTCGTTATGGATATAGATGACATCTGATAGAAAAATCGGTAAGATAGTTTCGAAACAAATTCAGATTTCTGCTTTAATCTGGAGCCTTCTAAAAATTGCAAGGCATAGCCAGACGTTGACAAAGATGTTAATAGAGACATGGGGAATCTAAAATTTACATTCCACGATATGTCTCCTCAACTAAGCAGAAATCCTTAAAGAATTTGTTTCTTGTACTCATACAGAGTAGATTCGAATAGTAGAATAAAATGAAGAACGGCTATGAATAACTGTTCTGATGAGACTTATTAAGTCGAAATACGTATCAACAGATACATAGATGCTTTGAACGTGAAATCAAATCTTTTCTGTCTTTTTCATTTTATTCGGATCTACTCTGTATGAGTACAAGAAACAAATTCTTAAGGATTTCTTCTTAGTTGAGAAGACATGTCGTGGAATACAAATTTTAGATTCCCCATGTCTCTATTAACATCTTTATCAACGTCTGGCTATGCCTTGCAATTTTTAGAAGGCTCCAGATTAAAGCAGAAATCTGAATTTTTTTCGAAACTATCTTACCGATTTTTCTATCAGATGTCGCTATTGCGTCCATAACGAAGCCATTTTATTGTTGCTTCCTAATAAGACAGAAAAGATTATTTTTCACGTTAAGAACGGCTATGAATAACTGTTCTGATGAGACTTATTAAGTCAAAATACGTATCAACAGATACATAGACGCTTTGAACGTGAAATCAAATCTTTTCTGTCTTTTTCATACCCTTTTTTTGTTTTCCTCTATTTTTTTACTAGTAAATATTAGTATTTATAAATAAAAACTATACTTACTATAAAAAAAGTTATTTTTATGCTCATGCTAACTTGCAAATATGAACGTTCAGTGGAACAACTTTGCACAAGAGCGCATTTATAGTATCAAGGTCAATAGAGTTAAACCTGATGTGAGAGTAGATAAAACAAATTACGTAGGAAAGCACCGTAGTACGAATGCACCAGAATTAAGGACCTTGCTGAACGAAGGATTTTTGGGTCATTTTAAGTTAAAATGAAGGTGTTATGTAAAAAAAATGACGAATCGACTGGTCAAAAACGATACAGATCCGATAGTATATCCCGAAGTCATACGGAATTTTGTGTCTGCATCTTATAGGCAACAAATGATCATGTATGTTTGTTGGTCAATACAGTTTACAGGTCGTTTAACCGGTTGTGAAATTTAATATTGTCACCGTTTTTTGCTCGCACTGTTTCTTTATTAGTTCGTGCTTTTTTAAAATGAGGGACACACAGTCAGATCCGTATACTTCTAGTGGCTTAAAATATGAGGCTACAAGCTTAAACGAATTTTTCGATCCATATGTGGCCGGATATTTATCCAGAAAACAGAATCTAAAGAAAAAACATTTACAAAAGCCACTAACTGTGCCAACAAGCTATGACGAAAGTCTTGATAACGTCTTGCGTTTAGTTAAAACAAAGAAAAACCGTTTTAGAAAAAGAGACCAATATAATTCTTGAACCTATACAGGCACTAGAGGATATACTTATAGGCTTGTACCCAGAACGTGCTTCAGGAGAAGTTTACAGTGCCTGTAATCAGAAATAGAAAATGTCCCAATCCTGCTGCTTGGCAAAGAAATTTAAGGAAAAAAGCTATTGCAGGCGGAAAAATGTATAGGAATTAAAAAGGAATACAGAACGGACCGAGGTCTTCCAGGAGGTGCTTTAGGAGAAATCTATAGTGCCTTTAGTTAAAAATAGAAAAAGTCCCAATCCTGCTGCTTGGCAAAGAAATTTAAGGAAAAAAGCTAATACAGGAGGAAAAATGTATACGAATTGGAAAGGAATACAGAAGGGACCGAGATTAACTAGAACGAATTCTAACTGCAGATACAATTATTTCCAAAATGTAGATGAAGAAAAAAAATGCTATCGTTGAAAAATTTAAGAACATGTGTGACAAAAAATTGCAAAATACATACTTGGGAAGGTTGATTTAAACCACTCCTATTCAAAAAATTCGCAAAAAAACTAATCAATGACGAGGACGTACTTGTTTTCATATTATATTCTGTTGGTTCAGCACTCAAAATGAGTTAGTGGACATGCTTTTGGTTCGATTCGCGGTATATCAAGAAATGGTATCGACCACATTGCGCAAAATTTTTATGCCAGAGATTTTTTTATTACCTTTTGGAAAAAGCCGGTCAGCTTTTGCTTCATCATAGCAAAATCCTCGTTGCATGACATGTAGGAATGTCCCCTTATGGGGAAATACTGGTTCACTCTTTGAAATCATTTAAGTGTATTAAGACTTAGCACATCTTAAGAACTGTTTGGTTTTTATCCTGACCCCCAGATTAATCAAAAAAGAAATGAAAATGTTTAATGTTTTGTGAATATAATATATATATACATATATATATATATATATATATATATATATATATATATATATATATATATATATATATATATATATATATATATATAAATGTTTTGGATGGGTTGGAGTCAATAAAAGCGGCTATTGGTTAACTATTTAGTATCTCGAGCTTTGAATTATGTTTACAATTGTTATCAAGAGCTGCTTAAAAAGACAAAATATCTTACAAAGTTGAACTGGAAAGAAAAAATTTTTTGTTAACTCACCAAATAAAATTAGTTTGGTTAATAAAATTGCTGCTAACACATTTTAAAAAGAATTACTACAAAAATGTCCCTTATCTAATAAATGTTTCTCTGGAATTTTAATATATGTTTGAAAACATTTTCTTAACACAAAAACAATTGAATTTTTGATCTTTTGTTTATATAAATTTATTTATATAAACAAATTTATTTAAATTTTATTTAAATTGATACAAATTTCTCGAGATGCTTTAATAATGAAATCCTGTACGCTCATGCCTATACTCCTAAACCAAGTACACATACAATGTTTCCATTTAATTTTTGTATCTCTCTAAAGGTACCATAAATCTAATCACTAAAAACGTCTAGACGTTTTTGGATAGAAGACGGTTAAAAAGAGTATGCAAATGAGAAAGTCAACGGAAAAGATCTTAGTCTTTGGAAAATATATATGTTACAAACTGGCTCTTGCTTATCTTTCAACAGTTAGACTGTAACTGGTAGGGACGGGGTCGCGTTAAGTTCACTGTCTTTGACATCTTTATAAAGACTTACTTTTTCTGCTAATATTTATGTGTATTTTGTCTAGACAATTTAATTTGGTTTTTATTTTTGATGTCTGAAATACAATTTATTTATTTAGTAAAGTATATTATAAGGTGACGTCATAATTATAGACAAAATAACACAAGCTGTATAAACAACTATTAGTTATACTAACATTAAAGTAGGTTATACAATTAATTGATTGGTTTACTTACCTGTTAAGGAAGGACAATTATAATTGTCCTATCTTACATTTCGAACATTTGTACTAATGGTAGTGGTATTTTCTGGAGGTTGACCACAGTTTAAAGAAGGAGAAGACAATAAAGAAGATATCCAGCTTCTTGACAGGTGACTAGGCGCGAATCACTGTATTTTTTTTTGATCGCACAATAAATGGGTGGGTTCTAAAGAATCAATGGGAGGAGCGTAAAAATGTTCGAAATGTAAGATAGGACAATTATGATTGTCCTTCCTTAACAGGTAAGTCAGCCAATCAATTAATTGTCCATCACATTACATTTCGAACATTTGTACTAATGGTAGGCTGTTGAAAGATTAGACAATATTGTGCGATATAAATAAACAAAATTATATTGCCATCTCCCAAAACTTAATAATTTACACATTTTATTTATTTTTTTTTTCAGGTTTCCAAGACACATACCTTGCACATTTTTTGTTAAGATATGTGGCAAACAAATCTATATCTGGAATATGAAGCTGCTCAAAAATTATGTAAATATAATTATAACTTAAAGAATACTCTGTTTCTATTCTTAAAGATCTTGACTCTGAATCAGCAATAATATTTTCTTTTGTACTGATATAAGATGCAAATATTTTTAAATTTCTGTTTTCACAATATTGCCAGATTTCTCTAGAAATGCTATTTAGATTAGAGTACTGCACACTCCTCATCTTGTTAATACAAGATACCGCTGTTGTATTATATATTCTTAGCAAAATGTTACAATTCCTATATCCCTTGGAAAAGGATTTCAAGCCATTATAATATGCTACCAATAACTAAAGTGCATTTATATGTAGTTTGTGCTGTTCATAACTCCAAAAACCATGAGTTTTGTTATCATTACAGCATGCTCCCCAGGCTAAAAGAGATGCATCACAAAATATTTTAAGTGCAATAATTTGATTCTTTTATATTTTGCTTACTAATTGGTACGTTATTTAACCACCAATTGCAATCGTTTTCCAAGTAATTAGGTATGGTCCTTTTAGTGTTATAACTATTAGTTTTAGCAAGAACAAGCCACTTTTCTCTTTCTAGTTTTTTTATGTATAATTTACCATATTTAACTGAAGGACAAATCGCTACCAACTAACCGATTAAAGCTGCAAATGATCTTATCCTACATGTACTTTTATTTTTAATTGTCTGAATTCTGTTACCAATCTTTTCTTTATTGTCAGCAGGTGCAAAATATATCATTTCTCTGGAATCAAACGTAAAACCAAGAAAAGTTATACTTTGCATGGGTGAAAGTATGCTTTTTTCTTTATGTATAGTAAAGCCTAAGCGGAAAACATAGAACATGTTTCAGCAATATTTTACATTCTACATATGATTTTGAAATTAGTAAAGTGTCATCTGAAAAAATGACAGAAGTAAAACCTCTTGTTCTTAGATTATTTAGAGCTGGTTTCAAAGTCTTTGTAAATATAAACGGCGAGATATTTAAACCAAATGGTAAGCAGTTCAAATGATACAGAATATTTTTGTATTCAAATTTTAAATATTTTTTAGAATTTTCATGAACAGGTATAGCAAAATAGGCATCTTTTAAATCTACCTTTGCCATAATAAACAACCCTTGAAAATGAGCTTAAGAACTGACCTATAGTCTTCTAGCTTAAAATGTGGGGCTTCTATAAAGCAGTTTTATATTCAAAACAAATCTGTGACTCCCATCCTTTTTGGGCACTAGAAAATATGAAGAAATATATTGCCCTTGTGTATATGAAGAGGGAAAAATAGCTCCTTTTTCAAGTAATTGTTTTATAGCTAAGTCACATGACTCATTTGGGTCTATCAAAACTTTTGGTGCTCTCTCTTGAGAGGGCATTGTTTTAAATAAAATATAAAAACCTTGGACCCAACTTAAAACTTCGTTGTCCGCAGTAATCTTTTTCCAGTTTTCAATATAGTTAGCCACATTACCTGCTAATTTGTTATTTGCCTTTAATATGACCTCTTGGTTATTCTGCTCTGGTTCTGGTACTGCTGCCTGTTCAACTGCTTGTATCTTGATGTTAGTTGCGGGCGATTTGGGTACTGGCTTTGTCGAAATCTCGGTCTGTTCGAGGCTGGATTGTAGTTTAAACGCTGCTGTTAAGCTAAAATAGCAGCTTGGCGTTGAGGAGCAGTCCTAGGGTAAAAATTCGATGTTTGTGGCTTTATAATAAAGCGACGTGAAAGGCTGCTGATTTTGTGTCCTGGTTTTCTTACAACCTTTCAACCAAATCCTCTCCATATAAATATTTATCTATAGGTTGTTCATCTAATAATTTCTTAAATTTTGAATTTAATGAAAAACTGAGCAAAAACCTTCTGGGCAAGGACATCTTATAAAACACTTCTATATTGAGGATTATGGAGTTGGCACTTGTTTCGATACTCCTATTTTCATTTAATCCGAATTCGACCTCTTTATAAAGAGCCATAATACTTGCCGCTAAAATTGTTTGCATAGATTGCAAGTACTTATCTTCCCTAATTTTACTTTTATCCTTTATTGCAGATAAAATCTCAGGATTTAACTGAGGTGGGCAAAGTTTCTCGCAGTTTGTAGCAGGTGGGAATTTTTCTGTAAGCTTACCGACAGTGCTTTTGTCAAAGCCTTTGGAGAGATAATTATTTAGCCTCTTTGCTACATCTGGTAACATTTCATAAGCATTAAGGTTAGTTTTTGATGGGTCCTCCCCAATTAAGTTAATAATATCTAGAGAAATATTTTCTTTTTGGGTAGATATCTCTCCAATGAAAAAATCTTCTGCCTGCTGTTGGGGCTCCTCAATAGGTACTGTCTGTTGAAGCTCTTCACTTGCCCCCAAATCTTCGATTATGCTCAAATTGCATCGCATATCATTTTCTGTATTATTTAGCTAGGCTGGAGGGCTATGCACCTCCACAATGGTTTTTATAATATTATTTTGACCTTCAGTTTGCATCTCCTCATCGAAAATTCATTGAATAAAAAGGACTTTAATATTTTTGACAATACCAAACAAAAAATTTAGTATTGAAGGTAAAAAAGTATGTAAACTTGTTATGGTTGTAAAGTAAAAACCAGGTGAAATGTACAAAAGTAGTTAAATAAAATCTATTTCTTTTCTAAACTTTTGGGCTACTGTAAAGTACCTATGAGAAATGGGAGCAGGTCAAATAATCATAAAGATGTACCGGGCTACTAAAAAGTACCCGCTGCTCTAGTTTTTGTTAAGGCGTTAATTATTTATTCTGCCTTACTTTGGGTTACCTAAAGGCACCCTAATTGAGACAACCAATATAATATCTTTTTTTCAAAAAGCGTGTAGAATGTATAGCATAACCTATAAATACCTTGGTCACTTTCTTCCAATTTCTCCCTTAACCTTGCCAATTTCTGTTGTAACTTCTCATATTTACGCCTCTTTCGGGATACACTATCCTTCTCTGATAACCTTTTTGGCATTTTGAACACTTTTTATAACAATATTCGAAAAACACTTGTAATCAACACTGCACAGAAAAAAACAGTGATTCGAGTTAGTCACCTGTCAAGAAGCTGGATATTTTCTTTTTTTTCTTCTTCTTCTTCTTTAAACTGTGGTCAACCTCCAGAAAATACCACTACCATTAGTACAAATGTTCGAAATGTAATGTGATGGACAATTTGCTAAATCTGGGGTTACAACATATTGGGGGTTACCTTTAAAGAGTATTTTCTCTATAATAATGTTGCTTGAAAACTATCTGTCGCACAAGAAAGTGAGTAAGTATGTCTTGTATTATGAAAAAGTGCATACTGACTGTTTTACGTCCTGATAAGATCTTATTTTCTACTAGGTTTTAGCGTGCTAAGATCAAATTAGAAGAACTTTTCGTTGTGTAGGACATATTTTTAAAAGCTTGTTTCTCAGACCATTTGTAGACCTGCTTGTTGGATTTCTACATCTTTTTCGTTTATGTTTTACGTGTATTTTCAAATATTATCCCAGAACTACCACTTGTTTGTTTTTTTTTACATTTTATTTCGATCTTCCTTAATTCAATTAGATCTGTAAGTGGCACCAAAAAATTTAAGATTTTTGTAAACTTCTTTTTATGCAAATCTAATGTACATAATCCAAGAATTAACAATACCGTACATAGCTAATCTATAAAAAACGTTTCGTTACCATTTAAAATTTTTGGTTATAGCATGTGTAATAACAAACTCATGTCAGCTTTTAGTGTGTTTACCAGGATAAATGAAGTAAAGAATATAGAAGAATATATCAAAGTATACACGCGCATCTGGTGTAAGCTACAGTTTCAACAACTCGTTTCCTAATACATACATACATATGGAATAATGCTTCGAGTGATCCTAAAAGAAACTTCTTATACTTAGATTTAATAACTAACAGTGTATAATATTCACTTTACCTTTAAACTTCCGTTTGCTTTGAAACAACGAGCAACAGCCATTTGGAAAATTACAGTGAACAATATTGTAATAAATTCGCAACTAACTTTTTGGTGGCGAATAAAACTACATCACAAATGGAGGATAATTTATCAAAAGCGACCCTCCGTCAAGTATTTTCAAAACACTTCCATTCTACAACATCTAATTTATATTAAACGGACAAACACTTTAGGCAGTTGTGGTATGTTTTAATTTCATCGTTTCTGTTACGGTATAGATAAAGCATATACCGAGCCACTATTTCTGTTAGTATATAAAAAAAACTGTTATAGAGACTGTGCTATATATATAAATTACTGACTTAGTTCTGGTCATCATCAGATCACCAGTAAAGTTCAATTTTTAAAATTTTAATACATATACATATTGTAATTCGAACAAAAAACTTTCATAAGGGATGGTATACAAAGTGCCCACATTACTTAAGTTTATTAAACGGGAGGGGGGGGGAGGAGGGGTTTAATAAATAGTAAATTAAAAATTAAACTAAAAGAATATAAATATTACTTAAATACCAGTACACGGTTTGTTGTTAAGATGGCGTTTATCGAACGCTCATTTATGATAGAATTTTGCACACACACACGCAGTGATCAACCCTGCCCCTAGGAACATGTGTATACCAATCTAAGAATGGGATCCATATGTCCGAAGATCAATCCGGTCACACTTCGCTAGTCGAAGTGGTACCTATCTGACCCCCAGGTTTATCCTCCACCAATCCTCATCGTGTGACTTACGTGAGGAGGCTTATGATCTGAAAGTTACTTAAGGTGTCCTGGGTAATGGAACACCCTCTGTTTTTAATGACTGTAAGGTTATGCCACCTAACTGTAGGGGTAGCCACATCTAGGCTTTTCTCCCTATTTACATTACTGACTCTATTGAAGTTACTCTATCATGACTTCGGGACTTAAGTCCCTAAAACAAAAAGAAAAAAAGCGTGTGTTCCGTCAGCCCCCAGCCTTGGCTGACGACTCTATGTTCGGAAAAGAGTGTGTGCTCGGTCACTCTTCCACCGATTTGGCAAAATAAATTTTGTTCTCCTCGCCGGCCGAGCACCCGAGTAGGGTCTGGCCACTGAGCCCTTGTATGCCGCACAATACCTCAGTGCTCGGATTTCGCGAGAATATCAGTATTCACCTGATCTGCCTTAAGGGCCTAGTCCGTTGAAGCGGTATATGTAGAGCCAGATGGGCCCTCCATATTTGGTCTATGATGAAAGTGAAGGATACAATAAATGTAGAATGAAAAAGATTTAAGTATTGGATTTTTTTTGTGTTTTTTGTTTTTATTTTGTTTTTTGTGGACTTTCTTGGAGCTTCGGAACTATAATATTCCTGGGCAACAATTCTTTTCTTTTTTTTTTCCTTAATCCTATTTGTGTGCGTGTGTTGGGGTGAGCATTCCCAAGTGTATACTGCTCTCACTCACCCCGGTGTATATTGGACTTATATCTACCTATATATATATATATATATATATATATATATATATATATATATATATATATATATATATATATATATATATATATATATATATATATATATATATATATATATATATATATATAACAAGCGAGTCGTCTTCAGCTGGCGCCGCTTCTCGCATCCTAATTTCCAGCGTTTTCTGTTGAAGCAATCTTCAGTTGTTAAATCTCTGGCGGTCATTGCATCGTCGACATCGTCTCTCCAGGATCGTGTTGGTCTACCTCGTTTTCTTCTAGTTGGTGGAGTCCATTCTTCTATTTTTTTAGGCCATCTATTTTCAGGCATTCTCTGAAGTTGTCCATACCAGTTAAGTCTTTTGGCTTCGATTGTGTCTATTATGTCTAGATCATGTAGATATGAAATACAGATTACTGAAGGTAATCCTACAGGGTAAAGTATTCGGAAAGCGAGGAATTGGGAGAAGGAGAATATCATGGTTGAAGAACCTGAGGAAATGGTTCTCCACAACAACAACGAATCTATTTAAAGCATCAGTCAATAAAATAATTATAGCCAGAATGATTGCCAATATTCGGAACGAATAGGCACTGAAAGAAGAAGAATGTCTAGATCGATTTCCATTTCTCTCCGAATATCTTCTTTTCTCACCCTATTAAGTCTAGTGAGCTGGTAACATCGTCTCCAGTAGTTCATTTCCATGGCCTTAATTTTTGATTTGTTTCTTTGGTTTATTTCCCAGAGTTCGGCGCCGTACAGCCCAATACTTTCTATTATTGTTTTATAGATTCTTCTTTTATTTTCTTTTGTTATTTTTTTATTCCATAATAGTCCGTGTAGCTGTCTGGTGGCTGATCTTGCTTGGCAAATCCTGGAGTGTATTTCTTCGCTACTTCCTGCTTTTGATGTTATTTGGACTCCCAAGTATTTGAAATTGTCTGTTGGTTTTATAGTTCCCATTTCGATTTGTAGGCTTTCTGGTTTTTCTCCTACAACTAAGTACTCAGTTTTTTGTATATTAATTGTGAGGCCCCATTTGGTATACTCATCTTCCAGTTTTCTAAGCATGTAGCCTACATCACTCTCGTCTTCAGCTAGAATGGCTTGGTCGTCAGCGAAGTGTATCGTGTACAATCTATTATCTCCGATTGGGATGCCCATATTGCAGCACTTTCTTCTCCACACTGAGAGTGCCTCATTTAGATATATTTTGAAGAGTGTAGGTGCTATGCAGCAGCCTTACTTTAGGCCCTTACTAATAGGAATTTCTCTAGTTAATCTATTTCCAGTTTTAATGTTTGCCGTCATATTTTTGTAGAGTTGTTGTACTGCTTGTATATTTTTTTTTGCTTATTCCTTGTTTTTCCATTGCTACCCAAAGCATTGAATATAATATATCTACCTAAAAACCTAAAAACCTAAAAGAAAAAGCGTACCCTCTCACCAGAGATGATTTTTTTGGTCGGTTTCCTATCTTTCTTCATCTTAAGGTTTTGACGACTATGCACCATTACATCCTTTATTGTTCGTTTGGAATCTCCCTATATCTTGAATATATATATATATATATATATATATATATATATATATATATATATATATATATATATATATATATATATATATATACAGATGGTTAAAGGTAACCGGGAACGACCCAATACTAAGGTGAATAAAGACACATATATTCAGAAATCATTGGACCTTCTAAATGATCGCGATACGTATGTACTGATTGATAATAAAGATCCTACTACTTTAATGAAGAATGCGTGCAATAAGTTGGTTAAACGGCTCAAAGGAAAGTACATCTCTTTTGAAACAGCTAAATCTATTACTACCTATAACGGCATTTGTCCAAAATATTATGGATTATCTAAAGTTCACAAACCAGAGATACCTCTTAGACTTATAGTATCTTGCATTAAATCTTCTACTCAACCATTATCCAAAATGATAGCCCAGGTGTTAACCACTTCCTTTGATGCGTTTAATAAATTTAAAATAAAAGATACTTTCGATTTTGCACAAAAAATTAACAACACAGTTATACCTAACAACTTCGTGTTGGTGTCTTTTGATGTAGTCTAACTATTCACTAATATACCTTTTGACTTAATAACTTTAATCATGGAAGAACATTTTGACCTAATACAACCGAATTGCAATATTCCAAAAACAGTGTTCATAGAGATTATTGCCTTTTTATATAATCATATTTATTTTTCTTTTGATAGTAAATTTTACAAACAAAAATTAGGATTACCGATGGGTGGAGCAACCTCACCTATTTTAGCTAAAATCGTTATGACTAAATTGTTGTATATTGTGCATCAACACGTACATTTTTAATTTACTTTTCTCTATCAATATGTAGATGATTTAATAACATCAGTACTAAAAAATGAGATACAGAATACACTTACGATTTTTAATTCATTTAATACTCATTTGCAATTCACAGTTGAGGAGGAGTCAAACTCTTCGGTAAGCTTTCTTGATACAAACGTTGTTAGAACGGAAGATAACACCATCTATTTAGACTGGTACAGAAAAACTACTAACTCAGGTAGATATATACCCTTTAACTCATATCATCCCATGAAACAGAAAGTTAACACCGTTCTAGCAATGAAAAATAGAATATTAAAAATCTCACATCCAACTTTTACTCAAAAGAATTTAAAACTGTTGTTTGACACATTACTATGCAATTATTACCTTAAAAATTTGCTCAATAAACTTTTGTATTCACACACAGAACGTATTACACGCGACAATATGTCTGGTCATGATCGGTCAGCATCTGACAACACCGTGCAGTTGAAGTATGGATCATTACCGTATATAGAAGGTTTAACACAATCTTTCACTAGACTATTTAGTCAATTTAACATAAAAATAGCCAATTATAACAACAAAAAAAGCTCAATTTGTTCAATTCTAGACTAAAAGATCCAGTTCCACTAGAGAAGAACTGTAACGCAATCTATGGTATACCCTGTGAATGTGGCAAAATATACATAGGCCATACAAGTCAACGACTTAGTAAGCGCCTACCTCTTCACATAAGTGACTGTAAACATAAACCCCTAGCAACTAGTTTGAGCATTCATGTCAATGAGAATGACCATCGTGTCCTATATGATGAGGCTATAATTCTAGATAGAGCTGAAAAAGAAGCTCATCGTAAAATCTTAGAGATGTGTTATATTAATAATTGTTCTAATTCACTGAACCACAAAAAAGATGTTGATAACTTAAGTTCCATCTATACTTATGTTTTACAACAAAATTCACTAAAAATAAAAAAGTACCACCTTCTTATATTAGATTTTCATAATACTGTCCCTCCGCACTTTCACTAACGTACTGTTGTCATTTGCTGTCTGTTGTGACTCAGTTTATTGCCTGTAACTCATGTGTATTAAATTCAATGTAACCCACAAGACAATTGTTAATAATTGTAATTAAAACATTTTAAAACTTAACTTCATGTACAAACCATGTTTTTTCATTTATATCTTTTATAATTCTATATTTTTCAATCAGACTATTTTGTCAAAATTTGAATTTTGAGAAAAAAAAAAGTGTAAATGTCTAACCCTTCTTGGACATAATGTTTATACCACTAACATCAATAATGTAAAAAGACAATAATTATACAATTGTGATATACTAACAACTACAGGGATATGTTATTCCCCTTTTGTGAGAACAAGATGAACTTTGAATTTATTTTATATCTATTATCATCATTTATACACTTGTTTCTTCGACAAAAGGTATATAATACATACATCTCACCGTGGTGTTGACTACTATACCCAAGACTAATTACTAACCAAAAATTTATTAAACATGATATGTTTATATAGAGGAGTGACCTATATTTATTTAATTTTTAATTTAATTTTGTGTGACAATTAAAAAAGTCTAATATTGCTGACTGAATAATGTTATTGTTTCTATGCCAACAAAAAGAAGAAGTGATTAAGACAGGTGCTGTTTCGATAGGTGACAGTTGAAACAACACATGACTTAATTCACAATTTCTTGTCAAAAATGCCGGCCACATGGTTATAATAAAGTAACTTTAAATATTTAATAAAGGCCTTGTTTGCCACTTTTCCTCTGGTTTGGGAGATGCGTTTGGTTTGTTTTTAAAAATATGTGTATGTCAATTTTATTATACACTAAGAGATAGTGTCGACATTAAGGTAAGATTAAAATAACATCTCTAATTATGATATTGTAAATAATGTTTTTCCGTTACAGCAAGTTCTGATGAAGCCCAAAATTATGTGGCGAAAGCTTGGCTCTTAATAAAAGACACTCACTTAGAAGCACCCGTTTTTTATTGCTTCCTTAGGATTGGGTTGTTCCCGGTTATCTTCCGTTTGTGTTTACCAGTAACCCGTTACTGTCTTTGACTTTCTTTATATTTATATATATATATATATACATATATATATATATACATATATATATATATATATATATATATATATATATATGTATATATATATATATATATATATATATATATATATATATATATGTATATATGTATATAAGAAATACTGGATATTATTGACTGTCGATATAAACAAATAACACAGTTTATTAGGGCTGCAGTCAGAGGGTTTGGCCGGGATGTTACAGAAACACTCTTTTGACTTATTGTCTAGCTTTCGGAATTGTTTTATTCCTTCTTTAAGACACTGTAATTAGAAGAATGTGTAAATATTTACAATATATCACAAATTGTCAGTGCAACTTACTATAGAGTGTTTCACGTTAAGAAAATAACATTGCAGAGATATGGTCATGTATTTCTTATGGACGATAGAAGCGCAGCGATGCCACAATGAACACAAGCACGATTCAGGGTTGTATAATTTGTATTTTCGTTTTCACATACATGAATTAAATCAATGTTTTTTAACGCAATTGACCAAAAGTGTCCATTCAAAACAAGAGATGAAAAGTAGGGAAAATGATTTTAATTAAATAAATAGTACCTATTTACAAAAGATAATTTTATTTTATCTTATTTTAATTATAGTAACGACAGTTTATTTGTTTTTCTGTGAGAATATCATATACCATGAATAATAGAAAAATCAGTAGAAAATATTGCTTAGTTAAATCGTGCACTTTGCCGGCTATTAAAGATTTAAAAGTAAATAAACGGCCCGCTTGGAATGCATATATCTAATTACTAATTGCATCTTAAAATAATACGGTGTGCGTAAGTCAGCGATTTTATGTCGTTCTCTGAAATTACATAATGATAATAAGATTTTGTGC
Organism: Diabrotica undecimpunctata; assembly: GCF_040954645.1. NCBI lineage: Eukaryota > Metazoa > Arthropoda > Insecta > Coleoptera > Chrysomelidae > Diabrotica > Diabrotica undecimpunctata. The sequence goes on from NC_092806.1 coordinate 102,348,525, forward strand.
TTTGTGGTTCTTCAGTTGTTATTCTGACTTTACAGTTAAATGTTAATTGAAAATGGAAATTCGAAAAATATATTCGAGAATCTAGTAAACCGCATGCTTGAGAGTTTTGGCAACACTGATCTCCATAAGCCTAATGTTATTTTCTTAACGTAGAACGCTGTATAGTCGTTGAGATTATTTATATAAAGCTATGACACTTAACATTAATAACACACATATAAAATAAAATATAAAATATAAAATAATTAACAAAATACATTTTAAAATTTAGTTATGATAATAAAAATTTTGTTTGTGACATCTTTTGATGGTGTGTTTTAACTGATTCATAGAGAACAGAAAGAAAAAGCAAAAATAGTACAATTAAAAAGTAATTAGGAGTTCTTCATGTTTTATTAATGAAAGTAGTATATTAAACCTGTCTTGATAGTATGCAACATGTTTTGTATGCAGGTGTATTACGGTGTGTATATGTAAAAGTAAATCTTTATTTTATTTTTGATGTTTTGTCAGTAAATAACAATAAATTTTGCTCAGTTTATCTATGTCAGACGTTTTATTTATACAAGATGTATTGGATTTTATGAAATACATTTCCAAGAAAACACGTTTTGAATGATTTTTTTTCTTTGCCAAAATACAGGAATCCTAGAAATTAAATTCATGTTTTAACGTTAACACTAGAAAGTCGGGCTTAGCATACCTACCTAGAAAGCCCGAAGGGATCATTTTGGCCCCAAGTTCCTAAATCAATAAAAACCAAGTTTAGAATTAACTATTTATTTGGGAATAAACAAGAAATAAAAAAAAACAGTTTTAAGAAATTATATAAACTCTTGACGATAGAATTTGATTTAATTTTTTAGTTTCATTTTAAACATTTGGAACACCATACAGTTTGCAGTTTTTGGCATTTGCCACACATTGCCTTGTTACAGCCGTGGTACTCATTGGAAGTATGATTTCCTTAACAAAACATTTTTAACTGACATTTTTTTCTTTTTTGGCTAGTAACAGTGCTGGTGGTTGGTAAATCCGGTGGTACTGGGTATAGTACTAGATTTCGGGAGGCAAGGTATGGAGCCCGTAATTCTTCACACAGCTGAAGAATAAACTTACGACGACTGATTTTACTTCCAGTATCTTCTTTATAAATAATCCATGCATTTATTGCTCCTAAGTCAAGAATGTTATAAAACACGTGCATTGGCCATCGTCTTGAAGAAACTTTTGTAGTATAAAGACGCGCCATTTGGTCCACTACATCAACCCCGTATTTTGTTTTATTATAAAAACTGACTGTTTGAGGAAGTTTTTTTCCATGGACAGCAACATCCACTGATTGATGTAATGAGCTCAACAAAAGCACATTTTTGTGACTCTTTCCTTGGTATGCAGTAAGTGTTATCTTTTCGTTGCTTTGGAATATATCGGTAACATATAATTCTCCATTTTTACTCTTTACGCTTAGAGGAACTTCCTTTCTGTTGCGATTCAAAGTACCCACAAGACTTGTTGATTTTTTTTGCAATGCCTTGGCCAATTTTAACGATGTAAAGTGGTTATCTGTCGTAACATTTTTACCCTTTCCCAGTTGATTTTCCATTAACCGCAAAACAACATGTTCACCAACACTTGTATCTTTCTTGCGTAGATGATCAGTGCCAGTATAAGGGTAACCATTTACAATATATTTTGATTCCACGCATGTCAAAAGCCAAAATTGTATGCCAAACTTATCCAGCTTATTTGATATGTACTGTGTGAACGGGCACCTGGCTTTAGAAGGCAGTAGTTGTTCGTCCACAGTAAGGTTTATTCCCGGTTTGTAACATGCACCACTATTTTCTATAAATCCATTCCTAACCGCAGAGGCTAGAGCAAATTTGTCGGTTTTCAATCGTTCAGATCTCGTTTGCTTTATGTAAAATCTGAGATATTTTATAATATCCTTGAATCTGTCACGTGGCATAGTTTGCCTAAAAAACTGAGGACCCCATACTGTTGACCACAAACTGTTGGTTGGGAAATTTTTGGCGCCGTAGACTCCTCTTGCGTACATAATAGCAAGGGTAGCCTCCAGTTCTTCCAAAGTTATAGTCCATGTGTCATTTTTCAAACATCGATGTGCTTCTGCAATAGTGCATTCTTTTATATGACGTAACATGCTGTCGTTGATTATTAGATGCCAAGCACTTACCACACAATTGTTCCTCACGTTCCTTTTTGCATACGACGTAGGACCTGATTCCTCTCGATAAATGTTGTGCTGAGTGCGGCGTCCTGTAATGAGTAAACATTCAATGAATATGAAGATACTTTCCACGTTGTTCCGTCTTTCGATTGTTCGGTGTCTCCGATTGAAATAGTTTGTCCTTGTTGACCTCTTTTTCTCTTGTGACTTGGCTTAGATGCACTTGGATTCACGATAAAATTAGCTGACTCGTGCTGTTGAGTTGTAGAAGCAGTGTTTGCATAAATTGGTGAGTCTTGTACAATAAAACTTTCTAACTGCTCTGAAGCATCAGAGTCACTTGAAATATTATTTTGTGGTGGTACGTATTGTTCATCGTCTGACTCATTATTTTCTGCAAATTCAAATTCACCTCCCAAAATATCTTCTTATATTTTTCGTATTTCTTGAAGAAGTTCAAGCTCTGATAGTCCACGACGAGACATCTTTACAGTCGTCTTGAATTTTCACAATTGAACGAATGTTTCAATATTCTAGAAACGAGAGTCAGCAGAACCTAATAAACCGCTCAATAAACAATATACTTTCAAGGAACAAACAGTATGTAACAAAATACCTTCTAGGAATAAACGTGCATAAACATAATTTTATTTATCCGACAGAAAGTTAAAAGAAATCGTCAATCGATCGCCCGATCCTGCTCGGGCGCCAGTTTGTGATGGGTAGCTCTTTCGGGCGACAGACTCAGTAAAACACAGGTTTGAAGTAAAAATAAATGTATTAAGTATATATATACAATAAATAAAAACTAAAAAAGGAATTCTACGTTGTATACTTATAAAACAAAAATAAAATGAATTCTACGTTTCCGTCTGGGTCCCGCGATGAATGAATTCCCCGGCAAACGTCTATAAAAGAAAAGAAACTAATTATTACTAATGAAGAAATAAAATAGCAGACCCACGGTAATGTTCAATACACAAATACCGATGGGTTCCGCTTGGCTAAGGACAGAGTACAATCCTCAATACGGAAATCTCTCTGTCCGGCTTGGCTCTGTGCAGATCCACGGTAATGTTCAATACACAGTACCGATGGGTTCCGCTTGGTTAAGGATAGAGTATGATCCTCAATACGGAACTGTCTCTGTCCAGAATGGCTCGCAGGTTCACTACACCGGCGAGTCAGGGAGCCTAGAGCGCTAGCTACAAGACTGTCTAATTCCGCTATTCACACGCCTTAAATAGCCGTTTGAATCCCACTACGCCATCACGTTGTAGAAGTGGATGCGCAAATATTGACACTCCCACGGTTCGAACTGTTAAACGATCAGAGCATCGTTACAATTTCCGAGAAAAATGATAATAATTAATACAGGGCCAGTTTGGCCCCTTCAGACTTCTATAGTAGGTTTGTTAGAAAATCCATTTAATAAATTTAGTAAACAATATTTTTTTGCGTTAAATAAGACTTTGTATCAAAATATTAAAAGTCATAAAATATGAAATTCTTATTGTGTCAAATAAAAGAACTACAGTAACTTCAAATCGCAACAGGGGCCAAATTGGCCCCTCCGACTTTCTAGTGTTAATACATGTTCTGTGGGCGCACATGCGTTTATTTTTTTGGTTTTTATGTCGCTGCGATGTGAGATCACTCTACTGGATATTTAAATAAAATAAAAAATAAAAAAAGGTGTATTTTATGTGAAAAGGACCGTTACATATGTGATAAGGATACGGATTTAAAAAGTGTATCATAAATAAGTGTATTATTAAAAAGTGAGTAAAATCTTAACAACTTAACAATGATTTTTATAGAATCATTTATACAACTATGTAAAGGAAATTCATATATCAGATGACTAAAACTATTAATCTGTTATTTTTATGCAGTAAAGGATTATCACAAACACATCCTTTAATAGGCGATAAGAAAAAATAATGTGCTTCTAGATACAAGTAATATGTATTCACCTAATTTTTCTGGCCGTAGTTTTGATAAATACGCTGTGTGTTTCCAAATGTTTATATTTTAGACACTTCCGATTAGCAAATTAAAAAGCATTTTATTCGTATCGTATTTATTGACCTGAAACATGATATTTAAACAAACGTGTAAAATATCAATAGTCATATAATATGAATTATTATAGGTTTTTGTATTGAAATATTTGAATATTAGTATTAATTAATATTATTTGGTTCATATAGTAAAAAGAACATGCATGTTCTGGTGCAGTTAAAACCAAAATCTATGCCAATTAATTATATGCACTAAATTATTTAAATACTTTTAAAATATTCTGGCTTTTTTGTAGGGTTTGTGGTAGAGTTGATATTTTGTTAATAATTTAACAATATTTCTCTAAAATAGCTAAATAAAATTATTACACAGAAATTTTGGGAGTAGTCAATATAAGCCCGTATTAAATAATAAAAGCCTTTTAGAAATAGAATTATTTCCTGTAATACATTAAAAAATAAGAATTATTAATGAGTTAAAATTATTCCATTTTCCTGAGTTTTATTTATTCCGCATCCTAATTTTTAGCGTTTTCTGTCATATCTATATTTAGTTTTTAAATCTCTAGCAGTCATTGCATCTTCGACATCTTCTCTCCATGACTTTTCTCTCCATCTTTTTTGGCATCTATTTTCACACATTCTCTGCAGGTGTCCATACTAGTTTAGTTGTTTGGCTTCGATAGTATCTATTTATGTCTAGGTCTATTTCCATTTCTTTTCTAATGTCTACGTTTCTCGCCCTAACAAGTCTAGTGTGCCAGCAACATCGTTTCCAATTGTCCATTTCTATGGCCTTGATTTTTGATTTGTTTCTTTGATTGATTTCTCAAAGTTTGGCGCCGTAAAACCCAATACTATCTAATATTGTGTTATGCATTTTTCTTTTACTTTTTTTTTATTTTTATTATTTCACAATATTCCGTATAGCTGTCTAGTGGCTGATCTTGCTCGGCGAATCCTAGAATTTTTCAATATTTCTTCGTTACTTCCTGGTTTTTAATGTGATTGGGACTCCCAAGTATTTAAAGGCTTCAGTTGATTTTATAGTACCCATTTCGATTTGTAGGCTCTCTGGTTTTTTCCTATAACTAAATATTTGGTTTTTTGTATATTAATTGTAAGACCCCACTTGGTGTATTCCTCTTTTAGGTTTCTAAGCATATAGTCAGTATTTATTTGTCTTTAGCTAGAATGATTTGGTGGTCAGCGAAGTGTATGGTGTACAATCTCTCGTCTTCAATTGTAATGTCCATATTGCAGAATTTTATTTTCCAAGCTAAGAGCGCCTCATTCAGATACATTTTAAAGGGTTTAGGTGTTATGCATAAGCC